>NW_016806979.1:2507833-2564637 GCF_001698545.2 Rhinopithecus bieti | reverse complement strand
TTTTTGAGACGGAGTCTTGCTCTGTCATCCAGGCTGGAGTGCAGTGGCCGGATCTCAGCTCACTGCAAGCTCCGCCTCCCGGGTTCACGCTATTCTCCTGCCTCAGCCTCCAGAGTAGCTGGGACTACAGGCGCCCGCCACCTCGCCTGGCTAGTTATTTTGTATTTTTTAGTAGAGACGGGGTTTCACCGTGTTAGCCAGGATGGTCTTGATCTCCTGACCTCGTGATCCGCCTGCCTCGGCCTCCCAAAGTGCTGGGATTACAGGCTTGAGCCACCGCGCCTGGCCCTTACCACAATTTTTAAAAATTAGTACTGTACTATACCAAAAGCCATGGAATTACACACTTTCCATAGGTGAATTGCATTGTTTGTGAATTATGTCTCATTAGAAGAGGAGCATTTGAAAGAAAGAGGGAGGCCAGGCACAGTGGCCCACACCTATAATCCCAGCACTTTGGAAGGCTGAGGTGGGTGGATCACCTGAGGTCAAGAGTTCGAGACCAGCCTGACCAACATGGCAAAACCCCATCTCTAATCCCAGCTACTCAGGAGGCTGAGGCAAGAGAATCGCTTGAACCTGGGAGGTGGAGGTTGCAGTGAACCGAGATCACACCACTGCACTCCAGCCTGGGCAACAGAGTAAGATTCCGTCTCAATACACAAATAAATAAATGAATGAAAGAGGGGCAGCAGCCCCCACATGCAGCCCCCATGCACGGACCCCCAAGAAGGGGCTTGATGCATCGGAGGTACTGGGTGGTCCAGCAGGCTGGAGCCCAGCCACTGGGGAGCTGGGAGCAGAGGGAAGTGTGTGGAGGGGCAGCCCTGCCCCAGGTTCTGCAGCAGCCCCCGCTTTGTCTGCCTGCACTGCTCTCGGCTGGTTCTGTGCTGAGCACAGCCTCTCCTTGGAAGCCAATTTTCTGCACAGTGAAAATGTGTTTTCTGTGCCCACTTTAGCAGATGGCCCCCACCTTGGCCTGAATTGGGAAGCACAGAAATCAAGCAGGGGACAGACGGCTTCTTTGGCAATGTCTTATAGGCACACGAGCACGCAGACTCATACCCGCCCCCTGCAACTTGCCTTCATGGACTCTGGGCTGCAGCCGGCCTCCGGAGACCCCTCCTCTTCTGCTGCTGGCCAGCCACTGGACGCCTGGCCCAGGCAGTTGCTTTGGATGGGCGCAAATGACTGCATGTCTCCAAGGCTGGGACCGGGGCACTTCCTCTCCTGCACCTGCCCTCTCGGCCAGTCCCTCCACTGTCCCTAATGGGAGAATGCTGAGGGGATCCTGGCGGGGGCTACTGACCTCCAGTGTGGAGACCCCACCACAAGCACCTGTCTCAACCCCATTTACATGGTAGCTGAGAAACTTCTGGGAGACAGCCTGACCTTGGCCCACTACTGTAGTCCAGACCTTAAACCCACTGTGGTCAGTGGGCAGGAATCTGGCCTGAGGTTTGAGGAAGGGCAACAAAGTCTCCAGTGGGGAAGTCACCATTGAGGAAAAGTCTGGTGAAGGCACACCCTAGGCCCACCAGACCAATGGTGTGTCAGGGCTGAGTTCCGGGGCCAGCAGGGAGGAGGGGGCTGGCGCAGGGAGGGTTGGTGGCCTCCACAGAGGGATGCAACGGGTCCTCATGAGTTGGAGGCCAGCCCTTGGGCACCAGAGAGAGCCTGAAGGGACCGCATAAACCATCTGATCCTACCCTGTTGTTCTAATTTTTTTTTTTTTTAAGATGGAGTCTAGCTCTGTTGCCCAGACTGGAGTGCAATGGTACAATCTCGGCTCATTGCAACCTCTGCCTCTCAGGTTCAAGTGATTCTCCTGCCTCAGCCTCTGGAGTAGCTGGGATTACAGGCACCTACCACCACACCTGGCTAATTTTTATATTTTTAGTAGAGATGAGATTTCACCATGTTGGCCAGACTGGTCTTGAACTGCTGACCACAAGTGATCCGCCTGCCTCAGCTTCCCAAAGTGCTGGGATTACAGACGTGAGCCACCGCACCTGGCCCTAACCTATTGTTCTGTGCTGGGGTGGGGTGGGGAAGATGGAGACTTGGGAGGCCACTGCCCACTCCTCATGTGACCAGGTCAGTCTCAGGAAATGTAAGTGTCCTTCCTAGAGGAGCTGTGAGACAAAAGGATTTTCAAGTTTGTTTTTGTTTCTGAGACAGGGTCTCACTCTGTCACTTCAGCACACCTCAGCTTGCGGCTGCATCCCTCCAGCCTCTGACTCCATCATCACAGGCTGTCTGTCTTCCTCTGTGTCTCTTCTTCTTCTTCTTCTTCTTTTTATTTTTTTTTTTTTTTAATTTTTTTAGATGGAGTTTCACTCTTGTTACCCAAGATGGAGTGCAATGGTGCGATCTCGGCTCACTGCAACCTCTACCTCCTGGGTTCAGGCAATTCTCCTGCCTCAGCCTCCCAAGTAGCTGGGATTACAGGTGTGTGCCACCATACCCAGTTAATTTTTATATTTTTAGTAGAGATGGGGTTTCACCATGTTGGCCAGGCTGGTCTCGAACTCCTGATCTCAGGTGATCTAACTGCCTTGGCCTCCCAAACTGCTGGGATTACAGGTGTGAGCCACCACACCTGGCCTCTCCTTTTCTTATAAAAACAGCACATCTGCAAAGACCCTGTTTCCAAATACAGTAAAATTCACAGGCACCATGGTTAGGACTTGGAGCTGTATTTCTGGGGGACACAGTTCAAACCATAACAAACCAATGTGGGGGCACTTTTTTTTTTTTTTTTTGGACACAGGGACTTGCTATGTCACCTAGGTTGGAGTGCAGTGGTGAGATCATGGCTCACTGTAGCCTCTACCTCCCAGGCTCAAGGGATCCTCCCACTTCAGCCTCCCCAGTAGGTGGGACTTCAGGCACAGGCCACCACTCCCAGTTTTAAAACTTTTGTAGAGATGGGGTCTCACTATGTTGCCCAGGTTAGTCTTGGACTCCTGGATTCAAGTGATCCTCCAACCTCGGCTTCCCAAAGTGCTGGGATTATAGGCACGTGCTTCTATGCCCAGCCAATTTCCAGGTTTTAAGAGTTAAACTGTTACAAACATTTATTTAAAAATCCAATACGAGGGTAATGTGTGACCAGTGAGTGCAGAGTGAGAGTCTGTGGCATTTCCAGGGAGCACCCCAGGCCAGGCCTTGAGCATCTGGGAGAGGAAGGACGTTCAGGCCGTGGGGCAGACGTCTCAGCAAGCCGAGGCCACAGGGACTTAGCTGTGCGTGAGTGTGGGTGTGTGAGCAGCCACCTCCTCGAGCTGAAGGAGCTTGTGTGCCAGCAAAAGGGTGCTGCTGGGGATGAGCCCACCCCCAGCTACCTCGCAGGGAATGGGCACAGGGAGAAAGCAGGCCAGGACTCCCTCAACTGGGATGCCTCTGCTCCAGGAGCCCATAGCTGGGCTCAAGGGCATACACGTCTGGCTTCCTGGAGCACCAAACAGGAAGAGGGCAGCTGCGGGACCTGGAGCCAGATGCCCTTTCCCAGGATAAATGTAGGGGCTTCCAGAGGCCTTGCATTTGCAGGGGGCCACTTCAAGCCACATCCCCAGACCTTCCAGGGCTTGGTCCAGCTTCCCCTGCTGCTGCTTAGGGGGCTTGGGTGGGGGATTTGACAAGTCCTGGAGCAGCTCAGTGGGTGGGGAGGGAGAGATCTGAGGACAGGTGCCCTGCAGTCCCACATGGGGGTGGGGGATGCAGCCTTCAGGAGCCGAGAAGGGGACCCCCAGACATCCTGAGCTTCCTGGTATGGGTGACATGGGGGGCACTGGAGTCCGGGGGCTGCAGCTGGGGTGCCCCATGGTCCAACCTGAAGGCAACATTTCCCAGCCCCAGGAGGGACTGATGTATGGGGAAGGGCCTGTGGGCAGTGAGGGGAGGTGTCCGGCCTTCAGGAGACAAAGCTGGAGGAGGGTATCCTGGTATGGCACAAAGTAGGGGGTCTGCCCCCAATTGTACCTGCTCGTACCAGGCCTTATGCATACAGCTCCTCATCTCATCTTTACAGCCCTGAGAGAGAGTACTACCAGCCCCACAGTACAGGTCAGGACCCTGCTGTTTAGCCAGGCAGGTGAAGGCACTGAGCTGGGCATCAGGAATCCTGGATTCTGATTCCTGGATGTTAAGCTGTGCAACTCTGAACGAGCCACACAGCCCCTCTGGGCCTCAGTCCCCTCATCTGAACAGTGGGGGAGCTGGACTAGACGACCCTCAAGGTTCTTCAAAGCCCAGACCCTCAAGGCCCTGACCTCTTACAGGTCTTGGACGTACCATCTCCCTCTCCACAGGGACAGAGACAGAAGTACCTGCCATGCAGGTACTGCCCCTGGCCCAGTGCACTTTGAGGAGGCTGCTGCGTGGGGGCAGAACTGGTGGAGACTCAGGGAGCCCCGTCTTCCTGTGTCAGGACAGATGGGCAGGAGCTGTAGCTCAATGCAAGGAACCAAGCACGAAATGTCAGAAAAAGAAGAGACAGGAGCGCAAAAGAAAACTTGTCAATAGTCAGAGCCATCTGAAAATAGGACAGAATGCCTCTCCGGGGTAATGAGCTCCACATCACGAGAAGTGTGCAAGCCAAGGACAGTTTCAGGCACCCGAGAGGCTGCTGAAGTTAGTGACTTCCAAGACACCCTCTGGCTTTGACCTCTTGCGCCCATGTCCCACTGCCCAGACTCCCACCTCACTCCACCGAGCTACAAGGCCCGTGGCTTCCTTCCAAGCAGCTGTTCTTAGCTCCACGGCCCCCTGAAGGCATTCATGGATGAGCCAAAATCAGGTGTGAGAAGTGCAGAAAGTACTTCGCATCTAATGATAGTTAAAGAACCTAAGTGTTTGAATGCACTCTCACATAGAAATTAGAAATGTATGTGTGACGTTATCACAGACATAACTCTGCACTTTCTTGAGTGGGAGGTATGAGGTGGTGTGTACATTGGAGCCGCTGGAATCGGCATAATCCTGGGCCCGACCATGAGCATGCACCCTGGGGTGAACACCACCCAGTGAGAATGGCTCTGGGAACACAGGCCAGGGGCCTCCTGCCTGGTAGGGCCTCTGTCTCCTGACCAAGGCTCTTCCTGCAGGGATACAGGGGCTTCCCTGCCTGCTTTGCTGAGGCCAAACCTTCTCCCTCCACAGGTGACAGCTGGCTCGCTCACACCCACCAAACCCCCACTCCTGACTCCTTGCCAGGGAACACCAGAGCACTGGGCAGGGAATTCCCAGGCGATGCCAACAGGAAGCCAGAGTGACCAGTCCCTTCCGCCAACCCAGTGTGTGCGTGTATGTGTGTGCATCTGTGTGTGTGTGTGTGTGTGAGGTGGGGGGCACCAACCAAACCACTGGGCAGGTGATTTTGGCTCCATGTCCCCTGACTTCAGGTTGTGTGTTAGAATCACTCACCCCAGGGCACTTGGGTCCTGATCACTCTGTCCCTTGGAGGGAACAGCTCGCAAGCTCTAAACACATCCAGAGTCAAGCCAGGTCCACAAGGGGGACCGGGAGGTAAGCTCAGCCCGAGGCCCAGTGTTCCCAAGGCCATCTATCCCTTTGTAGGGACACTCTCAGACACTCTCACACAAGTGCAGGGAAGGGGCCTGGGACTCTCGAAGCAGGAAGACAACCAGACGTGGCTAAGGACCCGCTAGCAGGCTGGGGCAGAGAACTGCCAGAGTTGCCTCGGCACAAGCCCGGGCCACCTCGAACCCGGACCCTGCTATGGACCTCGAGTCCACCCAGGAGAGGACAGGGAATGGGGAGTGACCCTGTATTCCAGGCCGAGCAGCCTCACTGAGTTGGGGAATCACTGAGCCACTCTCTGCCTCTGTGTCAGCTGCCCCTGTGAAATGGACACCCCTCCATGCAACATCCAGCATCACCAGATGGTGTGGGGTTGTTAAAGGGCACAGGGCAATGCACCAGCGAGGCACACACCCCCTGCGGGTGAGGGTCACCTGCACCTGGCTGGGGAAGAGGGGTGGCTGCAGGGGGAGGTGGCATTGGCAAGCCTCGGAAAAGAAGAGACGTTCTAAGGAGACCACTGTCTTTCTCCACTCTTTACTGTGTAAAAATAAACTCAACAATTCATGTCATTTCAGCAAGAAAATGAAAAAAAAAAAAAAAAAAAAAAAAAAGCAAGAATACCAGTAGAAATAGTGCATTTCCAGAATTGCTGATGGGAGGTGGCAGGTCCCACGGTTTTGACCCATTTGATACCCAAAAGGCTGCAGATCATATGAAAAATGTACAGCTTTGGTTAGCAAATAATGAAAAAGTAAGATACATCGATTCTCTTTCATATTATACAGTATATACATTGTAACAATATCAACTCTAGGGGTTTGCTTTTTTTTTTTTTTCCTTTTTTTGGCAAATAACACAAAATTGGGACTCTAAGTATTGGGCTTTTTTTTTTTTTCTCTTCAATGACTTGTTCCCTTTCAACAAATTGCGCTTAAGTCCACTGTGTACAGTAGTAATACATTTCCCATCGTTAGTTGAACAAATTTACACCTGTGTTTAAGAGATGAAACCATGACTTCGTCAAGCCACATTTGGTTGCCATAAGATTCCAAAGGATTCTATTCTCTTAATGTGAACCACATGTAACCCAAGCTTCTTCGATCAAGGTTGGAACTGATATTCAAATCCTCGACTCATTCCACTTAGTAAGTCAGCTCCAAGACACAGGTTCACTGTAAATGGCCAGTTTTACCTCCTGGTCCTCAACATGCTTTTGAGAACAGGTGGCCCCTCTTTGGAGCTCACTGGAATGACTGAACCTCATGCCAGCCTCTCCTCACCCCCTCACTGCCCACAAGACACCCCCTTGGTCTCAGGTCCCAGGGCTGGTGACAAAGTGATCTTTGCAGTCTTAGAAAATAAACTGGGAATCTACAAAAGGAAAAGAAAGCATACAAAATGTATCTCTTTCTTCCAAAATACATGCTTTCAGTTCTACGTTTTGGTGGAGCCTGAAAGTATCTTCAAGGGAGAAATAGGTTGAGTTAATTTATAGGTTTGTCCTTTTCTTTCATAAAAATACTCTTGTTTGGTAATAAACTTTTTCTTCTACAGTAAGAGAAATAATACTGTGTTATCAAAAGCAAGAAGGCTTACGACTCAAGTGGGATCTAAGCCCCTGAGGGCCCGGAGAGCTTCTGTCAACAGCTCTCCCACTCCAGACACCCAGGGAGCTGTCGGACACCAGCTCGGCAAAAGCAAACACTGCCTCAACAGTGCTTTTTATCTTCTTGTTTTATAAAATGGCTTACCTGAGAGAGGCATGTATTATTCAGTGCAAGAGGGAACACCAATCAGATTAAGGAGTAGATGGGAACTACGTGGATTAGATTTGCGGCTGTGTCATCGACCTTTCTCGGGGCCAGCAAAGTGCCAAGTGTCAACACAGTGAGGGAGTCGAGGGGCTTGGCTCAGACCCTAGCAAGGGGCGGGAGGGAGCTAAAGGTCAGCTTCGGCCCTGGCACCATGGGTGGGTCAGAGGAGGGGCGAGGAAGGTGAGCGGGCCAGGAGGCTGCAGGGGTGGAGGCGTAAGCACTGGGGTGTGCTCTGCCCCTCACTAGTCAGGGCAGAGGATGGCTCGTGGTCCTGAACGGACAGCTCCCACCTGGCCCATGGGGGCAGAAGGTGGTCTGCGGTCCGGTAGATCGGCAGGGGTGGGGCTGGTGGGAGGTGCTGGCAGGGGAGCACCCCGCACAGCCCGCACTGGGTGTTGCCTGCACAAGGGCTCCGAGATGGCTGGAGTGAGGGTGGGGCTAGATCTGGTCTAGAGAGGCGACTCCAAGCTCTCTCGCTGGCTCCCAGCTATGGGAATCCTTCAGGCTTGTTCTCAACCTACACGTTAAAAATGCTTCTTGATGTGTTTGGGGAGGGGGAGAGGGAAACTGAGCTCTCTCTTGACCTCCTCCAACACCCTTGGCTTGCTTACCCAGCCATTTTCAGTAGATACACGGGTGGTCACAGAACACTGGGCGGCACTCGGCACACAACACAGAACCAGGGCAGTCCATGCAGGTGCGGGAACACACGTCGGACCCAGGGAGCAAGGAACACGCCACCCCGAGGAACATGCAAACAAAGAAGATCCCTGCAGATCCAAGGATGCCACAACCCGACAGGCGCTGATGAAGCACGATTATCTAAGAAAAAGCTACTGTTGAACAACAACGCGCAGCGCGGCGCCTGATCTGCACCCCCTCCGCGGGAGTGATGCATTGCAGAACGGCGGCCGGGTACCGTGCAGACACCCACGAGAACACTGACACAGAGACACTGACAGACACACACAGATGCACTAGGTTCTTGACACAACGTGGACCTGTGTTTAAGGGGACAGGTGGCCCTAGAAGGAACAGAAGACAGAAACACCTGCTCCTCCTGCAGAAATGTCTGCAGCTGCAGCTGAGCCAGGCAGTGCAGTAGAATTTCTAGAAAGACTTGTCAGCCGCTTGCTGATGAGACTCCTGGAGACAGAGTCGGGGTGCCCTCGGGGCGTGCGACCACCAAATGGTGCAAAGCAGGAAGCTCCCCCTACCCTGGGCAGGGTCTCCCGAGCCTGCTCTCTTTCTCACTCAGTGCACACACACACACAACACACACACACATACAACACACACACACACACACAACACACACACACACACAACACACACACACACACACACACTTCTCTCCCCTCCTTGGAAGGACTAGAAGGAAATGTCCATGTTGCTTTTCACGGGGAACAAAAAAGGCAAAGTTCTGGACACTGCTCAGGTGTCAGTGTCACCGGCCAGTGGCAGCTTGCAGGCTGCTGTAGGCTGTGAGCCCCGTGAGATGGAGGAGTGGGTTTCAGGCCCGCACCCTGGCCAGGCCTGGCTCCACGTGTGAGGTCTCCGGAGTACCCTTGGAGGGGTCTGAACCAGCTCACCTGGCGCCTGGTGTGCTGGGAGGGCTATGGCTGTCAAAGGTCCTCGAAGAGGACCTTCCCACCAACGGGCTGGGTTGAAGTCCCAGTGGCCCCATGAGGCCAGGTCTTCAGCAAAACACGGCTTCTTTCCTTAAAAGGTCTCCTTTGGTCTGCACTGCCAGAGGCCAAAGGAGAGGGGCCCTGGGGCCTGGCTTCCTGGGCTGTGGGTGGGACGCTCCTCTCTCAGGGCTGTCCGGGCTGAAGTAGCACAGCTCCAGAGGTGAGAAGGAAGGGGCAGACCCCAGCCTTGCAGGATCTGAGCAGGTGGGAAGGCCGAGGGCAAGGCCTTCCTGGGGCAGAGCAGGCTGAGCTGGGCACTCAGGCCAGCCTCCCAGGCCCTGTGCTGCTCTCAGATGCAAACAGCAGGGATGGATGCTGGCTGGCTCTGGGGTAAGGGCCAGTGTCCTCAGCCATCCGCTCTCCTCCACGGGAGAGCACAGGGTACATCCCAGGACAGCCCGCCTTCACCCTTCAGAGACAATTCACTTCTATTACAAAGTAAAAGTTCTCTGTAGAGAGACCCCGCCCCTGGCCTTTGACAACCCACTAAAAGGCATTTATTACATCAATATAAAGATATGTCGCTCTGAAAAAGGTTTGCAAACAAAGACAAATGCGTGTACTGAGGTGGCAGCAACCCCAAGGCACGCACGCAGCTAACAAAGTTGGCAAATACGAGTTTTCATCACGAGATTTTTCCAAAGACAAAAGAAAGAAGGAAATGAAGTACGTCCTCTAAGAAAAGGCCTCCCCCAGCCACGCGCACGCACACATGTAGACACACACATGTAGACACGCACACACAGATGCTCTCACCTACTTCTGCCTTGTTCAAAACGTCGCAGCGCCCACTTTAGCTGTGAACAGGGCCCGCCTGAGAGAGTCCAGGCTCCTACAGAGAAGTGGGGCTTCCTCAGGGACAGATGGGAGCAGGGGCTGCTTCGTGTGCATGAGGACAAAACCAGGCTGTGTGCGTGTGCATGTGCAGGGGCAACGGCCTCGGTTCATTCCTAGGGAAAAGGGAGAGAAGAGACGCACGAAACAGATCATCGCCGCACAAGCAGGGGGTGAGGGCGGGCGGGCTCAGCCTGGCCTGCCGCGCTCAGTTGATCTGGCGACAGGCCTCGAAGGTCCACTTGGTGGCTCCACCGTAGATCTCAATGTGGGACTCGGCCCAGGCGATGACATTGCCGGACAGTGCCTTGGTGCTGCAGGTGGCCAGGTTGTAGACCTCCCCGGGGGTCAGCTTGCGGTCCCAGATGTTGAAGTGGGCCAGCTCACCCACAAATGCCTGGGTGGCATCAAATCCACCACCCAGAGTGTCCTTTGGAGAAAAACAGAGGATGAGGGTGGAGAGGTCGCCAGGTGATCTGAGGGCCCATCCCGAGGCCAGGGGTCTGAGCGCCTCTGTGCCTGCCCCATCATGGACTCTCACGGCCACTCCTGGGTGCCGTTTCATCTCCCTGTCCTTAACTCTCCAGCCCTACATCCGTCCCTCCCCTGAGAGGACCCAAGAAAAGGGATGGCACCGACCACCTCTGCTCTGGAGCTTCTCCTGGGGGGACGGACTTTGCCCTTCCTGCAGCTGGTCCCGAAGCCATGGACCACTATAGCAGCAGGGCCTGGGGGCCCCTGCCCAGGGGGCCCCTGCCCAGACATCACTCCATGCCATCTAAAGCTGCCCAACAGGGAAAGACATCCCAGATTCTCCATCCCTTCGTCTCCCTCCCAGATGCCCAACGGGAGACAAACCACTTCACGGGAACTAAATTATTCATCACTAAAAGCAGAATTGGCCTTCCTATGCCAAAGAAAGTGTTGCTGCAGCTCTGAGAGCGTTGAAACCAAACCTCACTCCCGCAGGAAGTTCAAGCGCGAGTCTACCCGGGGCACAGGCCTTGCCTGGCCTGCTCCCCGGCCTGCTTCTCAGGGGAACCACTTCTCCGGCCACCTCCCTCCCTCCTTGCTCCTCTTCCCCTTCCCCCTCTTCCCCTTCCCAGCCTCTGGTTCAGGAGCTCTCTCCCCTTCCCCACCACATCCAGCACAGTACCTGCTCCTGGCCCAGCACCAGCACGCCCTGGGGCTTGATGGGGTGATAGGGTGCCAAGTTCTCGCCACTGCCACCCTGCGTGCCATCCTGGTAGGCCTCCCAGACCCCGTCCCGGGTGGTCCAGGTGATGCAGATGTGGTGCCACTTGCCATCGTTGATGACAAAAGGCAGCTTGGCCACCTGGGAAGGAGAATGACAGATGCCGGCTGGTGGGTACAGGGGTACAGCCCAGAATCCGTAATCTTCACTGCCTCAGTTGTTCCTATCTCTACTTGCAAAGTAAATATCAAGAACTATTACTGAATTCTCATAGCACCTACTGCCCCAGACTTCAGCCTCTGTCAGCCCCGCCTGGGAGTGGGGTACAGAATCACACAGGAAATGTAATGCTTTACCAAGGGAACCCCCAAGGGCCATGTGGGTGCACAGTCTTCACTCCTACTCACCCTCCTCCCTCTTTGCTAGTCTACACAACAAGCCCTTGGATGGAGAGCCGTCCCTCGTGTCTGAGTTCACTGCTGCCTCTCAGGCCTCCGTGAGACACCTGTGCAGCCTGCTTGCTGGCCTCTCCTGTCTCTTCCAACGTCCCATCTCTAGCTGTTACACCCTCTCGCTCTACAACATGGCAAGCCTTTGCCGAGGATCTGAGAGATGTCATGGAGTACGATGCCTTTTAAAGCTCAGACCAGCCTCCGACCTGGAATTTCACTCTCCTGCTGCCATTCCAGGTGGGAAGGATGACAGTCCAGCAGTGAGGAAAGAAACTTCACACCCTTTTTGCTTGGGGAAAAGGGGCCCAGAATGGCACAGCCCTTTGTGGGGAAGAGCAACAGGAACAAGGATGTGGAATCCACTTCCCAGCCCTGGTTTTAGCCACTGACTACCACTGCTGGCCTGCAGTCGAGGCAGTTTGAAAGCTGGCAGCTAATTTCATAGCTAACAGGGGAGGATGGAGAAGGTTCACTAGAGGGAAAGGCTGCCCGTGCTGTCCTCTTCCAAGGGGTCACACAGACCTGTCCTCCTCTCAAGAGTTAGGGGGCTGAGTGGGATAGACTTGGACTCAAGAAAAATCTCTAAGGCCCCTCATCAGCCTAGAGCATCCCTGGGCCCCTGCTATGAAGTGGCAACGCCAGTTCCAAGGGCAGCTGGTGAAGAAGGAGTCCAGACCACATCATCAGGCAGGGCCAGGCCCCATGGCTCATTCTCTGCCTTCTCCCATACCCACCCCAGGAGGCAACTGGGAAGGTCCAGCTCTCCCTGATCTCCCAGTACAGGTGAGGGTGCTCCTTCCGCTTCTCCTGGTCTTCACCCTCCCCCTCCCTCAGTCCCAGCTGGCAAACACTTTCCTTGGGGTCCCATCAACATCTGAGGCCACCATAGCCCTGTCCTAGCATGCAACATGAGCTGGGGCTCTGGGGCCTCGCCCTGCCGTCCTGTGAGCCCGGTGGTGCTCTACCTTGTCATTGATGAGGATCTCCATGGGGTTGTTGCCCCACTCAATGAGGACCAGCTCGTTGGCCTGGCCGGGCACAGCATAGGAGAAGGGCGTGCCCACCCCTGGCGCGGCGCTGGACTTGAGCCACATGCAGACAGTGAAGGCGTACATCTCTGGCAGGCTCTTCTTCACCTTGGCATACATATAGTTGGTCCGCAGCGGGAACGTGAGCTGGAACTTGTCTCCAGGGCGGTTGTCTTTTTGACCTGCGGAGGACACAGTCCTGACATCTGCACCTGCATGAAGTGCTTATCGGTGTCTGAGTTGAGTTCGGTCCCCACCAAGCTCTGTGATGCGGCCACGGCAGGCTCCGGTCTCCATTCTGGAGACGCAGAGCGGGTGGCTTCCCAGGTCAAGTACTTTGCCCCAAGGCACAGGGCCGTCCGTAAAGAGCTGACCCAAGCTCTCTGTACTCTGGGTCTGGCCGGCTGTCACTCCCACATGCTGGCATCCCTGCGGAGGTGGGGGTGGGGTGCAGTGCCTGGTGGGCTGCCGCATCTACACTGGGCTGCGTGGTGGGCGTGAGAAGGGAATGGGGACAGCCGCCAAGTGAGGGCATACCCAGTCAACCCAAGGAGCAGGGGTGGCTGCAGAGGAGGAACAAGGCTAACTACCCTGAGAGTAACCGACCTGATTCCAGGACGGGGTGGGGCGCAGAGCCCCTCCTCGCTCGATCCGGGCTCTGCTCCTGCCTCCCCACCCAGCAGCCAGGCCCTGATGCCCACACACTTCCCTCCAGGCCAGACGTGCATCTGATCCACCAATGCCTTTTGGGTGTGAGGCTGGGCAGCTCCCAACCTCCAAGGCCCTTCCAGGGACTGTGCCTGGAGCCCTCTTGAGAGGGCAGGGCAGCAAGGAGCTGGGAGCACTCCGGGAGCCAGGGCTCCCCAACGTGACTGCTCTGGGATGCCGCCACACGCTCAGGTGAGCGAGCATCCTCATAGCTCAGGTGCCAGGCCTGGTGGCCTCCCCTTTCACAAGGCCCACATTCCCCCTTCCCTGCCGGCCACTTCTCCAGTGAGCGCCAGCCCCCACAGCCCATCCATATACTGTGGCACCCTGGGTATGGTGTGACTGACTCCAGGCAAAACATTCCTGGCCAGCAATGGGCACCAGTACCAGGCCCAGAGCCCAGGAATGTACACCCCCTGGCCAACCCCTGGGTGAGCAGCCGTGGTCCTCCCAGGAAGCCCAAAAAGAAACCAGTTCCCCAGGCCAAAATTATTTCTAGAAGGCATCCTGCCCGGCCAGCAACCACCCCCTCCTCTAAACCAACTGGCAGGGAGCAGAGCAGGGCAGGCCCCCTCAGTGCAGCACCTCTGCCGCTCCCCCCACCCACTGAGGCCTGCAATGGGGGATGGGGAGGGACCCAGGGAGGGACCCAGCCCCTGGCCTTTCTCCAGCGTGTTTTTCATTCCCCAATCTCCCTCCTTCCCTCTCCCTCCCTCCTGAGGTCCTTCCTTCTTCCGATCTGTTTTTCAGTTACATAACAGGCCTTAAGATGGCACTGTTTAAATCTGTCCGGCACATTTTGCGGTCTGAGCAGGGTCACATGGCCCTGCTCCGCACCGGGCACCCCCCCTTTTACAACCTTGTTTGAGGAGCCCCGGGTGACAGGCCGACTGGCCTGAGTTGGTGACTGAGAATCCTCAGGGGTTTGAAAGATGCCAGGGCTTGGGTCACTCAGAAGAGAAAACCTCAGGGTAAGGGTTCAGGGCAGAAGTGGGGAGGAGCTGGAGACCCTGAGAGGACACCAGAGGCATGGTAGCTGGGAAGAAACCTGCTTAGCCTCAGCGGCCGGGGAACCCAGAGCACCCAGCCCCAGCCTGCACCCTGCTGTCCGCTGAGGCTGTGGACCAGTGAGAGAGAGGCTTTCTTAAGCAGGGAGGGTTTGGGCCAGCAACAGCCACTGTGCAAAGTTACTGAGGATTAAACAAATCAGACTTGAAAAATCCAGCGAGTGTGTGAGTGTGTCTGGATGGGGGAGGGGGCACTATGCAATCCCTTCCTCTGCTCCCTTTTCCTAGAGACGGCCCCAGCCCAGGGTACCCAGTCCTGCTAGAAACACCGACTAGAAGCCCAGAACCTGGGAAGGGGTGCGGTGGGTGAGAAAGAGCTGCAGGGGTCGGGGTTAGGGAGGCGGCTTGGGGCTTGCACAGTGCAGAGCTGGGCTGTTAGGGATCAGGACAGAGGCAGGGTCAGGCAAGCAGGCGGGGGCAGGCAGCACGGCTCCCCCTGGCCCCAGTACCTTTTTCGAGCTCGCTGATTCTCTGGTGCAGGGAGGTCAGGGCGGCCTCGATCTTGGCCCTCTCCTCGGTGTCGTTCCTGGGGCCCCCCTTGCCCTCCTCCAGGGTGTTCACCCGGGACAGCACCTGCCTCTCCAGCTCATCGATCTTGCTCTGCAGCAGATCCTTGAGGCTGTTGGTCTGGCTGGAGGAATTGAGGCGGCTGTACTGCTGCGGGGTGCAAGGGCGGGGGAAACCACACCATTAGGCGAGGCGCGGGGACCGTGCTGGAAGGCCCGCGGCGCGGTCCCCTCGGGGCGACTGCGGGGGCGGCCTGGCGGGGAGCTGGGGCGAGTGGCCGCCGCGGGGCCTCGCAGGCGCGGGGAGGCACCGGCCGGGCACCCGCACGCGACTGAGGCGGGGGTGGGGGATGCCTGGCCGGGTAGGGAACGAGGTAGGGGAGGGCAGAGGGGCGAGCGAGCCGGAGGGGGAACCGGAGCCGGAGGGCGCGCGCGGACCTCGAGGTTCTCCAGGCGGGTTTTGAGCGATTGCAAAGTTTGCCCGAGTTGGCTGAGCGTCTCGGCGGCCGGTGTCCGGGACAGGTCGCCCATGGTGTTCTTGCCCGAGCCGGGCTGCTTGCGGCCGCCGCCCGCCCGGGCCTCGCCGGCTCCGGGGTCCAGCGTGCTCTGGCTCTCGCAGCGGCCCAGCTTGGCGGTCAGCTCGCGGATGGTCTCCTTCTGGCTCAGGATGGTCTCCTTCTGCTGCAGCACGGTCTCGCGGAGCTGCAGCACGCTGCTCCGGAGCTCCTCGGCGCCGCCGGCGGCCACGGACGCGGCGCACATGTCGGCGTCCACAGGCACCGAGGTGCAGATGAAGCGCGTCGGCCCGAAATCCTGGGCCCCGGCGCCCAGGAGGCAGAGGGCGAGCAGCGCACAGGTGCGCGCGGCGCGGCCGGCCAGCATGGCTGCGGGCACCGGGCGCTCCGGGCCCGGCTCGGCTCGGCTGGGCTCCGGCTTCCGACGTGGGACCCGGCTGGGCTGTGGCCCGCGAGCGGACCGCGCTCTGACGCCGGCGCTCTTCGGCCCGCGCGTCCACACCGCCTGCGCTGTCAGGCCCCACTGCCGCCTGCGCTGCGGAGCCCGCGCCTTTTATGCCGCCGCGGGAGGGGCCTCGCGCCGCCGACGTCAGCGGGGGAGGAATCCCGCTTTAATTGTCTGCGGCCCGGGCCCGCGGCGCGGCGGGGGTCTCACGAGCGCGCCACCGGGGCTGCCTCCGCTCGCGTCCACTCGCCCCTCTGGGCGCTGCCGCAGCCCCCTCCTTCCCCGCCCCGTCTGGGCCGGCGCTGCTGCCCAGAAGGCTGCGAGAGCTCAGGGGGAAGGAGGTCGGGCTCCGGGCCGGACTCGAGGATGGACCACCTGCGTGGTGTCCCCGAACCTCCGACGGGGCTCCAGGCGGGCGGGAAACTACCGCGGGTCGGGGAGACAGAATTCGGTTCGGCCCTCCTGGCCGCTCTGAACACCCTCGGGCCGGGGGCGTTTGGAGTCGGGCTGGGTCCCCAAGGACCCAGATCAACACGCGAGTGCCCGGTGGTCAGAGGCCCGGAGTGGGGCCTCGCGGCGCCACTAAGTCCAGAGCGGGGCACCGGGCCGCTCCGCGCTTCTTAGATGTCCGTGTGCTGTTGAGAAGCCGCCGGGCAGCCTGGGTCCGGGGACTTCCCACAGCTCGGGGCCCCCGGCGCCTCCCCTCCCCCAGCTCCTGGGCTCTGTGGGCCCGGCCCCGTCCCCAGGGTCTCTCAGCCCCCACTCTGCGGGCGGCGCGCTGGGGACTTCTCGGAGGCCGCCCTAGCGGATCGAGCCTTTCCTGTCCGCGGCGCCGGCCGATCGCGGGCAGGCGGCGTCGCCGGGGCTGGACGTTCGTTGCGGCCTCGGGAAGGCGCGGAGCCAGCGTCGCTTCGGAGGGCGGCCCCGCGGGAGCAGCCGCCCGCGTCCCCAGCAGCTTCCCCTTGCCAGGCGCCGCGCTCGCCCGGTATCCCCGGGTGTCCACCTGTGCGTGGGGGGCTGTTTCCCTTCCGTCCAGCCGCGCCCACTTCTCGGGCCCGAAGGCCAGCAGGAAGGGTCCCAGAGGTGGCTGGGGGCGTCCACCTGAGAAGCTCCGCGCTCGCTCAGACACCCCACCCGGCACCCGCGCGCTCGCGCCTTCTTCTGGACCGCGGGACTCTGCTCCCGAGATCCCCGTCCGGGTTCCCGCGCCAGGCTGGGGGCTCCGGACCAGGGCTGGCGGCGCCGCCCCGCCCCGCGGCGATCAGTGCGCTCAAAGCCTCGGAAATACCTCCGTCCACGCCCCCGTGGTACACAGAAGGAAACTGAGGCTCCGAGACTGCCGGGCCGGGCTAGAGCCGGGGGCCACCTGACCGACCCCTCCCCGCCGCCCCGGCTTCCCTGGTCCCTGCGTTCCTTTCCTGCGCAGCCTTTCCCTGCGCGCAGCCGGGGGCTGGGTGTCGGGAGGGGGTCCCTCGCCCTTATAGACCCACGGGCAGCCCCGGGTGCAGGGATCCGGGGTCCGCCCGGCGGGCGGGAGCAGAGGCCGGCTCGATGGAGACTTTTTTGAGAAACAGCGGCCTCTTCCCACCCCTCAGCCCCCGAGCTCCCGCCGTCTGCGTTCGGCGTCTCAGCCTTTAAGCCTCCCTGAGCTTGGGCTGCGAGCTCGTGTGTCCTTCGGCCGCCGCTTCCTGGCGCCAGAGGGACCCCGCGGCCCGCACGCGCCTGTCCTCGGCTCCGCGCGGAGCGTGTGCGGGTTCCCGCTCTGCCCGCCCCGCTCGCCTGCCACGGCGCCCCCAAACCCACGCGCCTCGCGGCCCCTCGCGCGCTCTGCTGACCACAGGTCGCGGGAGGGGTTGGCCTTGCTGGTCCCCACACGGGGTCTGCGCCAGCAGCGCCACGGGCTGGAACGCGCCTGGGGAGAAATTACCCGCGCGCGGGCGCGGCGGCTTCTGCCCCAACTCCCGTAGGGAGCAGCCCGGCGGGTGCCCTCCTGGCCCCAGCGCTTTGCCCTGGCCGCCCTCTCGCACGCGTCCGGTGGGGAGGCCGCGCCCGCCAGGCCTGGAGCCGGACCGTGCCGAGAGCGCGTAGGCGCGGGGAGAGGAGCCCGGCCCTCCCCAAGGCAGGCTGTTTAGACGGGGCGGGAGCCCTTAGCCTGGCCCGGCGTCTCTATCCCCAGCAGCCGCGGAGCCTTTCCGGCCACCCAAGGCCAGGGACCCTGGCTTTTCCGCCAGGGCTCCAGACCTCAGCGGCCTGGCACCTCGGCACAAAGGAGCGGGTCCCCCTTCCGCAGAGGAAGGGAGTGGACGGCGTCAGAAAGGGAGGGGAGCCTGGGGCAGTGTCTGGGGCAAGCGGGACCTCTGGGTACTGTGGGGCACGGGGGAGGAGACCACGGTGGATGGGCCGGGATCCTTGGGTCCAGCCTGCAACTGTCGTGCAGGAGGCGCTGGGCCGGACACCTGCAGGCGCTGCACACACACGCGAGGGCCACCATGCCGCATTTCTCCATCACAAGACCCTGGACAAGCTGAGGGTCGTATTTAGGGTCCCCTCGGCCTCCCTAGTGTTCTGCAAGTATCTGAGAGGGAGGGAGCAAGAAAACGAAGGGCCGCCCTGCCCAAACTCATCGGGGTGTCTGGCTGCCAGGTCGGAAGAGTGGGGATGGTGTTGTGAACAGCCAATGATCCCGGCCCTGCCTGAGTCCCACACCCCAGATGCAGCTGGGGTGAGGGAGGCGATCCCGTAATACTCCCAGCTGGGTACATTTGAGGCTGCCTGTGACACGACCTCACTCATTGGCAAACCATGAACACTAGCACACTGTTGTTTTATTTTTGAGACAGGGTCTTGCTCTGTTGCCCAGGCTGGAGTGCAGTGGCACGATCACAGCTAACTGCAACCTCGACCTCTTGGGCTCAAGCGATACTTCCTGCACCACCACACTTCAGTTAATTTTTTTTTTTTTTTTTTTTTTTTCGTAGAGATGGTTGAACTCCTCTTGCCTTGGTCTTCAGACTACAGGTGAGAGCCACAGCACCCGGCCTAGCACAATAGTATATATTATACTACTCCCACCATGATAGTGCAATAGATTCGAATAAACCTCAAAAGCATAGACAAGGCCGGGTGTGGTGGCTCACGCCTGTAATCCCAGCACTTTGGGAGGCCAAGCTGGGTCACCTGAGGTCAGGAGTTCGAGACCAGCCTGGCCAATGCAGTGAAACCCCGTCTCTACCAAAAATACAAAAATCAGTCAGGTGTGGTGGCACACATCTGTAATCCCAGCTACTTGGGAGGCTGAGGCAGGAGAATCACATGAACCTGGGAGGCGGAAATTTGCAGTGAGCTGAGATTGAACCACTGCACTCCAGCCTGGACAATAGAGCAAGACTCTGTCTCAAATATATGTATATGTATATATATATAATATAATATATATATAGACAATAGTTCAATGTAACAAAATAATTAGGAAGTGATGAGTTTGTAATATTTATTGCCAATTTTAAATATAATTTATTTAATTATAAGTTTACTTAGTTTAAAATTTAATGGTGGCTGTGTTTAACCATCGACCTTTTTGCAAAATTTGCAAAATTCCTGCAAATGCAACCATCAGTGCATACTGGCAGGCTCAGCACACTTCTGGTGGAAGGGCATGGAGAGGCCTGCAGAGGTTAGTTGGTAGTGGGAGGCCGAGTGTAGAGAAGGCAAAGGGGGCAGGTGTCCAGGAGAAGCTCTGGCTAGTGGCCAGTATGGAGAGGGTGGGCAGGCATAAGAAGACTGGACAGGCCGGGTGCAAGGGCTCACACCTTGAATCCTAGCACTTTGGGAGGCTGAGGTGGGTGGATCTCTTGAGTCCAGGGGTTCAAGACCAGCCTGGACAACATGGCAAAATCTCGTCTCTATAAAAATTAGCTAGGCATGGTGGGATGCATCTGTAGTCCCAACTACTCTGGGGACTGAAGTGGGAGGATTGTTTGAGCTTGGGAGTTTGACGCTGCAGTGAGCCAAGATCGCGCCACTGCACTCCAGCCCGGGCAATAGAGCAAGATCCTGTCTCAAAAAAATAAAATAAAATAAAATAAAAAAGAAGGCTAGCCAGGTAGGTTGGGAGGTATTAGGAGGACCTCAGTGCCTATCATGGGTCTTTACTCAGTGGACGGTGGAAGCTCGTGCAGGGGTGTGCCTGAGCCTGGTGGGCGCCTGTGCCCCTTACTCATCTTGCCGCATCTCCCCGGCCTCTCCTCTTCCAGGCCGTGCCTTGAGCTTGTCTGGAACCTCCACCGTGAGCAGGAAGGAGGGTGAGCGATGGGTGGGTCCTCGGAGAATGCTGGGAGGGCCTGAGGGCACTAAGGAGTGCTAGGCAGAGGCACCTTTCCCTGCCCCCACTTGCCTCAGCCCTTCCTGCATGAAGTTCCATGCTGCCTCTGGAGGGGTGAGGCTGAGAGGAGAGGGTATGGTGGCGTGGGAGAGGCCCTGGTCCTCCACCTGCAGAAGAGAAGCAGTAGTCCTTGATGACCATGATCACAGCCCTGGGACACAGTGCCTCAGCCAAGGGTTAGGTACATGCTCCTCTGGAGGACAGGCTGTACCCCTTGGAGGTGCATTGCATTGGCAGCTGGTCTAGGATGGGCGACAGTCTGCAGTAAGGTGAGCGGCTGGGGTTTTTAGTGTGGCTGGGGTTTTCCCTGAGATGTTCAGCATCATTGTCATCTGCATCTGAGTTTTCGGCAGCTCCCAGGGTACCGGCATATTGTTTCTATATCTGGGTGCTGATCTCATGGGGTGTTTGTCTTGTGACCATTCATTGGGCTCTCCATGTGCAATATGTGCACCTTTCTCTGTGGTTCTATGCCTCACACAAGGTATTGGGGGGACAACATCCACAGGTTGTCCTGGGCAGAGCAGGGAGCTTCTGGCCGCACCAGGGGAGAAGGCACAGGGACCTCTGGCAGCCCAGCCCTCAGGACACAGTCAGGCCACGTGACCCTCCCCCAAGTGAGGCACCCCTGGACCCACAGAGGCAGGTGTGGGACTGCTCTGACAGCAGCGAGCCCCATGGGGCCTCTGAGTCACAGCCTCAGCCCACCTGTACCTTGGAGTCACTCCTGACAGCCCCGCCCAGCAGCTCTGTGTGATAACGGACAAGTCCCTGCTCCCCGGCTCTGCTGAGGGAGGTGCCTCACCCAAGCCTTCCCCTCTGTCCTCTACATGGCACCCCCCTGCAGTGGTAACCTAACTGTGTCTTACAAACAAGCACTTGTCCCCTTTCCAAGTCCTCGGTCCATATTCACGCATTTGCCTTTCAAAGGCACAGCTGGGCTCTAGTCCTCGCTCACCAGAGAGGGAAGCCCAGAGAAGCCAAGGTCGCACCGTCGCCAGCAAAGGCAGAGCTGGGGCCAAGCCCTGGCCTTTGCACTCCATGGCCACTTTAATTGTGCCCAGCACAGGAGCTGCAAGGAAAAGAGCTCCAGGAGAGGAGCCCTGAGGAGACGGTGCCCCAGCCCACCCACGTCCAGCGAGTGGGCAGGGCAGGTGGGGCTGTGGATCCCAGGCTCAGGAGCTTCTCACCGGCCATCTTCGGAGGAGAAGCCAGCCCTGCCTCACCCCAGGACTACGCACTCCTGCCCACTGTGCAAATGTGACGAAGCCTGCAGCAGCTGCAGCCAGGAGCTGACTGGTTGGGGGCAGTGCCCCATCCACCTGGGACAGCTGGGCTCCCACCCCAGACTCCCTGCTCCCGCCAGGGGCTTCCCCACAGCAAGGACCACCTTCCTCGTCTGAGCCAGCCAGGTGGCCATTGGCCCAGTCTGACTGGGGGCAGGGCCCTGGGTGGTCTCTGTCCCCACCCTGCCCGTTTGTTCTCTCGGGCTGAGCCCAGTGCTGGGGTCAAGGATGGGAAATGGGTGATCTTGAACTGCTGACTTGCTGATCCCAATCAACAGGAGCTTGCAGGGGAAAGGTGAGCCCTTCCCACCTGGGGAAGGCGTGTCTTACTCTCCCAGCAGGCGTTTCATGGCACCAGGCAGATGCTTGGGCATTTGCCATAGTGAACTTCAGAACAGTTGCTCTCAGTTCAACAAATATTTCCAGAGCATCCACTGAGGGGCAGGTCAGGTGATGGGGCCAGGATGAGTAAAACGCCGTTCTCCATCCCTGAGGCCACACGATCTGGCAGGCTAGACAGGGCTGAACACACCTTGGGTACCATGCGAGAGGGCCACAGGATGGGAGAGGTCCTGAGCCAGCACCAGGAACATGGGTTGGGGTCCAGCCATCAGCTGGAGGGGTCTCCTGTAGAGGTAATAACAGGGGCTTGAAGAGTGAGCTGAGGGGGCTGGCCCTAAATACCAGAGCGATGAGGGGCAGGCCGTGGGGAGAGGGACGTAGGTCATCCTTCCAAGAGTGAGCTGCAAAGCAGGGGCCAGGGTAGATGTGGGGGAGTTGTGGGCAAGGTGGGCCAGGACCTTGGGGAGCAGCCACAGTCCTGTGGGGATGCTGTCTGGGAGCCCATGGTGAGGGCAGAGCTGAGCAGGAGCAGGGCTTGCAGAAGAAACCTGGAGGGTGATGTCATAGGAGCCAGGGAGGAAGGGGGTTGGGCTTGAGAAACTTGAGGGCATTTGGGAGATTCCTTGGCAGGAGCTTGGTGATGGCTTGGGTGTGGGAAGTGAAGGAGAGGGAGGAACCTGGGAAGATCCCCGGCTTCTGGGCGAGGGGGTGGTGGTGATTCTGTCTGCAGAGAAGGGGTGGGGAGCCTGGGAGGGCCTGGAGGGAGGGAGGAGTCCAGAGTTCACACTGGGACGCATGGAGTTTCCAGTGGCTATCTGACATCCGGGAGGAGGTCAGAGCCCAGCACCTGGAGGCTCTAGAGATTCCAAGACGAGGATGAGGAGGCTGGTCCTAAGCTGACCTGAGCAGAAAGGGCCTGAGGGTGCAGAGGGAGGACAGGGCTGACAGCAGAGTGCTGGGAGCATCTTTAGGGGCAGTGGACCACAGTGCCAAGCCATCAGGGAGCCCATCCAGGGAGGCAGTGGGTACGAAAACAGAAGAGAGCTGAAAAGAGCACCTTGGGACTCCAATATTCAAGGACCATTGTTTTAAGGTTTCTGATCTCTGCATTCAACAGTGACAAGGGCAGCAGACACTGGTACTCTCAGGCATTTGTACAGTGCCTTCTGCACTTCAAAATGCCTTCTCTGCACCCCCAACACAGGGCTTGCAAATACAAAGCCAGGTCAAGAATGATGCTAGGGCCCCCATCCCAGCCCCTAGTTTGCATTCATCTGATTCCTGAGCTAGGACCTCCCTCCAGCTACCGGCATCTGGCTGCGGTGGTGGGGGCCAGGGGCCTGCCAGCCTGCTGTGTCCTTGCACATCAATTTTACCACCTGCCCGACGCCAGGAGAGGGCATATGAAATATAAAATGAGTTGAGGCATAAAAGTGTTTTGGAATAAAAATGATGTGTACTGGCAAGGGATTACAGTTATTACAAGGACCGTGCGCTGACGCCATCACTCATACCTGGGAGGGGAAGAGTGTGGTCGCCTGCCGACAGAGGCAGCAACCACCGTGCCTCCTTCTCTGGGGACACGGCCGCAGACTGCAGGGTACCAGGCTGCAGGATGTGCTGAAGCCAGCCCTCAGGGAGCATCCAGTGCTCTGGGGGATGAATGACACTCCCATGTCACAATTAGGCACAATGCAGGGCCGGGTGCGGTGGCTCATGCCTGTAATCCCAGCACTTTGGGAGGCTGAGGCAGATGGCTCACCTGAGGTCAGGAGTTCGAGACCAGCCTGGTCAACATGGCAAAACCCTGTTTCTACTAAAAACACAAAAATTAGCTGGGTGTGGTGACAGGTGCCTGTAATCCCAGCTACTTGGGAGGCTGAGGCAGGAGAATCACTTAAACCCGGGAGGCAGAGGTTACAGTGAGCTGAGATCACGCCACTGCACTCCAGCCTGGGCATCACAGTGAGACTCGGTCTCAAAAACAAACAAACAACAAACAAACAAAAACAATTAGGCACGGTGCAAATATGCTCCTTTTTCTGTTACTTTCCCAAGGTGTCTCAAATGTTTACCAGATGGCTTTGGCAGGTGGCATTGTTTTCTGAGACGAAGTCTCTCACCTTGTTCCCCAGGCTGGAGAGCAATGGCACGATCTCGGCTCACTGCAACCTCCACCTCCCAGATTCAAGCAATTCTCCTGCCTCAGCCTCCCAAGTAGCTGGGATTACAGGTGCAAGCCACTGCACCCAGCTAGTTTTTGTATTTTTAATAGAGATAGAGTTTCATCATGTTGGCCAGGCTGGTCTCAAACTCCTGACCTCAGGTGATCTGCCTGCCTTGGCCTCCCAAAGTGTTGGGATTACAGGCGTGAGACACCATGCCCAGCTGTCAGGTGGCATTCTTGTTTGATTCTGCCCATTCTGCAGAGAAGGCAAGCAAGGCTCATTGTATGTTAATCCCTTGGCCTAAGTAGCAATATTAATTTCAGTACTGAGTTTAGCCTTCTGAATTTTCATTCATTCATTCATTCATTGGATGAACATTCTTCCAGGCCTACTATGTGCTGGGAACTCTCCCAGATGGTAGACACAAAGATGTTTCCAGCTAATTATTATTATTATTATTATTATTATTATTACAATTATTAATATATATTTAAAGATAGGGGAACCCGGGCGCCAAGGATGGCTCACGCCCTGTATCCCAGCACTTTTGGGGAGGCCGAGACGGAAGCGGAATCACAAGGATCAGGAAGAAGATCGAGACCATGGTGAAACCCACGTCTCATAAAAATACAAAAAAAAAAAAATTAGCCGGGACGCAAGTGGCGGGGCGACCTGTAGTCCCAGCACAACATTACTCAGAGGGCTGGAAGGCAGAAAGAGAATGGCAAGCTGAACCCGGGAGGCGGAGCTTGCAAGTGAAGCCGGACGATCGCCGGCCCACTGCACTCCAGCACCAGACGCAGCGAGAGCCGAGACTCCGTCTCAAAAAAAAAAAAAAAAAAAAAGATAGGGTCTCACTGTGTTGTCCAGGCTGTAGTGCAGTGGCACAATGGCTCACTGCAACCTGCACCTCCTGGGCTCAAGCAATCCTCCCACCTCAGCCCCCTGAGTAGCTCGGACTACAGGCGCATGCCATCACACCCAGCTAACATTTGTATTTTTTGTAGAGACGGGGTTTTACTATGTTGCCCAGGCTGGTCTCGAACTCCTGGGCTTATGTCCCTTTTTTTTTTTTTTAAGTTGATAGAATTTTCTTGGTTTTAAGTTTCTCTTTCATGCGCTTTTCTTAAAACATTGGCATCTGTTACCTATAACGACATTAAGATCCCTCTAAGATAGTGTCTGGCTGATCCCAGAGTACCAACATTGAATGACCTGTGGTTTCTCAGGGCAGGATTTCGTGGGATTTTACAGAGAGACCACTCACCCCAGCTCTGGGTCACCCTGAATAACAATGTCAAAAACGATCTGGTGGGCACCCTCTGGAGCAGGGTGAGGCGAGTTGGGAGAGAACATGGCTCTGCGGCCAAGCTCAGCAGCTCACACCTGTAATCCCAGCACTTTGGGAGGCCGAGGTAGATGGATCGCGAGGTCAGGAGTTTGAGACCAGCCTGGCCAACATGGTGAAACTCCGTCTCTACTAAAAATACAAAAATTAGCCGGGCCTGGTGGTGGGCACCTGTAATCCCAGCTATTTGGGAGGCTGAGGCAAGAGAATCGCTTGAACCAGGGAGGCAGAGGTTGCAGTGAGTCGAGATCACGCCACTGTACTCCAGCCTGGGCAACAGGAGCAAGACCCTAGGGGAGTGCCCCGCCCACAGTGAGCGCACACTCAATGGTAGTTGCTGTTACTAGGATGATGTGATGTTGTTGTGTTGCTGGTAGGACTGGGCCCATCCAGGGAGGATCTCAAAGCTGGGTGGGGAGAGCTGGCTGCCATTCAGGGAGCAAGGAGCTCTGTCTCTCAGCTGGGGCTGGACGTCCACCTCCGTGTACAGACCTCTCTGACACTGCAGGTGTGTGTGCCTCCTCCCTCCTGGGGATATCATGAGGATGAAGTGGGAGCACGCATTGTGTGTGTGCATGTGCAAGGGGGAGGGTGAAGAAATCTTAACACTTTAAACTGCTCAGGTGGCTGGGAAGTAAAGAAAAGAAGGAAGGAATGACGCCCTCCTTTTGGGATGTCTTGGGGTCACAGAGACCCTTTCTGGGAAGATTTTTCATTTCCCCATCTTTTTTGTTTGTTTATTTGAGACAGAGTCTCACTCTGTAGCCCAGGCTGGAGTGCAGTGGCACGAACTCAGCTCACTGCAACCTCTACCTCCCAGGTTCAAGCAATTCTCCTGCCTCAGCCTCCCAAAGTAGCTGGGATTACAGGCGTGAGCCACTGTGCCTGACTAATTTTTGTATTTTTAGTAGAGAAAGGGTTTCGCCATGTTGGCCAGGCTGGTCTCAAACTCCCGACCTCAGGTGATCCGCCTGCCTTGGCCTCCCAAAGTGCTGGGATTACAGGCATGAGCTGCAGCACCCGGACTCCGCACCTATTTTCTACTCTGCATAGGGACAGCCCAATGCATTCTGCAGCAGGGAGCCATGGCAAATTGGTAACAAGCTGGCCCCTGGCCTTCATCCCTCCCCTCCCCGTTCTCAGACCTGCCCTGTCAGCTGACAGTCAGTCCTTTGAGCCAGTCTCAGCTCACAGCTTGGCCTTGGCAGTGATCATCCCAGGCTCTGAGAAGGGCTGGCCCCTGCTGGCCTCTCAGGAAGGACCCTGCTGGCTGTGTGAGGTGTGCGTGATGCTCACTGACCCCTCCAGGCCCCCTCCTTCCACCTCCCTTGCTGCCCTCCCGAGGGGTGAGCAGGGTGAGCAAGGCATGAGCCCCCAGCGCATTCTAGTCCTTCCTGCGTGGCTGTTTCTGGAGTGCTGCCCACTCAGCGTGCACTACCCACCCTAGGCCAGGATGATGCTGGGCACACTGGGGCAGCAGGGAGAGAAACCTGTCCTTGCCCTTGTGTAGGGGGAATCGTGTTAGCAGGGAATGATTGCAACGTTTGAGAGCCTGTGGCAGGAATTGCACCTGTTGACTCCTGGCCTCACCTTTCTGGAGCCTCTGTTGGCCCTCAGGTCCATGCAGACTGCGCCCCTCCCTCCCCCCGCCACCAGGCAGCCAGGCAGCCCCTCGCTTCTTCGTCTGCCTCAGGGCCTCTTGGACCTCACCTGCAGGACATGCTCTGCACAGTTTCCTGCACACCCACAAGTGTGTGGGGGCCCATGCCTGGGAGTCACCCTTGAGCAACGGTGTAAAGACCCAAGGACAAGGCCCCCCAGGCCCCTGCAAGTGGATGGTTCATGAGCCTCCTTGGAAGGTCCCGAGCGACTGAGCTCCAGGCACCCCAGCAGTAGCCAGCTCCGTGACCCCGGTTCCCTTCCACTCCTGTTTCACTCCCTATCCCTCAGGGGAATACAGCTAAAGCAGGGGTGTCTAGGGAGCACCCAGCAGGGCCCTGACTCAGGCTGGGGATCAGGGAGGGCCTCCCTGCAGAGGTGACATTTAAGCCAAGCTCTGAAGCAGGAATGGGAGTTGTCGGGGCAAAGAGGCATCCTGGGTGAGGAAAGGAGCCCATGCCAAGGCCTCGAGGTAGGTGAAGCTGCTTGGGAGTAGCAACAGCAGGGTGGGAGGAGCAGGCAGTGGAAACGGTAGACACAGTGGAGGGGAGGGAAGCGGTGGAGAGGAATGGACGTGGTGGAGGGGAGGGACGCGGTGGAGAGGAATGGACATGGTGGAGGGGAGGGACGCGGTGGAGAGGAACGGACATGGTGGAGGGGAGGGACGCGGTGGAGAGGAGGGACACGGTGGAGGGAGGAATGCGGTGGAGAGGAGTGGACATGGTGGAGGGGAGGGATGCCGTGGAGGGGAGGGATGTAGGGGAGCGGAGGGACACGTTGGAGAGGAATGGGTGTGGTGGAGGGAAGGAAGGCAGTAGAAAGGATGGACATGGTGGAGGGGAGGGACGCGGTGGAAGGGAGGGACGCGGTGGAGGGGAGGGATGCGGGGGAGGGGAGGAACATGGTGGAGAGGAATGGGTGTGGTGGAGGGGAGGAAGGCAGTGGAGAGGATGGACACAGTGGAGGGGAGGGACGCAGTGGAGGGAGATGGATGCAATGTAGAGGGATGGGCGCGGTGGAGAGGATGGGTGTGGTGGAGAGGATGGGTGTGGTGGAGAGGATGAGCGTGGTGGAGAGGGATGGACGAGATGCTCAGCAATGGATGCAGTGGTCAGCGGTGCCTTCTTGGCAGGCCACAGGGAGAAGTTTAGACTGTGCTAGGGCAAGGGGAAGCCACAGAAGGCTTTGGAGCAGGAACTATTTTGGCCACTTGATGGAGGCTGAATGCAGTGTTGGGGCCAGAGCAGGCAGGGAGATCCATTAGGAGGCTGTTCCGGTGACCCTGTAGGACAGCAAGCAAGAACAACAGTGGGGGTGGGGAGAATACCCCCAAATTGTGCCATATGCAGCTTCAGCGTCTCACCTGCAGCCCTTCCCTTCACCCCACGCCCCAATTTGCTCTGCTCTTGGGTGGCCAGTCACCCAGGGGTGGTATCCAGGGAGGCTCTTGCAGGCCCAGCTTCACTGACCTGGAAGGGCTAAGCTGCCTGGCCCAGGGGTGTGTCCACTCCGTCCTGGGCAGGTGATGGGCTTCCCGCAGGTAGAGTCCCATGGTGGGGCTGGAGCCAGGGGGTAACTTGGCAGGACAGAGGCCCGGCCCCCAGGAAGCTCGCCTGCTGATGGCCAGGCTCAGGACACCTTACACCCCTGTACCTGAGGACAGGCTGTGGCTGATGAGAGTGGCTTCATCCTCAGAGGGGAAGAGTCCTGGAGGGATGTGGCTGGAGGTCCCCAGTCCTGTGGGAGCCCCTTTGAATGAGGGGATGCCTTGGGAAGTGGAGTGAGGGGGGCAGAAACCGGGAACTCTGGATTTCAGGACTTGGAAGCAATGTGCTGCATTTTGCTGCGACATCTGCTTGTGGGGACAAGTGCTCCCTGGTGAGACCTCTCCATCCCTCTCCCTCCCTCCCCCTCTGTCTCACACTCTTTCTCTCTCTCTCTGTCCTCCTATCTCGGCCTCTCACTCAGATCCTGTTTGGTCTGTGATGTCACCACTTCCCTCCCTGTAGCTGCCATTCAGAGCTGGCAATAATGAAAAGCGCCGGATTCCCACTCACTGGGCCCCAGCAGCACTACAGAGACATGGAGCTCTTTGTTGCAAATAATTAACTTGGTCCCACGTTGCATAACATCCTGAAAAGCTTTCCGGGGCGAGCACCCGCCAGACACTGTGATCTCATCAATACTGCATCGCATCGGACACTACTGCTGTGTGGTTTCATTAAAAATTTAATTTGTGGTTTAAATCTGCAGTGTTCCCTTTAAAAGAATGGCAGGGCTGGGGGATGAAAAGGGAGGGACAGGCTTGGGTCGGGGTGGGCATTCTGAAGCAGAGGAAATCCCATGCCCCAGGGGAGGTGGGGGCGGGGCTTCCCGCTGGAGCAGCGATTGGCTGGGCTTGGTCTGTGGCCTCTCCTGGTGCTGGAGGGAGAGTGATGGACCATTGATGGAAAATGCTTTTCTGAAGCTTAATGGTTTTCCCTTTCTCTCGGCCACCCCAGGCAGAAGGCTGCTCCTGGAGGACCAGGTGGCAGTGCAGGGCAGGAGGGCCAGGTGGCAGTGCAGGTGGCAGTGCAGGGCAGGAGGGCCCGGTGGTGGTGCAGATGGCGGTGCAGGTGGTCGTGCAGGGGGTGTTCTCCGGAGACCCTGTCCTCTGTGCCCCTCCAGACCCTGTGCCCACAGTGGTCAAGACCAGAGCTGCAGCCTTGCTCCTGCCCTCCTGACTGTGTGGC
Source organism: Rhinopithecus bieti (assembly GCF_001698545.2). NCBI lineage: Eukaryota > Metazoa > Chordata > Mammalia > Primates > Cercopithecidae > Rhinopithecus > Rhinopithecus bieti. Next base: position 2,534,919 of record NW_016806979.1, on the reverse strand, counting down.
CTCAGGCAAGCTGCTTGTCCTCTCTGAGTGCAAGTCACTGCCCGCAGTGTGAGTGGGGGCCTTGCCTGTCCCCAGCTCCAGGTCACTGACAGGAGAGTGTGAGTGGGGGCTTTGCCCGTTCCCAGCTCCAGGTCAGCACCCCCAGTGTCACTCTCACCCCCGTGTAGCTGCGGGGCAGGCAGCCCTCGGTAACCGGGTAGCTTCTGTTTTCTTTCTTTGTCTAGACCTCACTCTCTTCCAGAGAGGATTTAAGCTGGCCTTCCTCACCGGGGCTGCCTGCAGACCCGTCCCTGGGGTTTCGCTGTGAGTGGGGATCCTGTCGTTTCTAGACAGGGACCTCCATTGTGTTGGGGGGATTGATTTCGCTTCTGCTTCCAGTGAGCGGGGAGGGAAGGAGAGAGCTCAGGTTCCAGTTGGGGGAGGAGACAGAGGAAGGTGAGGGGAGCACGGAGGAGGAGACTCTGGGGCAACTTCGTGATGCCGCCTGTCTGGCTCTGCCTGGGGACTCTTTGGGCCCGCCTGCCCCGGCCGGGCCAATTGTTTCCTGCAGAAGGCAGGGATTTGTGCATCTCCGACTATCTCCTGACGGCGTGCCAGAGTGATTAAGCTCAGCCTCCTGGGGCCAGCAGGAGAGAGGGACAAATTGCTTCGTGAAATTGATTTGCTGCTGTTAGCATTTACCGCTTGCCCTGGGTACGCCCACAGTGTGAGGCGGCTGCGTGGGCATCCCGCTCCCCCTTCCCTCCCCCATGGCACATGGGCTCTCACTTGGCACCTGCACACATCACCTGTCGCGTGTCACATAGCCAGGCCTCAGGACCTGGACTTCAGTACCGCTCACCTCAGGGCACAGGTCCAAAGTGTCCCAAATGCCCATGGAGGCAGACGGCCACCCACAGCTGTAGCCTGCAGACAGAATTGCCCCAAACACTCTTGGATAGGTGGGTTTCCCCAGGCCAGCGTGAGGGCTGGGGCCAGGAGATCTGTGAGGACACCTGGAGGCCCAGAGAAGAAGCATGAGCTAGCCCTGGGCCAGGGTCTCCCCATCTCTCTTTTTTTATTTGTTTTGTTTTAGACCGAGTCCTGATCTGTGGCCCAGGCTGGAGTTCAGTGGCGTGATCTCGGCTCACTGCAACTTCCTGCCCCAGCCTCCTGAGTAGCTGGGATTACAGGCGTGTGCCACCATGCCTGGCTAATTTTTGTATTTTTAGTAGAGACTAAAAATGGTTTTCACCATGTTGGCCAGGCTGGTCTCGAACTCCTGACCTCAAGTGATCTGCCTGCCTTGGCCTCCCAAAGTGCTGGGATTACAGGCATGAGCCACCGTGTCCGGCCTCTCCCTGCCTCTTGGGATCCCCTTCTGCCACACTGGCTGCCTTCCTCCATCTCAGGGGAAGGAGGACAAGGAGAATATTGCCCTTGTCAACAACAGTTCTCATAGAAGCTGTGTGAACTCAGGTGAGCATCATGGACCCACACACCTGGGTGCTCGTTCCGTTCAGAGAAGAGGCGGTGCTGGGACTGGTGGATCCTTCCAGACAGAGAAATGTGGCTAAGCATCACCACCCAGGAACAGAAAGCACTGACAGTTCCTTCCAGGTGGTCCCACTATGCACTATGCAATATTTCAAGAAATGAACGCTTGGTGATGGAGGCAACATGGCCTCGGTGCACCCCAGGAGACAGGAGACTCAGGCTGCGGGCGCCTCTGGATTTAGTAGCCTGCTTTCAGGCTCTCCTTGGGCACCAGCTCTGAGCAGGTTCTAGGCATGACTAGATGGTGGGAAGGGGGTCCAGGGATCGTGGCCGTGAGAGGAGCAGCCTCAGCATCTCTCCTGGGCTGGAGCCAGGTCCATCACTCCGCTGCTGTGTGACCTCAGACAGGTGACTTCACCTCTCTGGGCTGTGGTAAGTGTTACATTAGACAAACCCCACAAGGCTCTTAGAACAGTGCCGGTTGGTCGGCCAGGCACAGTGGCTCATGCCTGTAATCCCAGCACTCTGGGAGGCCAAGATAGGCGGATCACCTGAGGTCAGGAGTTCAAGACCAGCCTGGCCAACATGGTGAAACCCTTCTCTACAAAAATCCGCCGGGAGTGGTGGCGCACACCTGTAATCTCAGCTACTCAGGAGGCTGAGGCAGGAGAATTGCTTGAACCTGGGAGGCAGAGGTTGCAGTGAGCTGAGATCACACCATTGCACTCCAGCCTGGGCGACAGAGAAAGACTCCATCTCAAAAAAAAAAAAAAAAAAAAAACAGTGCCAGTCAGTGGAAGCATTTGGCAAATGCTAATTGTGATTGTTGCTGTTTTCCCCTCCCTCGACATGCTCGGATATTTGTCATAATACAAGGACGTGAGGGTAGGGCACACCAGCAGGAGCAGTGGTGCTCCTGGGGTTAGGGGCTCTTCAGTCCCAGGCCGGGGGGAAGGAAGGAAAGTGGGTCTCTCAGCAGCACCCCAGGCTGGACCCTGGCACAGCAGGCATGTCCCTTTAAAATTTAAATTAAAAATATTTAAATGATGATAAAATATACATAACATAAAATGTCCCGTGTGAACTGTTTTTGAGTGGAGCATTCAGTGGCATTAAGGACATTCACATGATTGTGCAACCATCGCCACCATCCATCCCCAGAACTGTTTTCATCCTCCCAAACTGACTCTGTCTCCACTAAATACCAACTCCCCATTCACCCTCCCCCAGGCCTGGGTACCCCGTTCTACCTCTGTTCCAGTTACACCAGAGCTCAGGGAGCCTCGTGTAAGTGGAATGACACAGTGTTTGGCCCAAGGAGCCTGGTGTAAGTGGAGTGACACAGTCTTTGGCTTCCACCTTTGGTGTATGATGAACGATACCGCTGTGAACACGGGTGTAGAAATAGCTCTTCAAGACCCTGCTTTTACTTCTTGTAGATGTGTACCCAGAAGTGGAACTGCTGGATGGTATACCTCGCTTTTTTTTTCTTTTTCTTTTTTCTTTCCTTTGAGACGGAGTCTCGCTCTGTCGCCCAGGCTGGAGTGAGTGGCACGATCTTGGCTCACTGCAAGCTCCGCCTCCCGGGTTCCTGCCATTCTCCTGCCTCAGCCTCCCGAGTAGCTGGGACTACAGGCGCCGCCACCTCGCTCAGCTAGTTTTTTTATTTTTTTTAGTAGAGACGGGGTTTCACCGTGTTAGCCAGGATGGTCTCGATCTCCTGACCCCGTGATCTGCCTGCCTCGGCCTCCCAAAGAGCTGGGATTACAGGCGTGAGCCACCGCGCCCGGCCTACCTCGCTTTTTAAACAGATGCAGAGACTGAGGCTATACAGAAGGGCTCAGAGGTTTGCCCAGGGTCCCAGCCACCTTAGTGGCAGAGCAGGCAGCATTTCCCCACCCCAAGTCTGTGGGTCGCTGGCACCATGCTCTCCCTCCCCAGTGTCTGTGTGGCCTATTTTATTCCCAGGCCTTATAGAAGGCTCTCTGGAAGACGTGAGCTGTGATGGATACAGCAAAAGAAGGTCATCACCATTCCTTCTTTTTTTTTCCTTTTGTTTTTTTCTGGAGATAAAGTCTCCCTCTGTCGCCCAGGCTGGAGTGCAGTGGCACGATCTCAGCTCACTGCAACCTCCGCCTCCTGAGTTCAAGTGATTCTCCTGCCTTGGCCTCCTGAGTAACTGGGATTACAGGTGTCTGCCACCACACCCAGCTAATTTTTTGTATTTTTAGTAGAGATGGGGTTTCACCATATTGGTCAGGCTGGTCTTGAACTCCTGACCTCAAATGATTCACCCATCTTGTCTTCCCAAAAAGCTAGGATTACAGGCATGAGCCACCATGCCCAGCTGAGTGTCATCACCATTCTGAACTAGTTTTACTCACACTCTGACACCAAATGTATGAGGGTTGTTTTTTTATCTCCCCTATGTCTACCAGTTCTTCAACTTTCCAGACAGCTGGGTGGCCTGCAACTCACTTCCGTTCTGACACTGACTACCTGTAGTTAGCACAGACCTCACATTTAGGGCTCAGTCCCACAAGATCGCCCCCTCCTTCAGACACCCATGACAAGTTCCAGGTTGTCACCAGTTCTTCTGGTTGACTGGCTATAAATCAGGATTCCCATAACCCCCATCTCGGGTTCAATAGTTTACTAGAATGACTCACAGAACTCAAGAAAGTGCTTTACTTACTATTGCCGGTTTATTATACAACTCAGAAACAGCCACAAGGAAGAGATGCATAGGACAAGATATGGGGGAAGGGGCACCAAGCTTCCGTGCCCTCTCCAGCACCTTGACCTGTTCACCAACCCAGAAGCTCTTTGAACCCCATGGTTAGGGGTTTTTATTGAGGCTCCATCCCATAAGCATGGTTGATTAAATCATCCACAGTTGCTGATCAGCTTGATCTCCAGGCCCTCGCCCCTCTCCAGAGCTCGTTGAGTCGGGAGCCTTAAGAACCCTCGCCCCCAGTTGTTCTTTCTCTTCCCTCTGGCATGGTGGCTAGATCCCTAGGCAGTGAAGTGGAAGGAGGCCTCCTGCTGACCCACAGCGAACCTACTGTGGGAAAGAACCAGAAAGAACAGCTGCCACTTAGAGCAGGTGGCATCTCAAGCCTGTGTGTTACTGCAGCAAAACCTACGGTCGCCTGGGTCCTGAACACCTGAGGGATACAGCGTCCTCGGGGTGCACTGGCTGCCTTCATGTCCTTGAGCTTGGGGAAGCCCTGCCCAAACTTGGTTCTCCTGGAGTCTGTTTCATCTTTGAGGCAACCACTAGCTTTCCATCAACTCCCTCTTCTGCTTCAGTTAACCACAGCTAGGTTTTGCTCTTCCCAACTGACAGCCTGGGCTGATGGAAGAAGCTCTCAGCTGTTATCAAGCCACAGCTCAGGAAGGTGAGTCTGCAGGCAGCTGGAGGCCTCCAGGGCGCTGGTGTCCGAAGCAAAGATAGGTCACTGGAGAAAGAGGTGGGGGGTGTGTGTGTGTGTCTGTGCATGTAGAAAGAGAACATGGTTTTGTGTGTGTGTGTGTATAGAAAGAGGATGTGGGGCCAGGCGCGGTGGCTCATGCCTGTAATCCTGGTGTATAATTGGGAGGCTGAGGGTGGACATACTGCTTGAGGCCAGAAGTTCACGACAGCTTAGGCAACTATGGAGATCTGTCCCTACAACAAAAAATAAATATTAGCTGGCATGGTAGTGCGTGCTCATAGTCCCCACTAGTCGGAGACTGAGGCCGGAGGCATCGCTTGAGCAGGAAGGTTGACGCTGCAGTGACGCTATGATTTACGCATCGCACTGGGCAACAGAGTAAACCTCTGTCTCCAAAAAACACGAGGACTTGCGTTTCTTGTGAGTGTGTGTGAGTGTGTAGGAAGAGGACGTGGTCATATCGAGTGTGCCTGCGTGTAGTGTATCATGTAAGTGGTACCTGTGGGGGGTGGTGTTTTGTGGTATCTGCTGCGGTGTGCCTGTGGTGTTGGTGTATATGTGATGCCGTGTGGATGTTGTGTGTAAATACTTGTGCGTGTCTGTTGTGGTGTATATGGTGAGTGTGTGTGTGTATGTTGTATGTATATGCGAGTGTGGTATCTTGTGTGTCATATATGTGTCGTGGTATGTTGTGTGTATACTCGTGAGTGTGGTGCTGGGGCAGCATCACAGGAACTCGCCTGCCAGAAGGCCGGGCAGTTCCCTCACTGTGCCTGGGTTTGGATCCTGGCTGCTCCAGTTGCCTGATATGGGTCCTTGCACACATTAACCTCTCAACACCAGTGGCCACATCTGAAATATTGTGAGAACAATACTCAGGATTGCTGGGGAGCTGTAGGAGTGGAATTATGCAAAGCATGGCGTGTCGCCCGTAACAGATTTCTGGGCCACTGTGGTGGTGCCAACACAGGCCGGCCAGGGCGTGCGCGGGTTCTTGTCTCCCTCTGCTCCTCCCTCCTCCAGCCGAGGGAGCCCGGCCTGTCCTCCTGGCCACAGTTTGGGAGGCCATTGTCCTGAAAGCTGGGCACCAGCTAGGACTCTCAGTGTCTTCAGCCGCCAGGATTCCTGTGGTCGGGATCCAGTGTCTCTTTATTGTTTTTAAATGTTTTGCTGCTGGGAAACCTCAAGCCTCTCCACAGGGGACATAAATAAAGGCAGGAACTTGGCCATTAGCAGGCTTCACGTGGCGTTTCCACCTGGGAGCGCCCTGGCGTGCTGCAAGCACCACTCGTGGGCCAAGAGCAGGGCGGGAGGGAAGCCTCTGGAGCACTCGGGTTCCTGAAGGTGCATCTTACTCTCTGGGCTGCAAACAGATGGGGGTACCTGGCAACGTGCCCCCAGGGGAAGGGGGGCAGGCTCACCTTTGGGATGGAGCATAGCGGCCGTGGCGGGGCAGGTGAGAGGCGGCGTCTCAGGGTGCCCCTTTCCACGCCTGCCTCCATTCCTCAGCTGGGTGTGGGGCCTGCACACAGGTCGTGCAGGCTAGAACCCAGAGCCCTGGGTGGAGCACCCCCTAATGGTTGCGATTCAAATTTGGAGCCAGGCTGACCCTGGTTCAAGTCCTGTCGCTGTGTGCTGGCCGTGTCCCTGGACAGGTCGCACAAGGTCTTGGTCTCCAGTGTGTAGACCAGAGACTGTGATTATCCACTCCTGGGTGCTGGGCTCAGAGCCGCTGGCACCAGCCCTTGGCTCTGTTACTCCTGGAACTCAGACCCTGCAGGCAGTCATGGGAGAGGTCTATGTGTGGAGCTCAGAACTCAGCGAGCACCTCACGTGCCCGTAAGACCTCGCCATCTCCTACCCAACCCAGATAAGGCTCCTGCTCCCGACCCCCGCAGGGAGTCTGATCTCATCCTAGCTCAAAGGTGCAAACTGAACGTGGGCCTGGTGGCAAAGTTCCTCAGGGGGTTCAACTTCCGCCATGTGGAGGATGGGGGAGGCCTGGCTGGAGGCCTGGCATCAGGCTGGGTGAGTTGAGTCCCGCGGGCTTGAGTCCAAGAGGGCTCAGAGGGTGAGAGGGGCCCCAGGCCACATCTCCAACAGCTGCCCACCTAGCCCTGCGCCTCTGCCTTCCTTCCTTTAAAAATTGCTACAGGCACATTTTATTTGATTACTTTTATACTGAATAACAGTATCCTTTTTAAAGCAAAAAATATCTGCCCATGATAAATAATTGGAACTGGACAGATCTTTATCGAGGCCCCTCCAATGTGACCTTCCATGTGACTCCAAGACAGAGTGACTTTCCATGTGTGTTTTTGGGAGATTGTGGGGAGCCGCTGAACCTGGGAGCAGTGAAGGCACGGGAGAGAGCTGTGGCCGGGAGAGTCATGGAAAGCTGCAAAGATGAAAGGGGTTGGGGGAGGCCGATTAGAAAGCGGTGCCGGAAGCTGGGTGAGGAGCAGCAAAGGCATGGGTTTCCTTGACGATGCCTGGAAGCCAGCCTAGGGTGGAGAGGTCTGGGGGAGCTGCGGGGCTGGCCCTGAGTTGGAGATTGAGGGTTTCCTTGAGGATGCCTGAGAGCCCTGCTAGGGTGTGGGAAGTCTGGGGGCAGCCGTGGGCTGGCCTTGAGTTTGAGATTGAGGCCCAGGCTGAGAGCGCGGTGACCCCTACATCATGGGTCTGCTCGAGCTGCACGCTTCCCAGGAGCAAGAGCAAAGAGGCCAGAGGGAGGCAGGCAGAACAGGCCAGCAAGGAAGGTCCCAGAACAGGACATGCGTTCCCTGGCCCTCCCCAGGCAGCACTAAGAAGGAAGAGAAGCTCTGCCCCTCCTGCCCCTCCTGGCCCCTCCTGCCCTCTCCTGCCCCCTCCTGCCCTCTCCTGCCCCCTCCTGCCCGCTCCTGCCCGCTCCTGCCCTCTCCTGCCCTCTCCTGCCCTCTCCTGGTCTCTCCTGCTCCCTTCTGCCCCCTCCTGCCCACTCCTGCCCGCTTCTGCCCCTCCTGCCCCTCCTACCCTCTCCTGGTCCCTCCTGCCCCCTCCTGCTCTCCTCCATGGAGTCAGGGGGCCCCAGGTGGCTGTGGCCAGCCCATTCAGGGATCTGAGCCCTAGAGCCTGCCTGCCGGCCGGCCGGGATAAACAGAGCCAGCTTGGCTGCAGCCACGCTGACCCTGCGACCTTCCCCAAGGTCTGAGGACGCCGCACTCCCTTCGTGCCAGCAGGTTGTAATTGGGTTTCACACGGGGCCCTCTGGCACTGACCTACATGTCCCAGTCCCTGCCTCCTTGGTCTCTGAGTGTGTGTCCCTGATGGTTCTGTAACCTCTGGGCATGGGCCTCCTTCCCTCCCCGCCTCATCGACTGCTCTGATTCCACCGGGCAAGGTCAGGCTGGCAAGGAAGGAGTTGGAGCTGGAGTCTGGGCACCAGGCACAGAGTATGCTTCCCAGGGGCTGCCTGTGGAGGGCTCCCAGTCTGCCCACTCCCGAAATAAGAAGAGGTGCCCAGAGAGGAGGAGATTCTGGAGGGGTGGGCAGCAGGCGCCAGCTGCCATCCCCAGGAGAGTCACGGCCTGTGAGGACATTGACCCTGGTAGGACCCACCTCTCTGAAGCTGTCTCAGGTGTGAGTGAGGAGAAGCAGGGGTCTCTGGGGACTGAGCCCTCATCTCCAGTGCAAAATGCAGAGGCATGGGAGGGAATCAAATGAAACAGTGTGTGTCAAACACAAGGCGTGGCGCCAAATGGGAATGTCCCCCTGCCTGTCCGTCTCCCTCCCTCCCCCACCTCCTTATCTGCAGACGGAGGGACTGGATATCCGGGCAGAGCATCTTCTGTGAGGCGCAACCTCCCGGGAGATGCGTGTTCTGGGGTTCCCCACTTACAGTCGAGAACACAGAGGCTGAGAAGGGTGAAGGGACTGCCTCTGGGTCCCAAGCCTGTTCCAAGTGGCCCAGGGCTCAGCTTTGGTCCTCCTGCCCTCAGCAGTGTTGGTCCTCACCTCTGCTCGGTGTGCAGGAGTCTCCTGCTCTGGGTGCCCAGATGTTCAGTAGCTTTGTACTTAGAAATTTCGAGGGGGGCGGTTGGGCGCGGTGGCTCAAGCCTGTAATCCCAGCACTTTGGAAGGCTGAGGCGGGCGGATCACGAGGTCAGGAGATCGAGACCACCCTGGCTAACACGGTGAAACCCCGTCTCTACTAAAAATACGAAAAATTAGCTGGACGTGGTGGCAGGTGCCTGTGGTCCCAGCTACTCGGGAGGCTGAAGCAGGAGAATGGCGTGAGCCCGGGAGGTGGAGCTTGCAGTGAGCCGAGATGGCGCCACTCACTCCAGCCTGGGCCACAGAGACTCCGCCTCAAAAAAAAAAAAATTCGAGGGGGCAGAGGGTGTCCTAATCTTGTCCCTCAGCAGGTCCTCACCATGGTGCCTTCGCCAGACACCCGCTGTGGCTCTCGGCTCAGCGCGTAGCTGAGTGTGTTCTCTTTGGGTTCTGACAGATTCCAGCTTGTTCTTTGAGGCCTTGTCAGCGCAGGCCTGCCGGGAAGCAGGTGCTCGTCTTTAATGGGATGCCTTATCCTGGGCTCCACAGGCTGCACGGGGCCTTGTTCAGGTGACTCCTACACGCCCAGGCCTGTCTCTCTAGAGGAGGAGCCTCAAAAGGATTAGCAGGGGGTGCAGATGACTTTGTTTTTAAAATGAGGCCAAAGCTTTCACCACATCTCAGAGACAGAGTGACCTGAACGTGGAGGTTTGGCTGGAACCAGGCAGGTACCATCCACTGTGATTCCTGCCCCTCCTGCTCGGAATTCCCCACTGTCCTCCCCCAGGACCTGGTCTCTGATTTCAGACTCGCCTCTGCTCTGTTTCACGTCTCCTGCAAGCAGACAAGCATGAAGCCTGCCCTCCGAGGCTGCATGAATAATAGAACTGAAATCATCCCTAGTTAAAAATAGATATTCTTCTTAATAAATATTTTACATACTGTCTTTAGGATATACAGATCCCCTGGCTGAAGACTTAAAGCAAATCCTGTTATCGAACCCAAAAGATGTAGGAAAGGCTCTGCCCGGGCTCTGCCAGTGTGTTCCTGCGCCACAGCTCTTGCCTAAAGCCACCCACTCTGCGGTGACGTCCGATGCAGACAACGCACACACAGATAACGTCGGAACTCATAGCCAGGAGCGGCTTGGGAATTCTTGAGTGTATTAGTCACCTGTGAATTTTAGGAAGGCAAATCAATTATAAAGTGCCCCTTGGTTAGTGAGGCTTGGAGTTCAGAAAAGCCAAAAGCAGGTTCTTACGTTGCTGCTGCGAGGCAAGGCCTTTGCCATGAATGGAAGCTGGGGTGTCTGGGGGCAGCTGTGTGGAGGAAGAGAAAATTCTGGGCAGAAGTAGTTGGAGTTTAAAGTGCTGGCCCATTTCTGAAAACTTTGCAAACTTTGCAAAAACTTTGGATCGGACGTCACTGCAGAGTGGGTGGCTTTGAGGCAAACAGAGCAATCTTGAAGGTCTCCATTAATGAAGGCATGGCGTGGTCTGGATGCAGCAAATGCATTTGAATGATCTGCAGGAAGGCCTTGTAGCCTTGCTCCCCACACCCATGCACTTCCCCCAGAAAGACAGGGGCAGCTAGGAAATGCTGGGGCCTGCCCAGTGTGCAGACCACTTCCAAGTGACCCCACGCTGCATGGCTCAAGGCAAAGGCTGGAGTGTCCTGATTTAACAAAAGAGGAAAGTGGATACTGGAAGGACAGAGTATGCTGGGGCTGGAACAGACAAGCCAAGTGAGGCTGGAGGGCCCATGTTTCACTCCCTCTGCCTCACACCTCAGCTTGTCTGCCTACGTGGCATTCTTGAACTGAGTGAAGAGACCCTTCTCTGTCAGGGCCACCTGCCCCACGGAGGGGCTGCTGTCTTCCTTGTGCTCAGCATACCTTCAGGACATTTTGCTTTAGCACCCAGCACCCTGGATGGCATGTAGAGGTCCAGGTGTGTCTCTGCTCCAGACAGTAAATCCTTGAGCACCTGGCTTAGAGCTGGGCCCCTGGTAGATGTTGTTACATGGATGGGTGGGTAGGTGGATGGGTAGGTGGGTGATATGGTTTGGCTGTGTCCCCACCCAAATCTCATCTTGAATTGTAATCCCCATAATCCCCACGTGTGAAGGGAGGGACCTGGTGGGAGGTGATTGGATTATGGGGGTGGGAGGGATGGGTGGATAGATGGAGGGATGGAGGGGTGGATGGATGAATAGGTGTGTATGGATAAGTGGATGGAGGGATGGGTGGAGGGGTGGATGGATGGCAGCATGTATGGATAAGTGGATGGAGGGATGGGTGGATGGGTAGATGGAAGAATGGATGGAGGAGTGGAGGGGTGGGTGGATGGATGGATGGATGGGTGTGTGTATGGATAAGTGGATGGAGGGATGGGTGGATGTGTGGATCGAGGGATGGTGGATAGGTGGATAGAGGGATGGGTGGATGGATGATGGAGAGAGGGATGAGTGGATGGATGGATGGATGAATGACGAATAGATGGGTGGGTGGAGGGATGGGTGGATGGGTGGATGAATGGAGGGCTGGGGGATGGGGGGATGATGGATGGTGGGGGTAGATGGGTGGGTGGAGGGATGGTTGGATGTATTGATGGTGGGGTGAATGAAAGGATGGGTGGATAGATGGATGAGTGGAAGCATGGGTGGATGGGTGCATAGATGGGTGAATGGACTGAGGGATGGGTGGATGATGGATGGTGGACGGATGGGTGGATGGGTGCATAGATGGGTGAATGGACTGAGGGATGGGTGGATGATGGATGAGTGGAAGCATGGGTGGATGGGTGCATAGATGGGTGAATGGACTGAGGGATGGGTGGATGATGGATGGTGGACGGATGGGTGGATGGGTGCATAGATGGGTGAATGGACTGAGGGATGGGTGGATGATGGATGGTGGACGGATGGGTGGATGGGTGCATAGATGGGTGAATGGACTGAGGGATGGGTGGATGATGGATGGTGGACGGATGGGTGGATGGGTGCATAGATGGGTGAATGGACTGAGGGATGGGTGGATGATGGATGGTGGACGGATGGGTGGATGGGTGCATAGATGGGTGAATGGACTGAGGGATGGGTGGATGATGGATGGTGGACGGATGGGTGGATGGGTGCATAGATGGGTGAATGGACTGAGGGATGGGTGGATGATGGATGGTGGACGGATGGGTGGATGGGTGCATAGATGGGTGAATGGACTGAGGGATGGGTGGATGATGGATGGTGGACGGATGGGTGGATGGGTGCATAGATGGGTGAATGGACTGAGGGATGGGTGGATGATGGATGGTGGACGGATGGGTGGATGGGTGCATAGATGGGTGAATGGACTGAGGGATGGGTGGATGATGGATGGTGGACGGATGGGTGGATGGGTGCATAGATGGGTGAATGGACTGAGGGATGGGTGGATGATGGATGGTGGACGGATGGGTGGATGGGTGCATAGATGGGTGAATGGACTGAGGGATGGGTGGATGATGGATGGTGGACGGATGGGTGGATGGGTGCATAGATGGGTGAATGGACTGAGGGATGGGTGGATGATGGATGGTGGACGGATGGGTGGATGGGTGCATAGATGGGTGAATGGACTGAGGGATGGGTGGATAGACAGATGAGTGGAAGGATGGGTGGATGGGTGTACAGATGGGTGAATGGACTGAGGGATGGGTGGGTGATGGATGGTGGACGGACGGGTGGGTAGGTGGATCCATGGATGGATGCACAGAGGGAAAAAGGTACATTGTATCAGACTCCAAAGGGAGAATTAATTGCAGCATAAAATGGGAGTCCAGGACCTCTCTTATTTCAGAATTAATTGTGTAGATGGGAACAGTGCTTAACCCTTCCCTCTCCCACTGCCCTCTGTCAGCTGCTTCCCAGTTCCTAAATTATTGGCTCTGAAAAGTGGGGGCTGGGGGAGTTGGGGCAAGAGTGGAGATGCTGAGCCTCTCCCATGTGACCAGCCTCCAGAGGCTTCCAGGACAGACTGTGGCACCATGGTTAGTAGCCAGGAGCAGGTTAGGGCATTATGGTATCTCCCCAAACAAAGCAGGGTGCTCCAGCATCAGACAGTCAGGACTCCATCTGCTCAGAGAGTGTCTGGTCAGCACCCACTCAGGCCAGGCTGTGTGGTAAATACAAAATAAGTTAAAAAATAAAAATAAAGACATTCCATTATTTCAATAGAAAGGATTTTTTTAAAAACATGTCACTGGAAGTATACTTGCTTTACATTTCCTGCTTTGGAAGAGGTAAGGGGAAAAAAGTCATGAAATGTTTTCATTTCTCTGTGATTGAGCAAACTCTTAAAATATTAAACTATTGCTTAATAATTGATTAAAACTAATCTCTGTGGGAGCCAACCACCCATTTGGTAGGATCTCTTTAAACTTTTAGGGGCTTTTAGCTCCCCCTGGCCGCCCAACCTTTCTCTTGTCTGATTCATTCCGGGCTCTGCAGACGTTTGGTCTCTCGTGGATTGATGATGTCAGGATGCTTCTATGGGGCCGTGGGACAGCTGATGAGGCTGGATTCTGAACAAGGAACATCCTAGGGACACAGTGTCTGGCGAGGCAGTGAGGGAAGAGGAAAGAAATGTCTATGAATAATTGTACTGCAGTTTCTAAAACTTGGGACAGGAGTCAGAGAGAACAGCCCTGTGGCCTTCAGAGCCACTTAAGTTGTCTGTGACTTGAGTTTTCCACACAATGACAATGATGCCTGCCTCTCCATTTTCCCAGGAACGCTAAACTATTGAGCAAAGTGGTTCAGAATGTGGGCGCAGGCACCCGAGTGTCTGGCTTCAAAACTTCCCCAGCAAGTTACCGAACGTGTGACCTTGGACGTGCTTTTTATTTCCTCCATACCTCAGTTCCTTATCAATAAAATGAGGATAGTAATATTAATAGAAACCTCTTCTGTGCAGATGAGGTGAGGCAATGCATGTAATGTTCTTAGCACTGGCCAGGGCTGGGCAAAGGCAGGGCTCACTGTGCATTTACTATGCTTACTAAGAGCTCAAAGGCCAGGCACAGTGACTCACGCCTGTAATCCCAGCACTTTGGGAGGCTGAGGCGGGCAGATCACCTGAGGTCGGGAGTTCAAGACCAGCCTGGCCAGCATACAGAAGCCCTGTCACTACTAAAAATACAAAAAATTAGCCGGGCATGGTGGCACATGCCTGAAATCCCAGCTACTCAGGAGGCTGAGGCAGGAGAATCACTTGAACCCAGGAGGCAGAGGTTGCGGTGAGCCCAGATCACACCATTGCACAAGAGTGAAACTCTGTCTCAAAAAAAAAAAAAGGAAGGAAGGAAGGAACCTAAAGGAGACTCTGAATTTTAGAACAACTATTTTGAGGCCAGGCACAGTGGTTCACACCTGCAATCCCAGCACTTTGGGAGGCCAAGGCAGGAGGATCACTTGGGCCCAAGAGTTTGAGACCAGCCTAGACAACTTGGCAAGACCTCGTCTCTATAAAAAATGTGGAAATTAACTGAGTGTGGTGGAACATGCCTGTAGCCCCAGCTACTCAGGAGGCTGGGGTGGGAGGATTGCTTGAGCCAGGGAGTTTGTATCACTGCACTCCAGCCTGGTGACAGAGGGAGACCCTGTCTTGAAAAACTAAATAACAACTTTGAAAAAGGGATCATTAAGTGAACAACTGAAGCCTCTGAAACTAAACAGTCTCAGCCAGGCGCGGTGGCTCACGCCTGTAATCCCAGCACTTTGGGAGGCTGAGGCAGGCGGATCACCTGAAGTCAGGAGTTTGAGATCAGCCTGGCCAATGTGGTGAAACCCTGTCTCTACTAAAAAATATAAAAAATTGGCCGGGTGTGGTAGCTCACGCCTGTAATGCCAGCACTTTGGGAGTCTGAGGCGGGCGGATCACCTGAGGTCAGGAGTTGGAGACCAGCCTGGCCAATATGGCGAAACCCCGTCTCTACTGAAAACACAAAAATTAGCCGGGTGTGGTGACGTATGCCTGTAATCCCGGCTACTTGGGAGGGTGAGGAAGGAGAATTGCTTGAACCTGGGAGGCGGGGGTTACAGTGAGCCGAGATGACGCCACTGCACTCCAGCCTGGGCGACAAGAGCAAAACTCTATCTCAAAAAAAGAAAGAAAGAAAGAAAGGAAACAAAGCAGTCTCAAAGAAATGTTTGTGCACTTGTATTGATAGCAGCACTATTCACAACAGCCAAAACGTGGAAACAGCACAGATGCCCATGGGCGCATGAACGGGTAAAGCAATGTGGTATGTACGTACAATGGGGTATTATTTAGCCCTGAAAAGGGAAGAGAATTCAGAGGCTGGGTGCAGTGGCTCACAACTGTACCTATAGTCCCCGCACCTTGGGAGGCTGAGGCAGGAGGATGGCTTGAGGCCAGGATTTCAAGACCAGCCTGGGCAACATAGTGAGACCCTGTCTCTACACAAAAAATAAAAAAAAAAGCAACCAGGCGTGGTGGCACATGCCTGTGGTTCCAGCTACTTGAGAGGCTGAGGTGGGAAGATTGGTTGAACCCAGGAGTTGTGGCTGCAGTGAGCTGTGATCATACCACTGCACTCCAGCCTGGGCAAGAGAGCAGGAAACTGCCTCCCGCAACACACGCAAAGGAAGGAAATTCTGACCCATGCTGCAACATGAATGAATCTTAAGACATGCTAAATGAAATAAGCCAGTCACTGGCCAGGGGTGGTGGCTCACACCTGTAATCCCAGCACTCTGCGAGGCTGAGGCAGGCAGATCACTTGAGGTCAGAATTTCGAGACCAGCCTGGGCAACATGGTGAAACCCTGTCTCCACCAAAAATTACAAACAAAACAAAAAACAATCAGCCAGGTGCGGTAGCATATGCCTGTAGTCCCAGCTACTCAGGAGGCTGAGGCATGAGAGTCACTTGAACCCTGGAGGCAGAGGCCACAGTGAACCGAGATTATGCCACTGCACTCCAGCCTGGGCAACACAGACTCCATCTAAAATAAATAAATAAATAAATAAGCCAGTCACAAAGGGGCAAATCCTGTATAATTCCACATCTATGAGGTATTAATTTTATTATTTTATTTTATTATTATTTTTGAGATGGAGTCTTGCTCTTTTGCTCAGGCTAGAGTGCAGTGGTGCAATCTTGGCTCACTGTAACCTCTGCCTCCTGGGTTCAAGAGATTCTCTTGCCTCAGCCTCCTGAGTATCTGGGATTACAGGCATCTGCCACCATGCCCACCTAAGTTTTGTATTTTTAGTAGAGACAGGATTTCACCACATTGGCCAGGCTGGTCTTGAACTCCTGATCTCGGGTGATCCATCTGCCTCCACCTCCCAAAGTGCTGGGAATACAGGCATGAGCCACGATGCCTGGCCCTATGAGGTATTTAAAGCAGCCAGAAAAATAGAGATAGAAAGTGGAACACAGGTTGCCAGGCCTGGGGAGGGGAATGTGGAGTTGTCATTTAATGGGTACAGAGTTTCAGTTTTGTAAGATGAAAAGAGTTCTGGAAATGAATGGTGGTAGTGGTTGCATAACAATGTAAATGAACTTAATGCCACTGAACTGTGCACTCAAAAATGGTAACGATGGTAATTTTATGTGTATCTCACCACAATTAAAAATAATAAAAGGACGGGTCTGGTGGCTCACACCGGTGATCCCAGCACTTTGGAAGGCCGAGGTGGGTGGATCACTTGAGGTCAGGAGTTTGAGACCAGCCTGGCCAACATGACAAAACCCCGTCTCTACTAAAAATACAAAAATTAGCCAGGTGCGGTGGCGGGCACCTGAAATCCCAGCTACTTGAGAGGCTGAGGCAGGAGACTCGCTTGAACCTGAGAGGCAGAGGTTGCAGTGAGCCAAGATCGTGCCACTGCACTCCAGCCTCGGCAACAGAGCGAGACTCCGTCATCCTGGGTCATGCATGGATGAGGTGGGGCCTTTGATTGAGTGCCCCCTCCCCACCTGCCCTGGGACATCCTCAGACCAGCCTCGAAGGCCCACAGCTGGATTGGCCAGCCTCACCTTTGCATGCTGTCTGTGGGAGTGGAAATGGATCCAGACTCCTGGAAGGTGCCACTCAGGAAGATGTCCAGGAAACCTCAAAAATGAGTGAAGGCAAGAGCTCCTGAGTGGTGGGTTGGGATCTGAACACAGCCCCACCTGGTTCTAGCACAGCCCTGGTCCTCATGCTTCTTGGTCCAGCCAGGCACCATGGGATACATCATCCTAAGAAGGGGGAATAAAACCAGAGAGGGTAGAGTTGGGACCTGGATCCACCCTGATTAATCTCCCATCCAGAGAATACAAAAGGCAATGCCGGGAAGATGTTGCAAGGTCAGATGAACCATCTATGAACTCACGCTTCCTTCTACAGAGCCTGTGGCTTACAAAGCACTTTGGCTGGTCGTATCTCTTCATTTCCCTAGAGCCCCCTGACCTGGGGAACACTGCCCTCGTCTCGCTCGCTCTACAGACTTCTCTACTCAAAATGGCCAAGCCAGGGGCTGTCTTTTCTGGGGCCTGTGGGGTATTCCTGGGAGAGACCAAGGCTGGGGGTGGGGGTTGATGGTGGAGGTGCAGGGCGCCCTGAACTGTGAGTCACACTGTAGGCTCCACGGCAGCCGGAAGAGGGCTCAAAATACAGTAAGAATAAATAAAACTCAGGCTTCCTTTCTCTCTCTCTGTCTCTCTCTTTTTGAGACAAGGTCTTGTTCTGTTGCCCAGGCTGGAGTGCAGTGGCATAATCTTGGCTTGTTGCGGCCTTGACCTCCTATGCTCAAGCAATCCTCTCACCCCAGACTCCCGAGTAGCTGGAACCACAGGCACATCCCACCACGCCTTGCTAATTTTTTCTATTTTCTGTAGAGACGGGGTTTCACTATGTTGCCCAGGCTGGTCTCGAACTCCTGGCCTCAACCAATCCTCCTGACTTGGTATCCCAAAGTGCTGTGGCATGAGCCACACTGCACTTGACAGCCTTCCTTTTTTTACTTCCTCTTTTTATCAAACCAATACAGGCGAGTGATTTTTTAAAAAATCAGATTTTTAAAAATCCTAACAGTACAAAGAGGTTATAAAGAAAAGGATTCCTTCCTGCTCTGCCTTTCTCATCCCCCGAGGTAACCTCTTTTGACAGTTTCCATTTTAGATGATTATGGTGGTCACCTCCTCGTGTCCAAATAATATGGCTATCGTGCTGTTGCTTGATTTATGGACCTTAGAAACGGTCCACCGATTTCCTGCTGTGGTCGATGAGGACTCAGCTCACCAGCACTGCCACTCCCAGCCCCAGTTCAGTTTCCGAGTCTACCTCTAGTTCCTCCGCTCTTTACTTGCGAACTTGGAATTCCATCAGAGACCTGGCCTGAGGCCATCACCTGTGGGCAGCGTCCGCTCTCCTCCTTGGGGATGGAGGGTGCCATCCTTCCTGCACCCCTGCCATGGTTTCCTCAGCTCCTCTCCACTTTTCTCTGCCAAGGTCGGAAGTTCTCTCATCCTGCTCTTCAGGGCAACTGCCTCCATGCCTGGTGGGCACAGGGGGTCTTTCCACTCTGCAGCGTGCGCTGCAGTGTTCGCAGCGGGTCCTGCACGGCCGGGCGCGTCCTCCCGGTGTCCCCAGCCATGCACTGGACATGCTCAAGTCACACTGGCCTGGACCCTTCCTGATGCGCCACCGCTGTGGAGGGTCCAAACCACTTCTGGCTTTAGATGGCTTTCTGCTTGGGCCACGCCTTTCTCATGCGCACCCCTCTTGGTGGGGAGAAGCAGGTGTGGCCCTAACGTGCCCCTGCGCCACCCTGACTTTAGGTCCTGAGCTCCATCCAGGCTTCTCCTCAAAGCTCACACCAGCAACTTCATATCTGGACCAAAACTTTCTGGTGCAGACTTGTTGTTTCTGGGTTTCCAATGGCTTTTTTTTTTTTTTTTTTTTTTTGCCGCTGCCTCTTGGGTTGTGCCCCGGAGTCCTGTCACCTTGTGTACTTCGGCTTTCGGGTTCAGACTGAGGCTCCTGTTGGACCGGGGGTGACTCTTGTCTGCCCACGTGGGTGGCAAGTGAGGAGCAGCATGGGGTTGGCTCTGGCCAGAGCCCGGATCTTCAGGGCAGTGGCCAAGCCCTGGGTGCAGGGGCTGCCCATGCCACCAACCTGACGCCTCCACTTCCAGAGGGGGAAGCGGGTCCGTCTTATGGCCACTGGCCATCAAACCTGGACCCACAGAGCCAAGAGCCTGTGCTGCGCCCGCTGCGCCCTGAGCTGTCCAGAGGCCCAGCCCCAGCCTACACTGTGTCCTCCATGGCCCAAAAAGCACTTACGCACATGCTCACACAACACACACACCACACTCAATCCACACACATCACACACTACACTCAATCCATACATACCACACAGCACACTCAAATCCACACACACCACACACTACACTCAATCCATACATACCACACAGCACACTCAAATCCACACACATACACCACACTCAGTCCACACACACTACACTCAATCCACACGCACTGTACAGTACACGCCACACTCAACCCACACCTCCCCCACACACGCCACACACAACACTCATACCTCATCACACAACACGCTCAATCCACACACCACACACACACCATGCTCAGTCCACACACACCACGCATCATACACCTCAATCAATCCACACGCACCACACATCACATGCTACACTCAATCCGCACACACTATGCAGTACACACCACGCTCAATCCATACACCACATGCACATCACACTCAATCCACATGCACCACACACACTCACACCACCTTCAATCCACACACACCACACTCAAATCCATACACACCACACACACTCACACACCCTCAGCCATACACACCACACTCAAATCCACACACATCAAACACACACACACACCCTCAGCCACACACACCACACTCAAATCCACACACATCAAACACATACAAAGCACACACCACACATTCCTACCACACACCACACATACACACCACACATACACACACACCACCCTCAAGCCACACACACACCACACACAACACTCATGCCACACACATCATACATACCACACTCAATTCACACCCACACACATTCACACACCACACACACCCCACACTCAATCCACACTCACTCACACACATACTATACACACACAAACTGCATGGGCACCTCTCCCTGGGCTGGTGGGAGAGGAGGCCCCTCGAAAGGAAGGCAGGCCCCGTGCCCAGGAGCATCCCATCTGCAGAAGGAGTTCACCCTGCAGTGGGAGGAGTGAGGCAGCTCGCAGGTGAGGAGGGCGTGGGCACTGCAGGGCAGCAGGGGCAGCCTGTGGACCTGGCAGGAATGGAGACAGCAGGCCCGGACACCGGGTGCAGGGGCTTGGGCTTCATGGAGACCAGTAGGGCTCTCTGGAGGGTCTTGAGCAGGAAAGGGCTGAAGCCAACACCAGCCTTCTTAGAGCTCGTCCTGGCTCGGGGTGGAGAATGGGCCTGGCAGGTAAGGGAGCTGCCTAAAGGCAGTGCACACCGGGACCGTTGTCCAGGTACCTGGACCTCCCACCGTGGAGCAGTGCACACTGGGACCGTTGTCCAGGGACCTGGACCACCCACCGTGGAGCAGTGCATGCTAAGGCTGCTGGCCAGGGACCTGGACCTCCCACTGTGGAGCAGTGCACGCTAAGGCAGCTGGCCAGGGACCTGGACCACCCACATGGACCATTGCACTGCTTCCCTTACTGGTGACACATCCTCTGGCTGCTGTTAGAGATGGAATTTCACTCGGTCAGGACTGGGGCAAATCACTCAGAGGACACAGGGGGCCGAGGGAGCCCAGGCAACTTCTTCGATTTGCACCTCTGTATGGGGCATCCAGGTCACTCTGTTTTCTCACCATCTGAGGGGCCGGGTACAGCCATGCCACTGTTGACCTGCTTAGAGACGGGTGGCCGGGCGCGGTGGCTCACACCTGTTATCCCAGCACTCTGGGAGGCCGAGGCAGGTGTATTGCCTGAGGTCAGGAGTTTGAGACCAGCCTGGCCAACATGGTGAAACCCTGTCTCTACTAAAAATACACAAATTAGCTGGGCATGGTAGTAGGTGGCTGTAGTCCCAGGTACTCAGGAGGCTGAAGCAGGAGAGTTGCTTGAACCTGGGAGGCGGAGGTTGTAGTGAGCCGAGATCACACCACTGCACTCCAGCCTAGGCAACAGAGCAGGCCTCCATCTCAAAAAAAAAAAAAATATAGACAGGGTTTCACCATGTTGGCCAGGCTGGTCTTGAGCTCAGATGATTCGCCCAACTCAGCCTCCCAAAGGGCTGAGATTACAGGTGTGAGCCACCAAGCCCAGCCCCTTTCTAGTCTTCTTAAAATTCAGTTTTCCATCAAGAGCAGTGACCTGACTGTAAATTCCTGTGGTCAGGGACTAAGTCACCCTGATGTCACCCTGGTGTCCCAGCACCTAGCATGGCACCAAATCGGTTGCTGCAGCATGAGTAAGTGAGTATGGCACTTATAATGGAAAAAAACCCAAAAGACTTTATTTAATTAAAAACATTAACTTTCTCTGGCAGTCAAGGTTGGAGCTACCCGGGAGAGCCGGGCGTGGCAAACACACAGGCCTGTCTGGAAAGCTCTGCCCACAGGGCTCCTGACTCAGGTCTGGCACAAGCAGCTCCATGTCAGCCTCAGGGCCTGACATCTCCCAGGAAGAATCCAGAACACCCCCGCTCCTCAGCAGCACCGTCCTTGCCTGCACACTGCCCTGCTCCCTCCCGGCCTGCACTTCTTAGCAAGGTCATGCCCTGAGGTTTCAGAACAAATACAACTTTCAAGACAACTTGACTAGAAAATACAGGCCAAAAATCCACCCTGGGATCTTTGCTGCAGTATAGATTTTGTTGTTTTTGCTCCGAACGAGTCAGTTAACGATTCACATTAATAAGACATCTGAGCCTGGGAATATCTGGGAGTCGTAGGGAGAACAGCCACGGGCCAGGGCCATTAGCCAGGGGGCTGCTGGTGCTGGGAGGCCTGGGGCAAGTGGACGGGTGCACAGGCCAGCTTTGAGAGGGATGGGGTGGATGACTCTGAGCCCAGACCAGACATCTCCCCGCCTCGGGCGCTGTCTCCTGTGCCGCCTTGTGGGGTTAACTTTGAATATCAAGCCCAGAATTTTCACTCGGGGTTGCCTTCCATCCTGTCCCTTCATTTGAGAAGCAGTAAGCAAGGCACCTTTGTGGGACGGGCCCAGGCCACACAGTGGCTCCCCAGGCGTCCTGGTGACAGGTGGGGCAGGAAGGTTGCATCAGTGAGGGTTTTCCAGAGATGCAGAACCACCAGGATGTAACATACACACAGGGATGGATTGTCAGGAATGGGTTCATGCAGTTGCTGGGGCTGCAAACCCGGAGTCTGCAGGGCAGGCTGCGGCCTGGACATGACTGCGGGAGTTGATGTTGCTATTCCGAGGCTAGAGGCAGGGTTCCCTCCTCTCCCGGGAACCACCGTCTTTCCTCTTCAAGGCCTTTTTTCTTGTTGTTTTGCTTGGCTTTTTCACAATGTTGAAACGTACCCACCCTTCCTTCCTTCCTCCCTCCCTCCCTCCCTCCCTCCCTTCCTTCCTTCCTTCCTTCTTTCTTTCTGGACGGAGTATCACTCTGTCACCATGTTGGAGTGCAGCAGTGTGATCTCAGCTCACCGCAACCTCTGCCTCCTGGGTTTAAGTGATTCTCCTGCCTCAGCCTCCCAAGTATCTGGGACTACAGGCACACACCACCACACCCAGCTAATTTTTGTATTTTTAGTAGAGATGGGTTTTCACTATGTTGGCCAGGATGGTCTCAATCTCTTGACCTCATGATCCCCCGCCTCAGCCTCCCAAAGTGCTGGGATTACAGGCGTGAGCCACTGCACCCGGGCTTGGAACATACATTTTCTTAGCAGAACTTATTAACAACATAATTACAACAGAATTTCAACAAATCAATGATGGCATACAAAAGAAAGAAAGGAAAAAAATTATATATGTTTTTAGACAGAATCTCTGTTGCCCAGACAGGAGTGCAATGGCATGATCTTGGCCCACTGCAACCTCTGCCTCCTGGGTTCAAGGGATTCTCCTGCCTCAGCCTCCTGAGTAGCTGGGGTTACAGGCACCTGCCATCATGCTCAGCTAGTTTTTGTGTTTTTGTAGAGACCGGATTTCACCATGTTGACCAGGCTGGTCTTGAACTCCTGACCTCAGGTGGTCAGCCCACCTCAGCCTCCCAAAGTGCTGGGATTACAGGTGTGAGCCACCACACCCTGCCAAAAATATCTTTTAAAGTACTCATTACTTTCACTTTGTTGGGAAGGTGGGTATTTATATTTAGTAGTTGAGGGAATATCGAATGTTTCTTTTTAATAGATGCTGAGCAGGATAGTTAGTAACCGACATGTTTAATATTCAAAGTTAAAATACTTGAGAACAAGTATGTAGGAAAATGGAATGGAAGTTTCTCCATGTTTGTCTTTCCATAGCCAAAAGAGGCAGAAACTTTTCTTCTGAGTCTCTCAGAAGAAATTCCAAGAAGACTAGAAGCCACCGGCATGAAGAGTAAAAGTCTAACTATCAAACCATGGCGCAAAAGCCCGGGACCCCGTAGAAACTGCAAAATTTGGAGGCCATGGAATTTGTGATGATATTGCCAGGTGAGCTCATCTCAAAAATGATACTGGTAATTATATTTCAGTATAGGTTGTTATAACTAACAGAAATGAAGAAAACCTGGGAGCCAGGACCACGGCGGGGGTGGGGTGGTGTCCCAGCGTTTGCTGCCTGCCCAGCGGTTCAGTTCTCGGCTCCCTGGCAGCCGGCCTTCAGGTTGGGTGTCTTCGTCGGTGACTCCTGCTTCAGCCCTCCTGGTGGGGCCGCTGGCTGGGCAGCACTGCTGTGATCCGTCATCATCTCCTAAAGCTGCATCCTGACTTATCCCCACACTTGCACACTGAGGCGCGTAGCATGTTGATTAACTTGCTTAAGGGATGTCACAAAAATCACAGCGTTATGAAATTTCTTGATCATTGTAACAATCTTGATTGGGAGATTAGAAAATACCTGAAGAAGGAGTACATAGAAAAGAGTTCTGGGCCGGGCGTGGTGGCTCACGCCTGTAATCCCAGCACTTTGGGAGGCTGAGGTGGGTGGACCACGAAGTCAGGAGTTCAAGACCAGCCTGGTCAAGATGATGAAACCCCGTCTCTACTAAAAATACAAAAAAATTAGCTGGGCATGGTGGTACACGCCAGTAATCCCAGTTACTCCAGAGGCTGAGGCAGAGAATTGCTTAAACCTAGGGGGGCAGAGGTTGCAGTGAGCTGAGATCGCGCCACTGCACTCCAGCCTGGGTAACAGAGCGAGACTCCGTCTCAAAAAAAAAAAAAGAAAAAAGAGTTCAAGACCAGCCTGGCCAACATGGTGAAACCCAGTCTCTACTAAAAATACTAAAAAATAGCTGGGCATTGTGGCGCGCGCCTGGAGGCTTTTCCCAGAGCTGGAGGTGGGTCCTGAATCACCACAGGTCTCACAGGACGTCCTGCTCTCCCCCGTGTCCGGAGTCTCTGATGGTCAGGCCCCAGTACCCAGCGGGGCCACCTCTGAGGAATGACCACAATGACAGGTTTGGAAAGCGGCCCAGACATCAGAGATTTCTGTAATTCGAGATCATTTGGGGTCCAGCTCCCAGGCACTGACTGTCTCACTTCATTCCGGAAGTGTGAAACTGTGATATTAGGAATTTGAACGCAGCCAGTCCCTCCTGATCGCTGGCGCCTGTCCTTTCAGGAGGGTGACACAGGCCACTCCGCATCAGGGTGGATAACTCTGTGACCTGTTTTTTAACCCTTGATATTTACCGACTTTGGTCAGTTCACCAATCCCCAGTCTCAAATTTGCAAAAGTAAATGCTATGCCCTTTTCATAGAGCTGTCATCCATAAAAACTGCCACTGTGTTCCCTCACTCTGTCCCCCAATGAGCCCTGCAGTGGGTGGCCTGCTGCCACGCTGGGAGGTGCTCTGAGGACAAGCCCATGTGTGCTGGTGACAGCTGCGGCCCCTTCCCTCCGTGGTCCTGCCTGGCTGCTGGTCCAGAGCCCCTTCCCCAGCCCAGGATGACTCTCCATCCCTTTGGATACCTGAGAGAGCAAACACTTGGCCTCACATCATCAGCAGTTGTGGGCTGGGTGGACGGTGCTGAGAGCAGGAAGGAAAGAGAGGCAGAGGGCATCTGAGCCTGGATTCTTACTCTTTCTGCCCACTCTGCCCTGGATCCACACCTCCTCCCAGCCCCATCCAATAGGCACAGTCAGAAAGGGAAAGGGAAAAGAGGAAAGAGGGATGCAAGGACCAAAGTGGCACGCTTTAGGTACCACAAAGTGATGAGGCTGCACCCCAAACCACCATCACCATAATCATCTGCTGTGGACTGAGCGTGTTCGTCTGTCTGCCACCGTGTCTGGCTATCTGTATAAATTATCTCAAACACAGCAGCGGGTCACAGCCCAGCTTGTGCCTCCCCTCTCTTCTCTGCTGCCCCCTCGCAATCATGCAAATTCATTGTCCATCTTAAAAATACTGCTGAAATGGGGAGCGTGTCTCTTCAAATATCAGTCTCTGAATTCAAAGATGTGCAAAGATACAGTTCGTACACAATGTTTCACTCTATTATTTTTGCATTGTTGTCTTTTTGTAAAGTTACGTGTTCATAATAAACCATTTTTTAATGTTATGGTTTGGTTTTTCGTTTGTTTTGTTTTGTTTTGAGACAGAGTCTCACTCTGTCACCCAGGCTGATATGCAGTGGCATGACCTCAGCTCGCTGCAATCTCTGCCTCCTGGGTTCAAGTGATTCTCCTGCCTCAGCCTCCCAAGTAGCTGGGATTACAGACGCCCGTCACCACGCTTGGCTAATTTTTGTATTTTTAGTAGAGACGGGGTTTCACCATGTTGTCCAGGCTGGTCTTAAACTCTTGACTTCAGGTGATCTACCTGCCTTGGCCTCCCAAAGTGCTGGGATTACAGGCGTGAGTCACTGCGCCCGGCCTTGTTTGTTTTATTGAAATCGCCATAGCAGGCTTTGAGTGCCTATTAGTGACTCACTTCCACTGAGGAAGAGGTAGATTTTAGGTCTGAGACACAGCACCTGCCCTCGACAAGCTCACAAACTTGTAGGAGGGATAGGCTTAGACCTGTAGACCACGTGTAGGAAGGACCAGGCACAGCTCCCAGGGAGGAGGCTGCCCATAAGGTGCTCCTCTTGTCCAAAGTGAAATGGCTCATATAACGCAGTCTCCATTGTTCTGAATTCTGCCTCTAAAGAACCCAGAAAATGCTGTCCCACAAGAGGATTCCTTAGGTAATGACTTGAGTCCATGAGTTCTCCTAGAAGCATTTCTCATGTTAGACTGAAGAAAGCATTTTCTTTTGAGCCATAGTTCCTTTCATTGGTATAATCCTATATAGGTAGCCAAAGCCCTTTTACTGGTGTCATCTACTTTTATTCTTACAAACACCTTAGGGAGTGGGTAGGAAAAACCCTACTCTAACCCCATCTCACAAAGAAGGGAAATGACAAGGGTAGTGAGTGGTGAATTTTGGGAAAGAAAATCTGTTCCTTGTCCAGAAATTCATTTATTCATTTATGTATGCATCCACCCATGCATCCACCCATGCATCCACCCACGCACCCACCCACGCACCCACTCACGCATCCACCCACCCACCCACTCACGCACCCACTCACGCATCCACCCACGCACCCACCCACGCATCCACCCACGCACCCACGCACGCACCCACTCACGCATCCACCCACGCACCCACCCATGCACCAACTCACGCATCCACCCATGCACCCACTCACGCACCCACTCATGCATCCACCCACGCACCCACCCACGCACCACCTCACGCATCCACCCATGCATCCACCCACGCACCCACCCACGCACCAACTCACGCATCCACCCATGCATCCACCCATGCATCCACCCATGCATCCATCCATGCATCCATCCATGCATCCACCCACGCACCCACCCACGCACCCACCCACGCACCAACTCACGCATCCACCCACGCACCCACCCA
>NW_016806979.1:2495959-2507705 GCF_001698545.2 Rhinopithecus bieti | reverse complement strand
CCACCCACGCACCCACCCACGCACCCACCCACGCATCCACCCACGCACCCACGCACGCACCCACTCACGCATCCACCCACGCATCCATCCATCTACCCACCCACCCATCCACGCATTCAACCATCCATCCACCCATCCACCCATCCACACTTTCACCCATCCATCCACCCATCCATCCACCCACGCATCCATCCACGTACCCACCCACGCATCCACCCACGCACCCACCCACGCACCCACTCACGCACCCACTCACGCATCCACCCACGCATCCACCCACGCATCCATCCATCTACCCACCCACCCATCCACGCATTCAACCATCCATCCACCCATCCACCCATCCACACTTTCACCCATCCATCCACCCATCCATCCATCTACCCACCCATTCATCCATTCAACCATTCATCTATCCACCCATCCATCCACTCCTCTATCCATCCATCCATCCACCCACCCATTGACCCATTCAACCATTTATCCACCCATTAAACCATCCATCTACTCATCCATCCATCTACCCATCCACCTATCCATTCGCCCACCCATCCACCATCCACATTCATCCAACCATCCATCCTCCATATATGTGTTGGGTGGGTCCCTATTTACCAGTCCCAGGGCTATATGCTGGAGGACGAAGGAGGCCCTAGCTTTCAAATAACTCCCAGTCTGGAATGTTTGGATCCTGGAGGTTATGGCAGTGGCTCATTTTCTCCTTAACAACTCAATGTTATTATCTTACTCAAATACAATCTGAGGACAGGCAAAGCAGGCAGCAGATTCCTTTCGTTGGGTTTGGAGTGTGGGTGCAGCTGCAAGCGGTAAGGCACAGAGGAGAACGCTGGTGTCCCATAAGCCCTTGAGGCTCACCACACTAAGTGCTGAGTCGTAAATTGTATCAAATGTAGTGCCTGAGCCTTTAGTCAATCATGTGAGAGGATTTCTGGTCTCTCCCTCAACACTAAGAGGTAGCAAATCTTCTCCTGATGGATTAATGGATCTAAGAGTCACGAGGGCTCCTGATTTATAGCCTGCATTCACGTCTGCCCTCTGCATAGCCTGGCAGAATCTTAGAGGAAAGTTCCTGGGCAGCAGGGTCAAGTAAAGGTTGTTATTTTAAAGAGAGGGGAGAACACTGTGTCAACACAGGAAGGATGTCATGAAGAATGGGACTTGGCAGTTCCCTGCAGCTGGGAGGAGGGTCAGTTCTCTGCCTTACCAATCCAGTCACTCATCCCTTTCAGAGCTCAGACTCTGGCGAACAGACTCATAATAACCCAACTCACAAGAGACTGAATGACGGCAATGTGCTTCTTCCTAGTAGGAGGGAGGTTCCTAGATCTGCAGCCAGGGCCTCTGTCCTGCAGTAGGTCATCCCTCCTGGAGCCCTGCCAGGAAAGAAGAGCCTCTCATGTATGTTACCACATGTAAGCCTCTTATAGCCAACTCCTTAAGGAGCTATGACTGAGGTTCACTGAAGGGCAGGAAGTATTCCAAAGTGGCCCAGCTTGCCAGGTAAGAGCTGGACTTTAACTCAGGCCCAGGGCTCTTTCCTGGCCTGCCTTCCTTCTTCTCTACTTGGCCCAGTGGCCCACTATAGCCTAGTAGTTAGACCCTAGAGGTCAATAAGCCTAGTCTCTGCCCTGGAGACTGACCTAGAGTCCAGAATTGAGATTGTGTGTGTGTGACACGTGATTCCTGGATACACAAGACAACACATAGAGCAGAGGGGTTGATCCTTTTTTTTTTTTTTTTTTTTTTGAGACGGAGTCTCGCTCTGTCGCCCAGGCTGGAGTGCAGTGGCCAGATCTCAGCTCACTGCAAGCTCCACCTCCCGGGTTCACGCCATTCTCCTGCCTCAGCCTCCGGAGGAGCTGGGACTACAGGCGCCCGCCACCTCGCCCGGCTAGTTTTTTGTATTTTTTTTAGTAGAGACGGGGTTTCACCGTGTTAGCCAGGATGGTCTCGATCTCCTGACCTCGTGATCCGCCCGTCTCGGCCTCCCAAAGTGCTGGGATTACAGGCTTGAGCCACCGTGCCCGGCCAAAGGGATTGATCTTTGCATTTTCGCAGTCAGGGAGATGCTGAGCTGTGGCTCTGACAGTGAATGTAGAATTGTAACCAAGGGAGCTGATGTTCTCAGGAGATGTTTGCAGCCAGCTGGAGAAGCTCAGTGAGTGCTTTTGGGGCTCCTTCTGGTTAAATAATAGAGAATAAATGAGCCCACAATGTAGAGATAATGTGAGTGAGTGTTGTGTTGCGTAAGGATGTGAGAGTCTGAGGGTGTGTGGCGTGGATGCAGAATGTGAGATTATTGGAGAGAGTGAGGCTGAGGAGGCTGCGGGGCGGGCTCGGGGGATAATTGGAGGATACAGTTCCCAGGGAGAGAATTAAGGAGGCCAGTCATGGTTAGAAACACCAAATGATTGTACTCATTATTTCTGGCTCAGTAACAAATTACTCCCAAACTTAGTGACTTGCAACAACTTTGGTTATTATGACACAGATTTGGCAGGTCAGGAATCTGGCTAGGAGAGCTGGCCCCTCTGCTCCAGGTCCCCCCAAGGCCATGGTCATCTCAAGGCCCCTCTGGGACGGACCCTCTTTCAAGCTCATTCACGTGGCTGCTGGTGGGTTTCAGTTCCTTGCAGGCTGCTGGACTGAAGCCTCCCTGGGTTCCTTGCCACGGATGCCGCCCCGTAGAGCATCGCACAACACAGCAGCTTGTGTTGTCAGAGCACGCAGTCAGGAGGGCCGAAAGACAGAGGACCAGCAAGGTGGAGAGTGACAGCAGGATGGAAGTCATAGCCATCCGTAACTTAGCCATGGAAATGCCATCCCATCAGCTTTGCTGCAGTCTCTTCCTAGAAGCAAGTCACTAGGTCCAGCCCATGCTCAAGGCATGAGCAGCAGGAATGGGACCACTGGGGCCTGTCAGAAGCTGCCTGGCAAAACGACTAACAGGAATCACGCGTTTGCTGTGTGGTGGACACCAGCCAAGCCTTTTATGTGCACTCCATTCTATGACCCTTCGCAAAGCCTACCAGGAAGGTGTCCTGTTATTATTCTTATCTCACAGATGAGGACATTGAGGCCCAGAGAGGTTGGGTAACCTGCTCGAGGTCACACAGCCAGAGAACAGCAGAGCTGGAACATGAGCCCAGGCCTGCTGACTACAAAGCCAGGACATCTCCAAAGC
Source organism: Rhinopithecus bieti (assembly GCF_001698545.2). NCBI lineage: Eukaryota > Metazoa > Chordata > Mammalia > Primates > Cercopithecidae > Rhinopithecus > Rhinopithecus bieti. The sequence continues at coordinate 2,504,500 of NW_016806979.1, read as the reverse complement.
AGAGGTCTCCCTGTCCTCCCTTGCAAGCTTGGACAGGAAGTGGGGTGAGGTGGAGCCAGGAAAGCCGCCTTCCCAGCCAGCCTGCCTGCTCTCTGGCTCCACCATCTCTGATCTTTTTCCACTGTCTTTGCTCATTTGACTTTTCCCCCATTGTTCCCACTTTCTTCATCCAAATAAATCCTGTCTGCTCACATTTCAACCTTCCAGCTGGGTGCCAGCCAGAGTCCTCCCTTCCCTTGAGTATGCAAGATTGGCATGCCCTACGCAGATCTGCCACAAGCAGAGTGGGCTGCTGCCTCTGCATGGAGCGGGGGGCACCGGGGGACTCTCTTGCTGTCCCCAGTATCTCCTGACTGGCCTGCCCCCATGCCTGGGTGGTCACCATTAGCAATTGCTCCATTTGGGTTATAGCAGTGAGGATGCTGGCGGTTCTTGCTGAAACTGGGGGAGGCAGAAGCAGCAGCAGGCAGGGAGGCCTTTCCCCACGCACACCTGAGACTCCCAGATTGCTTTGGTAGCCAACAGCCAGTGAGGAGCTGGGCCTCAAGGAGTTGGGATATAGGACAGTTTGCTTAAAAAAAAAAAAATGTGGTGAGGGCCAGGTGCAGTGGCTCATGCCTGTAATTCCAGCACTTTGGGAGGCCGAGGTGGGTGGATCACGAGGTCAGGAGTTCAAGACCAGCCTGGCCAACATGGTGAAACCGTGTCTCTACTAAAAATACAAAAATTAGCTGGGTGTGGTGGCGGGCACCTGTAGTTCCAGATACTTGGGAGGTGAGGGAAGAGAATTGCTTGAAACCCAAAGGTGGAGGTTGCAGTGAGCCAAGATCGCGCCACTGCACTCCAGCCTAGGCAAAAAAGCGAAACTCCGTCTAAAAAAAAAAAAATGTGGAAACATACAAATAACATAAAACGTACCCTTGTACCCACTTTTATGCACAGTTCCAGGGCATTAAGCAGTTTCACATGACTGTGCAGCCTTCACCACCACCCTTCTCCAGAGCATTTTCATCTTGTCACACAGAAACTGTCCCCGTGAAACACAAACTCTCCGTCCCCATCCCCCTCCCCCAGCCCTGGCAGTTTCCATTCCACTTTCTGTCTCTGCGAGTCTCACTGTGTTAGCGGCTTCCCATGAGTGGAAGTTGACAGGATTTTTTTTTTTCTTTGAGACGGAGTCTTGCTCTGCTGTCCAGGCTAGAGTATAGTGGCACAATCTAGGCTCACTGCAACCTGGGTATCCCAGGTTCAAGTGATTCTCCCGCCTCAGCCTTCAGAGTTGCTGGGATTACAGGCGCCTGCCACCACACCCGGCTAATTTTTGTATTTTTTAGTAGAGACAGGGTTTCACCATATTGGCCAGGCTGGTCTCGAACTCCTGACCTCAGGTGATCTGCCTGCCTCTGCCTCTCAAAATGCTGGGATTACAGGCTGAGTCACCACCACACCCAGCTCAGCATTTGTCCTTTTGTATCTGGCTTCTTTCGCTCTGCATTATGACCTCAAGGCTCCTCCGTGTGGTAGCCTGTGTCAGTGTTTCATTGCTTTTCAAGGCTAAATAATATTCCATTGTACGGAGACACCGCGTTTTGCGTTCCGTTCATCCAGCGATGAACGCTTGGATCGCTCCTGCCTTTCCTTGTTGTGAATAAAGATGCTAGGAACATGGGTGTGCAAATATTTGTACAGGACAGGTCACTTTTGGTGATGAACCAAGAAGAGGACAGGTGTGGAGGGCGGGGTCGCTGGAGCTGCCAGCCTTGGAGGCAAAAGCAGAGTGGGGTGTGGTGGGCTGCAGGAGGTCCGGAGCCTGGGGGAGGTGCAGGGGAAGGAGTAGGGAATGGGGATGAGGTGGGCAGCGGCAGGGATGCCTGCAGGGGACCCTGCCTTCCCATATACGACATGCCGTGGCTTGACCATCTCTCTCACCTTCTATGAAATCCTTGGTTGTCGTATACACCCTGCCTCCCTGACCCGACTGTACTCCCCTGAGGGTCAGAACCATGTTTTCTCTATAACTGGGGTCTCCCCAGCATTCCAAAGAGGTAGGGTGATTTGGAGGACCCAAGGGCTGCCACAAAACAGCTGTCAGGCAGCTGAATCTAGACTTGCTGACCCATATTCAGAATTGCTTCCAAGGTGGGGCCCACCCAAGCCTGGTGGGAAAGAGGCAAATGCTGGTCACTGTCCAGCAATGCACGATGTGGCAAAGGGACTGGGCTGTTGTGATGCAGAACACTGCTCATATGCGTGGGTCAGCTAATGCCTGGTAACAAACACCCACAGGACCTCAGGGGCTGCACCAGCACTCAGGGCTTAGCCAGTTTCTGTGTTGGCCAGTTATTGGCACAATAATGATGAATGCCAAACCAGTCCCAAGCTTGGGGGCTAGCTCAGCATTCTCCCGGGCCTGTGGCTGGCATGGCTCTGCCTCACACCACAGATTGGGCTGGGTCTCCCACCCTCCTGGGTTTGCTGGGCTCACTGAGGCAGCTTCTTGTCCTGGTGATGGCAGAGGCAACAGAAGGCAAGCCCACCCACACACGCACGTCTGCAAGCCCCTGCTTTGCTCTGCCTATGTCTTGCTGGCCAAATCTAGCCTCAAGGCCATACTGGACATCCATGGTCGGGGAAGCAGGTTCTGCCTATGTGGGAGGAGCTGCAAGTCACATGACAGAGGGCAGGGACACAGGGAGGGGTGAGAATTGGTGCAAAGCTGCCACCTTTCTGGAATGTTCCAAAAGAAGATGGACGACTGCTACTCCTCTGCCCTGGCAGGAAGAGTTCTTTCTTCCCCACTGTAAAGTTTTCCGATTCCAATTCCAAAATGCTACAAGTCTTAATCAATGCCTGATGAACCATACTTGAGCAAACAGAATTTATTCTTTGTCAAGATCATTGTCTTTATTTGCCTCCTAAATCCCCTGCGAATTCATCTTTTTTATTCCAGGCTTACTAGGAAATAAAAGATTTTGTCTGCGGGCTGATGGGTATTAGCAGAGCTATATGGAGCTGGAGTCAAAACTTGGAATGTTTGTGGATCAAAACCGAGCTGTGCTGGCAGCGTCTGGGAGGAGGGAGCACTTGCTGAAACTCTGCCCGAGTTGTGGCTGTCAGTTGCCTCGACTGCCAGACTCGCTGTTTTGGGGCCGGGAGGGGGGGTGTTGTTATGGATTGTGCTGGAAGGTTTTCTTGCTCTTGGCTTTTTTGGTGAAGGCCCTGGATTACTGCAGAAAATCCAGCTTATGTGTCCAAGGGCAAAGCAGGCCTGTTTATCTTTGACTTTTACATGCTTCACACATCTCCTGAGGTTTGACTCTAAGCAGCATTTGTGTCTTCCCAGATACCAGAAAACAGGAGGCAGGCACTGAGCTTGAAGGAGGCGACACAGCCAGTGCACGGCTTGCCATATGCTTAACGTGGCTCTGAGAAGAGAGGGTTGTTTTTTAATATAAAAAATGGCTATGGGAAAATCTGCCCTAACGCTATTAAGTGGTGCTGACATGAGATGTGTGCGGCTGTCACTTTCTGATTGGATTTGGGATCTGGGTTGCAGCCAGACACTGGAGACACATTCCTGAGCCATCTCAGCCCCTGCCTCTCTGTGTGGCTACTCTTTGGGGCACACAGGTAGATGCGGGAGAGACTCAAGTCTTCAGCGATGGGTGTGCACAGAAGAGTGATTCCCAGATCAGGGAAGACTTTGGCCCCCAGAAGACATTTGGCAAAGTCTAGAGGCCTTTTTCATTGTCACAATTGGGAGGAGGGAGGTGCAGTAGCATCTGGTAGATAGAGGCCAGGGACACTGCTGAACACCTACAGCAGATGGACCCACAGCCAAGAATCATCTGCCCCAAACATTATTCAGCCTTAACTTACAAAGGAAGGAAAGTCTGATGCATGCATGCTGTGGTTCGAGTGTGTCCTCTCCAAACTTCAGTGTTGAAACTTCATGTCCATGTGTCTTAATCGCCTTAAGAGGTGATTAGGTCAAGAGCGACTCCCTCGGTAAAGGGATTAGTGCCCTTATAAAAGGGCTTTGAGGCTGGACACACTGGCTCATGCCTGCAATCCAGTACTATGGGAGGCCGAGGTGAGTGGATCACTTGAGCCCAGGAGTTCAAGACCAGCATGGGCAACATAGTGAGACCCTGTCTCTAAAAAAAATAAAAAAAAAAAAAAAATAGCTGGGCGTGGAGTCACATGCCTGTAGTCCCAGCTATTTGGGAGGCTGAGGCGGAAGGATCACTTAAGTCCAGGAGGTCGAGGCCGCGGTGAGCTGTGATTGCACCATTGCACTCCAGCCTGGGCAACAGAACGAGACCCTACCACAAAAATACTACTACTAATAAAAGAGCTTTGGTGAAGGAAGTTTTTCCCTCTTGCCTTTCTGCCTTCTGCCACATGAGGACACAGCATCCCCCCAACCAGGAGGAGGCAGTGCTCCGAGTGCCCTCTTGGAAGCAAGGCTGGACCCTCTCCAGACAGTGAAGCTCCTGAGCCCTGGATTTCAGACTCCCAGCCTCCCTGGCAAAGGCCCATGTGGCTACATCTTTGGAAGGGGGCAAATGCTGAGACCTCACATGGTGGACCCACACCCTCTGGCCCTTTGATAGGGACCCTAATCCCATCCGTGAAGGCTCCACCCTCGTGACCTCATCACCTCTTACAGCGTCACCTCTTAATCCCATTACATTGGTGAATAAACGTCAACATACAAATTTTTGGCCAGGCGCGGTGGCTCACGCCTGTAATCCCAGCACTTTGGGAGGCCAAGGCAGGCGGATCACTAGGTCAGGAGATCGAGACCATCCTGGCTAACACGGTGAAACCCGTCTCTACTAAAAATACAAAAAAATTAGCCAGGCGTGGTGGCGGGCGCCTGTAGTCCCAGCTACCTGGGAGGCTGAGGCTGGAGAATGGCGTGAACCCAGGGGGCAGAGCTTGCAGTGAGCGGACATCATGCCACTGCGCTCCAGCCTGGGGGAAAGAGCAAGACTCTGTCTCAAAAAAAAAAAAAAAAAAAAAAAAAATTTTGAGGAGACACCATCATTCAAACCACAGCAGTGGTGCTGGCTACGTAAGTAGCCATGACTGTGCAGGGGTCAACATGGCCATCTCACATGCATGTCACTCAACCATCAAAACACCCAACAGCAGTTGCCCAAAGCCCCCCACCCTGCCCCACTCGTACCCACAGGCACTCCAGTCCCAGCTCACCCTGGGACATTATTGTCCCAGTGGCCAATAACTGGACAGTAACTGGCAAATACATTTGCGCAGCCCTATTTCTCCAAGCAGTTTCCCACAAGCTTGAGATGCAGGTGGTCATCAGGGAAGGTCCTCATCTCTCCCCATTGGCCTGCTTGGTTTTATATCACCTGCCTTGAAGTCCCTCTGCCAGAGGAGAGCCAGTGTCTGTGCAGGGTGCTTCCTCAGACACACCCAAGCTGCCGTCTTAATGAACCATCCCGTCAAGCTCAGCCACATTTTGTCATCTGGCCTCACACCTCCATCAGCTTTATCTCCCCCCATTCCCGAATCCAACAGCAGCGTCTGTGCGTGTCCGAGAGCACAGAGAGGCAGGGGTGGGAGTTCCCCCAGAGCCTGGCTCCAGCTCACAGCTCAGATACCCCATGGCCCTCTTGCTCTGGGCCCGGATGAGCCATGAATATGGGACTGCTCTCCAAGTTCCCCCCTTCCCCGTCCCCAGCCAGTCAGCCTCTGAACCCTTATCATCTGTTTCCCAAATAGTTCCAGATCCCTCCCCCATGCCCAGGTTTGGGCCACCATTACAATTTACCTGGATTACCTCTACAGACTCCCAGGCTGCTGTTGGCAACTGTTGGAAGGTGTGGATGGGGGCGAAGAAGATGGTGGTGCACTGCCTCTGTCCTTCCTCTGCTCTGAGTTGGAGCCAACCCCGAGGTCTCCTTGCCCCTGGCAGGCCCAGTCTCATCGCCAGGCACCAGAGAAGTGGCCGGGAAGCTCCCCGGGACCTGGTAGTGTCACACCTGCTTGGCCCATTGACTCTCTGACTGCACCTCAGCCCCTGCCCCCTGCCAGGCAGAGTCACCTGCGCTTCTCATTCTCCAGGGTCCTCTCTTTGCCACCTCAGAGCTCCGTGCAAATGGTGCCTTTTTTCTAGAATGCAGATAATGGAGGAAAAATGTTGCTCCCCACAAAGCCTTCCCAACCGCCTCATTTGGGTGGAGTGCCCCCTCCTGGGCCCCCAGCCCTATTGCAGCGCACGGTAGTTGACGGCCCATCATCCCTCTCCCCTCAGGACAGAGGCCATGTCTGGCTTGTGGTCCCTTGATCCTGTGTGAGGGACGTCTGCCTGCCAAATGCCTGGCTCAGCCTTCTCTAGAGGCTTCTCCACTTTGTGGAGATCCTCTTGGTGAGTCGGCCACAGGATTCCCCTTCACTGATTCATCCAACAAATTCATTCCCCTTCACCGATTCATCCCCAGGCATTGATTCTGATGGGCACCAGCACCACAGCAGACCCAGGCAGACCTTGCTCTCACCGGCCTCTCCTGCAAAGGAGAAGCAGACGATAAATAATGACTGGACTATGGCAGGCAGTGGTGGTGCAGTGAAGAGAGATCGCACAGGAGGAGGGCGTAGAGAGAGGCTGAGGGTTCTATTTGGGGGGCAGCCATGGAAATCTTCTCTGAGTGATGACATTAGAGACCTCAAGGAGGTGAGGGAACAAGCATGTGTTGCTGGCGGTGGGAACGGCAAGCGCGGGGCTTGGGGTGGCCCAGGGAGAGCACGGGTCAGCACGCCTGGAATTCAGCGGGGTCAGGGCAGTAACAGGGTCAGATCCTGTAGGGTTTGGGGGTGATGTTAAACACTCTGGAATCATCCTGCATGAGACGGGGTCATTGGACGTTTTTGAGCCCTGGGGTTCCTCCTCAGATTTAAGCTTTAAGAGACCCACTTTGCAAAGTTCCCGCTATCTACTCCATCATCACATCCTCACAAATTGCCTGGACACAGTGGCTCACACCTTTAATCCCAGCACTTTGGGAAACCGAGGTGGACGGATCACTTGAGGTCAGGAATTCGAGACCAGCCTGACCAACATGGTAAAACCCCATCTCTACTAAAAATACAAAAGAAAAAAATAGCTAGGTGTGGTGGCGGGCACCTGTAATCACAGCAGCAGGAGAATCGCTCGAACCTGGGAGGCAGAGGTTGCAATGAGCCAAGATCGCACCACTGCACTCCAGCCTGAGCGACAGAGTGAGACTCCCTCTCAAACAACAACAACAACAACAAATCAATATACGGGTAATCTTTTCCCCATTCTACAGATGAGAAAACTGAGGTTCAGAAAGGGTGGTGACTTGCCTGAGGGTGCAGAGCTTGAGTGTGTTGAACTTTGCTGGCATCCGACTCAGATTCACTTTACAGGCCCCACTCCAGTTGCCCTGCAGTAGGAATGGCTCGACCACTCTGCTCTGCAGGCCCAAAGCCAGGACGGTGTCAGGGCCAAGATGAGTGGTGGTAAAGTCCAACTCGGTTCCTCGAGAAGTGAATCAGCTCCTGAGACATCGGTCTTCCAGCTGCACCCCGTCACTATTGAGACCTAACCAAGCAGTTGGGGGCAATTATACGGGTAGCTGTGGCTGTACTGGAAGGCCCGAGAGAGGAGGGAGTCACAGGTGACCCTCTGAGCAGGAGACTCGGGCCCAAGATTCAGGGACTGTCACCTTGGAGACAGTGTCAATGTTGGATGATTTTAGGTCAATGATGCCATCACAGAGGCCTTTAACCCAGTGGAAACCAGCTTGGCAGATACATGCTTTTTTTCTTCCTTTACTGTTTCATTCTACCAACCTCCCTGATTGGGGAGGGTTCTCTGAAGGTGGGGTTCTCTGAAGACCCCTAGAAAGCCCCTCAGGCTTATTTGGGAGTGTGGAGGTGGAGGGGATTATTTGCTCACTCTCCAGGAGCAGAGGAGGGAGACTGTCCCTTGATTGGGGGATGCTCTGAGAGATGCCGTCTGCTGTGAGGCAAGAAGAGGAGGGGCTCCCCGATCCTCCCCGCTGCTCTTCCCACTTCTTTTGGGAGCATGGGATGGAAGATGTATAAAAATTCAAACCATCCTCAAAATAAATGAAAGGAATATATATATATCTAAGAAGGAGATAACCATAGCAATCACTTTCACTCAAAGGTAATAAAAATAAGGATCGTAAACATAAACTTGTAAATTGCAGGCTGCACTCCCTGCCGATGTTTGCTGCCACGAGAGAGCACATTCCGAGGGAAGGCAAGGACTTTCCAGACTTTCCAGGACACTCTGGACACGTCCCTCTGATTAAAACCTCCAGAAGGAAAAATATGGGAGAAAAATAGTGAGTTATGGGGGGGAAATAAGGACCAAAACTATGACAAAAATGGAGAACACAAATTATGTTTACAAACGTTTCCCTGGCTGACAGAGACTCTGCCTGGAACAGATCACATATCATAAGGTGGCCGCCTTCCCGGGTGTGGGGCTCCTGGATGAGTACAGAGTGTTCTGTG
>NW_016806979.1:2467528-2495738 GCF_001698545.2 Rhinopithecus bieti | reverse complement strand
CCCCCCGCCGTTTCCCCCCACTCCGCCAGCCTCGTGGAGCTGCACTGGGGATGGCTCATTCTGAGCGTCAGCCGCCACCTTCCTCCTCTGCAGCCATCAGATGGAAGCTGCCGCTGTGACAAGCAAACCAGACAAAACGCACCACAGCAGCTGGGCTGTCTGCAGAGGGCCATCCAGGCCTCCTTGCTAGAAACATTCATTTTAGATGGACAAATGGAATATTTTGTCCTCTTTGCCTTCTGATATTTGTCTTCTGCCAGCAGAGAGCTAGGACCCAGGCATCTAACCACAGCTAGTGAAATGTTCCTGACTCCCTGCTTGGGTTGCATCCTGCGATGGCTACTCATGGCCCGACAAACGCTTCGTCCTGCCTGGGCACCATCCTTCAGCTGTAACCGGCGACATGATTCCCAAGCACTTTTAAACTTTCTAGTCAAAAATTAGATACCACTGCTCCCTTACCAGATTTGCAAAAATCAAGATCTTAAAGCTAAGGAAGGCTGGGTGTGGTGGTTCAGGCCTGGAATCCCAGCACTGTGGGAGGCTGAGGAGGGAGGATTGCTTCAGCTCAGGAGTTGAAAGTTGCAGTGAGCCGCGATCATGCCACTGCACTGCAGTCTGGGTTACAGAGTGAGGCCTTGACTCAGTAAAATAAAATACAAAGTAAAATAAAAAATAAATAAGGCTAAGGAAGAAAACCAAAACACAGCACTCGGTTTGGGGAAGGTGGGATGATACAGTGCCCTCAGGCTGGTTCGTTTGCAAATTGGAATGATCTTTTCGGAAGGAATTGGGGAGTGTCTCAGGAATCTGTAAAAAGTTCACAGCCAGGTGTGGTGGCTCACGCCTGTAATCCCAGCACTTTGGAAGGCCACGGTGGCAGGATCATTTGAGCCCAGCCTGGGCAACATGGCGAAACCTTGTCCCTACAAAAAATACAAAAAATATTTGCTGGATGTGGGGGTGCATGCCTGCAGTCTCAGATGCTCAGGAGGCTGAGGTGGGAGGATCCGTTGAGCCTGGGAGGCAGAGGCTGCAGTGAGCCATGATTGCGCCACTACACTCCAGCCTGGGCAACAGAGCGAGTCTCTGTTTCAAAAAAATTTCCCTGCCTTGATTTGCTCTGAGTTGAATTGTGTCCCCCAGAAATACAGCTCCAAGTCCTAATCCTGGTGCCTGTGAATTTGACTTTATTTGGAAACAGGGTCTTTGCAGATGTAATTGAAGTTAAGATGGTGTGTGTGCTGCCTTTATTTTATTATTATTATTATTTTTTTCTGAGACAGAGTCTCGCTCTGTCTGCCCAGGCTGGAGGACAGTGGGGTGATCTCAGCTCACTGCAATCTCCACCTCCTGGGTTCAAGCGATTCTCTTGCCTCAGCCCCCAAGTAGCTGGGATTACAGGTGCACGCCCGGCTAATTATTATTATTATTATTATTTTAAGTAGAGACAGGGTTTCACCCTGTTGGCCAGGTTGGTCTCGAACTCCTGACTTCAAGTGATCCACTTGCCTCAGCCTCCCAAAGTGCTAGGATTACAGGTGTGAGCCGCTGCACCCAGCCATCTGCTGTCTTTATGAGAGGAGAGACACACAGGGAGATGGAAGGCCCTGTTAGCATGAAGCCAGAGGTTGGAGGGACGCAGCCACATGCCGAGGCATGTCGGAGGTTGCTAAGGCACGAACAGATTCTTCCCAGGAGCCTGGAGGCAGCAGAACCATGCTGACAGCTTGATGTTGGAATTCTGACCTCCAGAACCGTAGAGCAACACGCTTGTTGCTTTAAGCCACCCAGTTTGTGGTACTTTGTTACAGCAGCCCTAGCAAACTAAGACACTCTTTATTTTTATTTTTATGTTTTTTGAGATGGAGTCTTGCTCTTTTGCCCAGCCTGGAGTGCAGTGGCACGATCTTGGCTCACTACAACCTCTGCCTCCTGGGTTCAAGTGATTCTTCTGCCTCAGCCTCCCAGTAGCTGGGACTACAGGCTGCCACCACCATGCCTGGCTAATTGTTATATTTTTGGTAGAGACGGGGTTTCACCATGTTGGCCAGGCTGGCCTTGAACTCCTAACCTCAGGTGATCCTCTCGCCTGGGCCTCCCAAAGTGCTGGGATTATAAGCATGAGCCACCGTGCTGGGTTACAAACTAATACACTCCTTTTGGGCTTTTACTTTCACTTCTAGAAAGAAATCTTGTAGCTCATTATTTGTCGCATTTATTTTTATTTCCACATAGTCAGACTATATTTCCCAGTGTCCTTTGCAGTTAGCTATGGCCATGTGATCAAGTTCTGGCCAATAGAATGCAGCCAGAAGTGACATAAATGCCAGACCTGGGCAATGGAAACCTTGTGCTCCCCTTCGTGGGTCTGTGCCCCCAAGGTTGCCCCCAACACCTACTGAACTACTGTATGTGTGAAAAATGACCTTCTATTGAGGCTGGAGAGTTACTGTTCCAGTACTTAGCATAGCTTGGCTAATACAAGGAAATAATCAGAGATAAATAAAAGCAAAGATACACAGGCCAGGATGTTTCCATATTCCACATCATTTACTGGGGGCAGCCAAGGTGCAAGACAAAGTCACTTTTCTTTCTTTCTTTTTTTCTTTTTTTTTTTTTGAGACGGAGTTTTGCTCTTGTTGCCCAGGCTGGAGTGCAATGGCGTGATCTTGACTCACTTCAACCTCTGCCTCCCAGGTTCAAATGATTCTCTTACCTCAGCTTCCCTAGTAGCTGGGATTACAGGCATGCGCCACCATGCCCGGCTAATTTTGTATTTTTAGTAGAGACGGGGTTTCTCCATGTTGGTCTGGCTGGTCTTGAACTCCCGAGCTCAGGTGATCCGCCCGCCTCGGCCTCCCAAAGTGCTGGGATTACAGGCATGAGCCACTGTGCCACTCACTTTTCTTTTAATATTTAGGGCAGCATGACCCCAAGCCTTTGTCCTTTACATTTCTGGGCAGCCATTCCCTTTGGGATGTCATAGGGGTCCCTTTAGGCCCTCCCCAGGTCAGCCTCCTGCCCCACTGTTCCCTCCATTCAGGGTTCATCCCATTGCTGTGGCCAGAGAGAGTCATCAGCATGCCTTGGGGCTGGTGTTCACTCTGGGCTGTCTGAGCTGTTCAGACTCTCCCTGCCATTGTGTGTTGCCTGCTCCTGTTTCTGCTTCTAGCAGTAGCTCCTTGGGGTCCTGCTTTTTGGAGTCATTCGACATACACTGGGCCAGGCATGATGGCTTAAGCCTGTAATACCAGCACTTTGGGAGACAGAGGCGGGGGATCACTTGAGGTCAGGAGTTTGAGACCAGCCTGGCCAACATAGGGAAATCCCATCTCTACTAAAAATACAAAAATTAGCCAGAAATGGCTTGAACCCAGGAGGCAGAGGCTGCAGTGAGCCAAGATCGTGCCACTGCACTGCAGCCTGGGCAACAGAGTGAGACTCCGTCTCAAACAAAACAAAACGAAAAAACAAATACTATGTACCCACACTGCATACCAGTCTCTGGCTCTCTTCAGGGGGTAAAATGGAGAATGAGACAGGCATGATCCCTGTCTTTGTGGAGCTTCTATCTGGCAGGGCAAAGCGACATTAAAACAATGTTTAATTAGAATAGTGATGAATGCAATAAATACAATGTATAGGGTCCCATGGGAGTGGATACAAGGTAGGGTGACTATGTTTTATCATCCATATCAGAACATCTTTGAGAATGTAAGAGGACGCTATTAATAATTATGCCAGAGCAATGAGTCAGAACCAGGGCTGCCTCAGGGGAAGCAGGACCTCTGGCCACCTAGGAGGAGACCAACCCAGCCCCTGACAAACCCTCTCTGAGTGGCTCCCTCCCAGCTTTGGACCCAGCCCTGACCAATAGCTCAGGGAGTCCACGCAGCTTGGATGAATTCTCCCAGGCTTGACTGAATCTCGCTCTTCCGAAAATCACCTTACCACTGCCTTCAGGGCCCAGGTGGACTGGAAACAAGCTCCCTGTATGTGATTAACACAATGGTTGAGAATACAGGACGAAGCTGTGACTCTCACATTTTGCTATGCATGGAATCACCTGGGATTCCAGGCTGACTCTGGGCTGCCATCTTCTAACATGGTGATGAAATGGGTGCAATTGGGGCATCTGGAATTTTATTGATTGATTGATCGAGACAGAGTCTCACTTTGTCTCCCAGGCTGGAGTGCAGTGGCACAATCTTGGCTCACTGCAACCTCCGCCTCTGGAGTTCAAGCAATTCCTGTGTCTCAATCTCTCTAGCAGCTGGGATTACAGGCCCACACCACCACACCTGGCTGAGTTTTGTATTTTTAGTAGATACAGGGTTTCACCATGTTGGCCACGCTGGTCTCGAACTACTGACCTCAAGTGATCTGCCCGCCTCCACCTCCCAAAGTGCTGGGATTACAGGTGTGAGCCACTGCACCTGGTTGTTATTATTATTATTATTATTATTATTATTTTGAGAGAGAGTCTCGCTCTGTCACCCAGGCTGGAGTGCAGTGGCACGATCTCCTCTCACTGCACCTCTGCCTCCCAGGTTGAAGTGATTCTCATGCCTCCGCCTCCTGAGTAGCTGGGATTACAGGCATGCGCCACCACGCCCAGCTGATTTTTATAATAGTAGAGATGAGGTTTCACCATCTTGGCCAGGCTGGTCTCAAACTCCTGACCTCAAGTGATCCGCCCGCCTTGGCCTCCCAAAATGCTGGGATTACAGGTGTGAGCCACCGCACCCAACCGATGATCTTTTATTTTCAAAATGTTTCAGAGTAATTTTTTTTAATGTCAAACAATTTTGAAAACATATATGTGGCAAAAGAAAAGGAAAAAAGGAAATTCACAAAATCAGAACACCGATTCCTCTGGTTAACTTTTATTTTCTTAATTTTGGGAAATCCCCTGGGGAGGGGATTTATAATTGCCTACCCGGCCATGGTAGGCAATTATAACACAATGGTAAGGTTTTGTATATCTGAACATATCTAAGCTTAGAAAAGGTACAGTAGGCCGGGCGCGGTGGCTCAAGCCTGTCATCCCAGCACTTTGGGAGGCCGAGACGGGCGGATCACGAGGTCAGGAGATCGAGACCATCCTGGCTAACACGGTGAAACCCCGTCTCTACTAAAAAATACAAAAAACTAGCTGGGTGAGGTGGCGGGCGCCTGTAGTCTCAGCTACTCGGGAGGCTGAGGCAGGAGAATGGCGTAAACCCGGGAGGCGGAGCTTGCAGTGAGCTGAGATCCGGCCACTGCACTCCAGCCTGGGCGAAAGAGCGAGACTCTGTCTCAAAAAAAAAAAAAAAAAAAGAAAAGGTACAATAAATATATGGTATAAAAGATAAAAAGTGGTATAGCTGGCCAGGTGCAGTGGCTCACACCTATAATCCCAGCACTCTGGGAGGCCGAGGTGGGCGGATCACCAGGTCAGGAGATCAAGACCATCCTGGCTAACATGGTGAAACCCCGTCTCTACTAAAAATACAAAAAATTAGCTAGGTGTGGTGGCGGACGCCTGTAGTCCCAGCTACTTGGGAGGCTGAAGCAGAATGGTGTGAACCCGGGAGGCGGAGCTTGCAGTGAGCTGAGATTGCGCCACTGCACTCCAGCCTGGGCGACAGAGCAAGACTCTGTCTCAACTGAGCACGACTCTGGTCTCTGGAGTTTGAGACCAGCCTGGCCAACATGGTGAAACCCCGTCTCTACTAAAAATACAAAAATGAGCTGGGTGTGGTGGCACCTGCGTGTAGTCCTAGCTACTCAGGAGGCTGAGGCAGGAGAATCGCTTGAACCCAGGAGGTGGAGGTTGCAGTGAGCCGAGATCGCGTTACTGCACTCCAGCCTCCCCAACAAGAGCGAAACTCCATCTCAAAACAAAAACAAAAACAAACGAACAAAGAAAGTAATTGTGCTGCAGTATTATGACTACTACAGCCTCACTAGGTGACAGGAATTTTTCAGCTCTCTTGTAATCTTATGGGACCACTGTGCTATGTCTAGTCCACCTTTGACCAAAGTCTGCAGCTCATGAGTGTTCCTTACAACATCCTTGTGAAATAGACACGACTAGTTTCCCAGTGTTACAGATGAAATGGGGCTGGGGTAAGTCCAGCTCCTCTCCCAGAGCCTCAGGGCAAGGAAATGACAGAGTGAGAACTGGAACCGAGGCCTGTGTGACTCCCAGCACAAGCAGGAGCTGGAGGGGCCCCGGCTGCCACTCACAGGCTGATGGGCGCTCTTGCCCCACGCTGGGTACTGTGCCACTCATTGCGAGGGTCTGGGCTCAGCATCAGGCGGCCGTGCTTGGAATCTTCGCCCAGCCCTGGTCAGTGGAGAGATCTTGAGAAAGTTATTTAATCTTTGTGTGTCTCAACTTCTTTGTTGATACAGTGGATCTAAAACACAAGCTCTTCCCGGGGTTATTAGGAGGGTTACCAGTGTGAATTCTCAGGAAAAAGTCTTGGCTCCCCATCAATACTCACTAAGTGTTAGGATTATCATATTTTACTTATAGGCATATTTCTCTAATCTGCCTATGAAAAGCAGAAGCAACGGTTGGGCTACCTTTGTCCCCTCAGGAGCTACTGTTCAGCTGAGAGCTTGGGAATCACTGATGTTATGTAAATTTTTATGTTACATAAAATAACAAATGGGGAGTTTAAAAAGAGACAGTTGGTCACATTCTTTGTATTTTCATAGATTATTAAAATGAAAGGTTACAAAATTTCAGTTTGCATATTATTATTATTATTATTATTTTTGGAGACGTAGTCTCGCTCTATCGCCCAGGCTGGAGTGCAGTGGTGTGATCGCGGCTCACTGCAAGCAAGCTCTGCCTCCCGGGTTCACGTCATTCTCCTGCCTCAGCCTCCTGCGTAGCTGGGACTACAGGCACCCGCCACCACACCCAGCTAATTTTTTTGTATTTTTAGTAGAGACGGGGTTTCACAGTGTTTGCCAGGTTGATCTCAATCTCCTGACCTCGTGATCCACCCGCCTTGGCCTCCCAAAGTGTTGGGATTGCAGGCGTGAGCCACTGCGCTCGTCCTATTATTATTATTTTTGAAATGGAGTTTCGCTCTTATTGCCCAGGTGGGAGTGCAATGGTGCGATCTCAGTTCACTGCAACCTCCGCCGCCTGGTTTCAAGCGATTCTCCTGTCTCAGCCTCCCGAGTAGCTGGGATTACAGGTGCATGCCACCACGCCTGGCTAATTTTTGTATTTCTAGTAGAGACGGGGTTTCATCATATTGGTCAGGCTGGTCTGGAACTCCTGACCTCAGGTGATCCGCCCGCCTTGGCATCCCAAAGTTCTGGGATTCCAGGCATGAGTCACTGCGCCTGTCCAGTTTGCATATTATTTACTGGATAATACATTTTCTCAATATAGTCTCAATCATATAAGCTTTCCTCCCCTACCCCATTTTTCTTTTTCTTTTTTATTTTTTTTTGAGATAGGGTCTCACTCTATCACTTATGCTGGAGTGCAGTGGCGTGATCTTGGTTCATTGCAGCCTCTACCTCCTGTATTTAAGAGATTCTCATGCCTCAGCCTCCCAAGTAGCTGGGATTACAGGCATGCACCACCACACCCGATTAATTTTTTGCATTTTTTAAATAGAGATGGGGTTTCGTCATGTTGGCCACGCTGGTCTTGAACTCCCCACCTCAGGTGATCTGCCTGCCTCGACCTTACAAAGTGCTGGGATTACAGGCATGAGCCACTGCACCTGGCCCCTTTTTTCTTTTAAAATCCGCATAGGTACAGACCACATCTTTGTGCTTCTATCTTTAGGATCTGGGGGAGGAAGGAGGGGACTACCAATAATGGGATTTTTGACCTCGAATGGACACTGACCTTCATCCCTTCTCCACAAAGAATCCGTAGGGCCATAGACAGCAGTGTCTGATGCTGTCAAGCCTTGCAGATGGCTCCCCGAGTCCATCCAGACTCATCGGTCAGGGAGCCCAGGCTGTAAGGCCACCCAGTGGGGACTGGGCCTGGACACCTGCTCTCCCAGCTGCTTTGCCCTTGTCTTGCTCCACATCCCAGGGGTCCCAGAGAGGCTCTTCACTGCCCTTTGCAAAACAGCCCAGGGTGGGAAGGAGAGGCTGGGGTGCAGGTCCCAGTTCTATGATGGGCTCTCAGGCAGTCCCTTCCCTGATGCATTTCCTTCTTGGCTCTGTCTTTGCCGTGTTTTCCTTGGCTGGCTTTTTAAGGCTGGGGCTATGCAAAAATCCTCACTTCTGAAGGAAGAAATGTGGACAGTGGGCGAAGTTTATTCAGTAAGAGGCACTTTTCACCACAGTCCCTATGCTACCCAGGGACCCTCTTAAAAATGGGAATAACTTCGTTTCTGCTAAATCTATCTACATGCTTTTTATTTAAAAAAATCATGAATAAAATAGAAAGGTGTGCTGTAGAAGGTGAAAATCACATGCATAAATACCACCATATTTTTAGACGGGTGGAGAGGGGGAGACAGACTTGCTGGTTTCCTGGCAGCCTCACATTCCCAGCTGAAGGTGATGCTGCGGCCCCGTTACCTCCTTTTCCTTCCTCTTCTCACTTCATTGTCAACAAAACATCTGACCTGCAGAGGGGAGTGGCTTGGGTTTTACTAAAAACAGAGTCATGATGCTCAGACAATAGCAACATTCTTCATGTCTATTTTGGTTTCCTTTAAGCTAAGCATAGATTTTTCTGGAAAGGACCGGAGTTGGCTGTTCTCCCTGCGTGGAAAACAACAGCTCAGCGAAGCACCTGGTTTTCTCAAGTTCCCTGACCTCCAGTCTTGCTCCTGATTCTTGATGACAAAACACATTCAATGCCCTTGATTGATTTAGCAGAGAAGCGGCGATGTTGCAGGATGGAACGCTGCCCATTCTGCCTGCAAATGGAATGCCTCAGCTGTGATGGTCTTCTGTTTTGAGAAAAGATTAGGTCAGTTGCAGCGGGTCAATGCTGAACTGAGACTGAATATCCAGCTGCCTTAGTTCTTCCTGGTAAAGGCTATATATCTGAGCCATTTATGCAACCCCCACTCCCATTTCCCCTGCATTTCTCCCTGCATTCACTCCTACCTTCTGTCATATTTGCCCCCAACACTCAGGTTTTTATATTTGTTCTCTTGCTCACTTTGCTGTATCTGTAATTCTATTTGTCAAACAGTCCAAGTTTTAGGGCTAGAAGGAGTCATCTGGTCTCTACATTGTAGGACAAGGTGCTCCCACTCTGTTCAGGCAGGCCAAGGGTTATTCTGCCTTTTTTTTTTTTTTTTTTTTTTTTTTTTGAGACAGAGTCTTGCTTGATTGCCCAGGCTGGAGTGCAGTGGTTCGATCTCAGCTCACTGCAGCCTCAAACTCCTGGGCTCAAGCGATGCTCCTACCTCAGCCTCCTGAGTGGTTGGTACTACAGACGCATGTCATCATGCCTGGCTAATTTAAACATTTTGTTGTTGTTGTTGAGGCCAGGCGTGGTGGCTCATGCCTGTAATCCTAGCACTTTGGGAGGCTGAGACAGGTGGATCACCTGAGGTCAAGAGTCCAAGACCAGCCTGGCAAAGAGTCCTGCCTCAGCCTCCCGAGTAGCTGGGACTACAGGCACCCACCACTACGCCCGGCTAATTTTTTGTATTTTTAGTAGAGACGAGGTTTCACCGTGTTAGCCAGGATGGTCTCGATCTCCTGACCTCGTGATCCACCCGCCTCCAGCGAGACTCCGTCTCAAAAAAAAAAAAAAAAAGTAAATGAGCCAAATTTCCTGAATTGAAAAGAGAAAGTCACACAAGAGGCTTGCCTCCGCGCACAGAAATGTAGAGTTTTAGATGTCTGCATGTGAAGCTATATCAAAGTAAGAATAAACTAGTACTACCAAGAAGTGGGAAAAAAAAATTTAAAAAGGATAAACTGCTCAGCAAACGAAACAGATTAAACAAAAAATTGTATTCGATGAACTTTTTTTTCATCGAATCTTGCTTCGGACTCTTCTTCATCTGAAGAGTCTTGCTCAGTCTCCCAGGCTGGAGTGCAGTGACCTGATCTTAGCTCACTGCAACCTCTGCCTCCCTGGTTGAAGCGATTCTCCTGCCTCAGCCTCCCGAGTAGGTGGGACTACAGGTGTGCGCCACCACGCACAGCTAATTTTGTATTTTAGTAGAGACGGGGTTTCACCATGTTGGCCAGGCTGGTCTCGATCTCTTGACCTTGTGATCTGCTCGCCTCAGCCTCCCAAAGTGTTGGGATTACAGGCGTGAGCCACTGCGCCCAGCTTTTCACTTGGTTTTCTATGAAAAAGAGAAAATCTGATTGACACTGTGGAAGATACTACACTAAAAAAAAAAAAAGTACTATATTTTCTAATATTATCAGTGTTTTTTCCTGAAGCTTTTCAAAGCTTTTCCTTTTGCCGCTTTTCAAAATCTGGAAGAAACAAGGCGGTTGATTCCTTTAATTTCAGGAGCATGTAGCTTCATTTATAACAACAATGTTTTTTGAAAAATAAATTAAACCGACAGTTTCATTTGTAGGACTGACTTTAATAACACGCCTCTACTGAACAAATGGCGACTAACAGGGGAAAATGGAATTACGGTAACCGAGGTAATGAGGTCAGGGACTCACTTTCCTTCGCTGCTTGTTGGGTGGCGCGGCGAGAACGCTCTGAGGAGGTTTGGTCTGTCGGCCACGCCGTAGGCCGCGATGCATTCTGGGTCCTGGCAATATGGCGTCCTCCTTGATGTGCTGATGAGATGAGTTTCCCTGTAGCTCCAAACCAGAGGGCAAAGCTCCCCTGATCCAATAAGCCCTCATTGTCCGTTTTCTCCGTGGTTCCGTGTCGCCCGTTTCTCAGGACTCGTTCTCAGGCAGGAGAGAGCCTCGGGGCTGAAGGCCAGGACCAGCCAGGCCGCGCGGACCTGAGGTTGAGGAACCGGGTGCGGGCGAGCACGATGGGCCGGTCCTGGCTCTGGTTGCGGCAGCTTAGACGAGTGCGGGACCCGCAGGGCTGAGAGTGGCTGGAGGAGACCCAGGGCCCTTTGAACCCAATCCCTTGGCCGGAGACGTCGGCCCAGTGGGCGAACCGGCACCAAGAGCGGCCTGCCTGTCCTCGGAGCTGCTGAGGCGTTGGAGGCCGAGAGCAGGGTCATCGTGAGGGCTGAAGTCTCTTACGCTTTTGGCAGCTCCGCTCGCAGCCCCTCTGGAAACGTGCAGCCTCAGGAGCAGCCAGTGGCTTGGGACTTGGGCTGGTGTGTGTCTGCGGAGCTTCTTGGGCTACCCCATTTCCTAGCGGCCCCCACCTCCCCACTTCCCGCTCAGAGTTAGCGATAAGGAGCTCAGACTTTTTGCCTGAGTAAGGGTCTCCGCACTCTCCATCCATTTGTTTTCGATTTCCCGTTTTCTGTTTCTTATTTCACCAATTCTGATACACGCTAGTTTTAAGGCTGGAGGTTCTTGAGCGCTTGCTGCCAAGGACTCCCCACCCCTCCCCACTGATGGAGTCCGAAATGCTGCAGTCGCCTCTTCTGGGCCTGGGGGAGGAAGATGAGGCTGATCTTACAGACTGGAACCTACCTTTGGCTTTTATGAAAAAGAGGCACTGTGAGAAAATTGAAGGCTCCAAATCCTTAGCTCAGAGCTGGAGGATGAAGGATCGGGTAAGTGGATTCTGAAGGCACCCCTTGAACTTGGTAGTTTCTCCAACAAAGAAAGTTTACAGCCTGAAAAGTGTCCTTGGGAAAGCGCCGACATTTCCCCCCAGCTACACGTTGTAAGTCAATTAGAAAGCAAAAGCCATTTCAGACTGCAGTTTTTGGTTGAAAATGGGAAAGGCTGTTTTGATTAGTCGTTATTCACTGGGTAGTGTTAATTCAATTCCAACTAAGTTCTGATTCAGATAATAAAATTTAAGCAAATTTGAAATACAGCATTGCGAGTATTTACATGCTCTTCGGCATACTACTTTGTTCTGTTAACACTTAGAGGAAGGGCAACGTGTGATATAATGCTTATACCCACATAATTGGTCTACTTTGTAAAATTTCCAAGCTGGGTGAAGTGCGGAAGTCTGATATACTATGCTAGGAAACGAGATTACTGGAAAATGTTCAACTAGTAACGAATTAGTGCAAAGTTATTTTAAAGTTACAGTGAACTTCATTCTAGTCTTCTAAACAATTTGTCTTGAAGCTAGACTTTCCTCCTTTTATGTAGCGTCCTGTTGCTGTAACTTGGAGACAGGATTTCTTTAATCGTGAGTTAGGGTATGAGGCATTGAGTGCAGGTTTCAGGTTGTCCTCATGGTGTTGGAGTGTGGAGAGTGATTCACAAGCAGCTGGTAGGAAAGAAAACAGCTGAATTTTGTTGAATTTGTCCTTCATAAGACACCATCTGTTTCCTGGTCTCAAAAGCAAAAGGGTGGTACTGCTTCTCATGTATGCACACTTGTAATTTGTCTTTCTGTAGGTTATTTTCTCCCTCTAGGCTGCTTTTATTTATTTGCATGTTTCAGTGGTATAAAAGAGGAAGTTCGTGTTACAAGGTTTGATTTCCTCTAGGCTTATGTATATGTTTATGGAATATTATTGTTTTTTAATATATGATGATGAACATATATAAGATTACACTTCTGGGCTGGCGCGGTGGCTCACACCTGTAATCCCAGCACTTTGGGAGGCCAAGGCGGGTGGATCACCTGAAGTCAGGAGTTTGAGACCAGCCTGGCCAACATGGTGAAACCCTGTCTCTACTAAAAATACCAAAATTAGCCGGGCTTGGTGGCAGCTGCCTATAATCCCAGCTACTCGAGAAGCTGAGGCTGGAGAATCGCTTAAACCTGGGAGGCAGGGGTTGCAGTGAGCTGAGATCGTGCCATTGCACTCTAGCCTAGGAGACAGAATGAGACTGTCTCAAAAATAAATAAATAAATAAAGATTACACTTCTGGTAACTCTAGTCAGTCAGTAGTAAGCAGTACTTTAGTTACTGATTTGGCTTACTTCTAAAAGGTTAGAAAAATTTGTTTAATCGAAAAGCAGTTTAAGGAGTTACATAAGTTAGACACTGGGGGAGGTTGTATAAATTCTATCTTATGAATATCTTTAGTAGTAATTATATAGTTAAAAGCTTTTGTGGTAGCTATACATATATGAAAATACTTTTTTTTTTTAAATTCTATGTGGAGGGCAGTTTTTTTTTCTTTTGAAATGTGGTTCCCTCTGCTGTCCTAAACCTATGTTCCAACTGTTCGAAACTGATTCATGTGTATATATTTGATCTTTTAATTAAAACATTGATTTGTGAATGACCAACACTCCCTAATAAGCTTTTCACAGGTTGTTGAGAGAAACGGACGTTCTGTGACTCAGTAACTACTGAGATTGCTGCTTAGAAAGCAGCTGGGGAGAAAGTTTGCCGTATCTGTTTCAGTGGGGAAAATCAGCAGCTAACATCTTCAGTTGAGTTTGTGGGAGTTTGGAATCGTGTCATCTCTTCCCTCAGGTCAGACCTTGATGGACCATTTCACACACCCTATAGGACAGCAGTTGCAAACTCAAATGATACTAAGAGCGAGAAGGTAGCATCAGTGAATGAAACAGGCCACATTTAAGAAGAATGATGGCATAGATTCACAGATAAAGATAAATGGCAGCTGACATTTGACACAGTGTGTGTGACAGTTTCTGGAGGGTGGGAACAGGAGCTCCCTGATGCCGTAACTGAAGGGGCAACTGGGCCTTGGCCAGGCCTCTCTCTTTCTTTGTCTTTGAGAAGCCAGCAAACTTATTTTTTTAAATGTAAAGTCTTCCAATTTGTAAATATTCTTACTAATTCAGATATATTACCAAACACATTGTAGTCCAACACTGTAGGCTGAACAAACCCTGTTTGTGGAGTGTTTTCCTGTTTCTTTCTTTCTTTTTTTTGAGACAGGGTCTTCCTCTGTCATCCAGGCTGGAGTACAGTGGTGAGATCACACGGCTCACTGCAGCCTCGACCTCCTGGGCCCAAATGATCCTCCCACCTCAGCCTCCCCAGTAGCAAGACTATAAGTGTGCGCCACTATGCCTGGGGTTGGGAAGTCTCACTGTGTTGCGCAGGCTGGTCTTGAACTCCTGGGCTCAAGCAGTCCTCCTGCCTCGGCCTCCAAAAATGCTAGGATTATAGGCGTGAGCCAACATGCTCAGCCTGGGGTGGTTTTTTTTTTTTGAGATGGAGTTTCGTTCTTGTTGCCCAGGCTGGAGTGCAGTGGTACGGTCTTGGCTCACTGCAACCTCCACCTCCCGGGATCAAGCTATTCTCCTGTCTCAGCCTCCCAAGTAGCTGGGATTACAGGCGCCTGGCTAATTTTTTAAAATATTTTTAATAGAGATGGTGTTTCACCATGTTGGCCAGGCTGGTCTTGAACTGCTGACCTCAGGTCATCTACCTGCCTCAGCCTCCCAAAGTGCTGGGATTACAGGTGTGAGCCACAGCACCTGGCCCTGGGGAATTTTTTGACCAGTGGGTTACCTACGTGAGAATCTCTGTTACCCAGGCCTCCAGACTACACTGTCTCACTGTGCTGGAGATGGCCTCCAGTCTGGTGGAGCAGCATGACTGTAAAGTGAAATGCGTGAGTGTGGTTATTCTGTGCTAGGAGCTACATCGACTCCTTCCTGGTGGCCATTGACTGTCCTAAATGCAAGCTGAGATTTTGCTTCTCGTGACTAACGTGCAATTCCATACACTTTTATTTTGTGCATATAGTAATGATTACTCACTGGCATCCTATTTAGTGGCCTTGCTACAGATCCCTAAAGTTGACATCTTTACCAAAGCTGACTGACTGACTGATGATTCCCAAGAAGTTTCTTTTGCTCTTTGACATCTGGCATCCTTCCAGAGCAACAGCCCGTGCCCGCTCGCAGTTGGGACGCCTGCCATCTTTGTTTTCAGTCAGTCTTGGTTTTCAAATGCCACTTTTACCACATTTTAATTTCTAAGTTAATTTCTAAGTTAACTTCTAAGTTTCTAATTTTAAACCGTTAGTTTAAAATTATTATTATCAAGTTAGTTTGTTGTTTGGTTAATTCTGCTATTTATAGTGAATGAGGCATGCATGCATGCATCCGTAGTGTTTTTAGCTTACAATTTTCAAATAATTAGACATATATGAATTGTAGTTCAGAATGAATCATTCACAGACCTTTGGCTAAAACAGATATGTATATATCTCCCCTATTTGTGTTTTTGGCTCACTGCAACCTCCACCTCCTGGGTTCAAGCGATTCTCCTGCCTCTGCCTCCTGAGTAGCTGGGATTACAGGGGCCCGTCACCAGGCCTGGCTAATTTTTTTTGTATTTTTATTAGAGACGGGGTTTCACCACGTTGGCCAGGCTGGTCTCAAACTCCTGACCTCAGGTGATCCACCCGCCTCGGCCTTGCAAAGTGCTGGGATTACAGGTGTGAGCCACCGCGCCTGGTCTAACTGTGATACTTTATAGTTATCACAGAGTTCATTTTCCTACTGGAAAGTGGGTAGTGGGGATAAGTGGTCTCAGATGACTCTTTGCCCTGGAATATGTGGGATGGAATCAGGGATGCTTGAGAGCTGTTGCTCTGAAAGTGTTGACAGATATGCTATGTCTACACACATGTAGACTGGCAGACATACTGTCTACATGCAGGTAGCACCCCTGGCAGACATGTTCTGTGTACACGTGTGTGGGGTCATTGCCAGACACACTATTTCCATGCATGTGGAGGACCACTGACAGGCATGCTATGTCTACATGTGTAGGGGATGTAACGGTAAGATGAAGAAGACTATTCTGTAAACCATTCTCTAGGCTCAGTTGCATTGCTCTGTAGCCATACTTTGCATAGGTCGTGGAGGAAGCAGAGTAGATCTGTTCAGCTAATACACGGACTGCCAAAGGTTTAGGCAGCCTTTTCCGCATGGGTAGTAGCGATCCTTCATAATCCTACACTACCCCCGCTGCTTTCCTCACCTCGCATCCTCTCCATGTTCCAACTGTGCCCTGTTCCATCCTGAGACTGCTCTCCACATGGCCCCGGTTTGTTGCTAAATCGAAAGTTCTCTTCTCTGTCCTTATTTCACCTTTCAGCAGCATCCCACCACGTGGACCACCGCCTCTTCATAAAGCTCTTCCCTCACTTGCTTCTGTGCCTTCACGAAACTTGGATTTTCCTCTTAGGTCACTAGTTGTTCCTTCTCAGACTCCTTTGCTACCCGACACCTAAATGCAGGGGCACCCCAGGAATTGATCTCGGACTCCATTCTCTGTTCTGGGTGTGCCCCTCCCTAGCAGATCTCATCGGGGCCCAGGATTTTAAATACTGTCTACACGCCAGTGATGCTTAAACCCCCAATCTTTAGTTCTGATCAGGCCTGAAATTTCTGTCTTCGATGCCTACCTATTGCCTGCTTTTTCTTAGTTTTCTCCATCACCACTTGCCACAACCACCATCCACTCAGTTGTTCAAGCTGTAAGTTTAGAGTTTATCCTTAATTATTTCCTCTCCCTCTCTTTATTGCTGCATCCAATTCATTAGAACCCATCAGCGTTACTTCCAAAGCATGTCTTACATTGGCCTGCTTCATTTTGTCTCCACTGCTGCAGCCCCAGTTCAGGCAGCCGCTGTCTCTTGTCTGGGTCCTCCATTCGTGTCCTGACTGGTCTCCCTATGTCCATTCTTGCCCTAAAACCAGTTTTTCACATAGCAGTCAGAGGAATCTTTTATTTTTATTTATTTTGAAATGGAGTCTCTCCCTGTCACTCAGGCTGGAGTACAGTGGCATGATCTCGGCTCACTGCAACCTCCGCCTCCCGAGTTCAAGAGATTCTCGTGCCTCAGCCTCCCGAGTAGCTGGGACTACCAGTGCATGACACCACGCCAGGCTAATTTTTATTTTTTTACTTATTTATTTTATTTATTTTTTGGAGTCTCGCTCTGTGGTCGGCCCGGGGCTTGGAGTGCAGTGGCCGGATCTCAGCTCACTGCAAGCTCCGCCTTCCGGTTTACGGCCATCTCCTGCCCTCAGCCCTCCGGAGTAGCTGGGACTACAGGCGCCCACCACCTCGCCCGGCTCGCTTTTTTTTGTATTTTTAGTAGAGGATGGGGGGTTTCACTCTTAGCCAGGGGATGGGTCTGGCATCTCCTGACCTCATGATCTGCCGTCTCGGCCTCCCATAAAGCTTGCTGGGATTACGGCTTGAGCCACCGGCGCCCGGCCCAGAGGCTAATTTTTTGTATTTTTCGTAGAGATGGGATTTCACCATGTTGGCCAGGCTGGTCTTGAACTCCTGAGCTCAAGTGATCCTTCCACCTCGGCCTCCCAAAATGCTGGATTACAGGCATGAGCCATCACAGCTGGCCAGAGGGATTTTTTGAAAGTGTGAATCAGATTCTGTTACTTCCTTACTGGTGGTCTCCATTGGCTTTCTCTGTGCTTAAAGTAGAACGCAGACTCCTCTTGCTGGTTCACAAAGCCTTCATGATTTGGCCTCTGCCTGCCTTTTCTGCTTCTTGGATAGAAACTCCTGGAATGCTTTTCTCTCTGATCTTTGCACACCTGGCTCCTTCTCGTCATTCATACTTAGCATCTAGGTCCCTTCCTCAGAGAGGCCCACCATCACCCCATCTGAAGCAGCCACCCTATCACTCATAATCCCTCATGATGGCTCTTTATTTCTCTGATGTTTTTCTCCCTACTTCCTCCTGGAGATGTGAGCTTTTCATCATAAAGCAAGGACCTAGTCTAGTCTATGCTAGTCCATAGGACAGTGCTTGGCACATAGTAGGGCTTCAATAAAACTATACTGATACAAAATTGATAGTTTACAAAGGGCTTCCACATACATTATCTTTAAGGCTCAACAGCACCATAAATTACCTAGGGATCATTATCTCCACGTTACTGATGAGGTAACTGAGGTTTTAACTGAACGGCCTGCCTAAAGTTACGTAAGTAACATGGCTAGCAGTGACAGGAAATGGAACCTGTCCAGAGGGAGAAACAAAGTTTAGTTCAAAATAAAACCAAAACTGTATCGTAATGTCTCAACTAAAAAATTTATGTTAGGAGGTCATAGGGTCTAACATAGCAGACCAGCAGACCAACATTGGGCAGACAGAGAATGATGCTCAGTCTGCTCACAGCATGTGCCCTGTGTGCTGGGGCTTCCCCTAGACCATTGGAGGGATCCACAAGGTCAAAACTGTTTTCATAATAATGGAACACTGTTGGTCTTTTCTACTCTGTTGATATCTGCACTGACAGTGCTAAAGTGACGAATCAAGACAGCAGTGCCCAGATGTACTAATAGTTCCTGATTTCTTTGCCATGCACATGGAGAGAATGTCCTTGCTAATAAAGCAGTGAAAATGATGACTTTTACTAAATCTTGACTCTTGAGCACACATCTTTTTCAGACTGTGTGTGCTGCTGCTTCTGCTGCAGGCAAAGCCCAGTGGCTGCCTGGAGGAGGGGCATCTGCTGCCCTCATGGACACAGCATGCCCCAATGGAATCACCGACAGGCCACCTCTAGATGTTCAGGCCTGTGCACTCGGCAGACGTGTTTCTGAAAATGAACTCAGTGAGCTGTCACTTCAAGGGATACAACTGACAGTATTTGTTGCCAGTCATGAAATTTGAACCTTCAAGTGAAAATTGGTTTTGGAAAACTTGTATCTGCTGCTGTGAGCTTGGCAGCTTCCCAAAACTTAAAGATGTTTCTGTGAGCTCCATAGTGATATTAATGAATGGAATTAATGTTGTAGAATGAAATGTGCCCACATTTGGAACATTAGCATAATTCAGTGAACCAGTATTTCCAGATGACCAATGCATGATACTACAAAATCATCCATGGGTAAAAGATCCGTTCAATGTTAGACCAGTGGATTTTAATGTAATAGGGTAGAAAAAGTTCACCAGTGGATAGGTGTTTTTGGTTTTTTTTTTTTTTGAGATGGAATCTTGCTCTGTTGCCCAGGTTGGAGTGCAGTGGTGTGATCTCGGCTCAGGCCCTCCTATTGCTCCAGATTTCTAGTGCGTGTCCAGAGGGAGATGCACCACCACCCACCCAGTAGCTCTTGTGCTGGGAGTGGAGGAGCACCCAGTCTGTCTGAAGGAACGTCCACTCTGTCTGTCAAGGAGGAGGTGGCCTGAGGTTCAGCCAAGGTGGATAGCTCATGGGCAATATCCTGTCTCTCCAGGGCCCTGCTGCCTAGATAGACTGACAGACACGGTAGCACCAAATTATAATACACATGTATAGGAGTCAATCATAGTAATTACAGGTGAGAATGACATTATTATTGGGAGCATCTTGATTTAGTATTAAATAAGTAAATCATTTGCATTGAACTGCATTTATGAAAGAAATCATTCACATTGACCAGCATTAAACTCCCAGCAGCCAGTGACTTCATGTAGTTGGTGATGGGGAACTGCCCCAGGATTCCAGCTGGGGAGTTGTTGTGCATCCATTTGTGTTTTGAAATACCTTACTGGCTATGGATGGAGTGGGGCGATTGGAGAGGGGCGAGGCTGGAGGCGGGAGCACCAAGTGGAGAGGAGTTGTGCTAATCCAGGTGAGAAACCCTGGGGGCTGGGCTTGGTGGCTCACACTTGTAATTCCAGCACTTTGGGAGGCTGAGCTGGGAGGACGTAAAAAGTTTTTTTTTTTTTTAATCTAGATAGATACTTTCTTTGTGGTTCCTGAGACTCACATGAGACACTCACATGAGACACTCACACGAGTGCTTGTGTGATTGTAAGGGCAGTGGCCACCGTCAGGGCCTCCTGTTTCTCCAGAAGTCTGTCTCACCCCTCTCTGATCCCTCTACTGCATCCACAGACAACAAGATCTTTCTAAACACAAACGTATGCACAACAATTCCCTGGCTGGGATTCTGGAGCAGCTCCCTGTCACCAATGACATGTTGAGCCCAGGAATTTGAGACCAGCCTAAGCAACAAAGTGAGGCCCTGTCTCTACAAAAAGTAAAACATAAGCCGGACGTGGTGGTGCGCACCTGTGGTCCCAGCAACTCAGGAGGCTGAGGCAGGAGGCTCACTTGAGCCTGGGAGGTGGAGGCTGCAGTAGTAAGCTATGATTGTGCTGCTGCACTCCAGCCTGAGTAATAGAGTGAGACCCTGCTTCTATAAAAACAGCAAAAAAAGAAACGTTGGGAGCCACAGAAGAGGCAGCTGCGGTAGGAATGGGCACTAGAGCATGGATCCTACTGATTTAAAGAAAGTAGAAATAGAGTGTGAAGTGGGTGGGTTCCAGTGGGCGGAGTTTGTGGGTCTAGTGTGGACCGGCTGGCTGGTACAGTTCCGCTCTTTTTATTTGCTCTTGAAGTGGATATACTTTTCATTAGTGAGTCTCATGCGAGTTTCAGGAGCCACAGAGAGACCATCTGCCTAGATTAAAAAAAGAAAACTTAAAACATGCTGGCCGGGCGCGGTGGCTCACACCTGTAATCCCAGCACTTTGGGAGGCTGAGGCAGGTGGATCACCTGAGGTCAGGAGTTTGAGACCAGCCTGGCCAGCATGGTGAAACCCCGTCTCTACTAAAAATACCAAAAAATGAGCCGGGCATGGTGGCGGGTGCCTGTAATCTCAGCTACTTGGGAGGCTGAGGCAGGAGAATAGCTTGAACCCGGGAGGTGGCGGTTGCAGTGAGCCGAGATCTTGCCACTGCGCTGCGGCCCAGGTGACGGAGTGAGACTCTGTCTTATTGTTTTCGTTCTGAAGAGCTGTGGAAGAGTCTTGAAATGGATACGAACATTTCCTCCTCCTCATCACCCTGTGGAGTTCTAGAGCTAGAGTTTTAACAAGATACCATGTGGATTACACACAGGAGCTGTCCTCCAGGTTTCTGACTCTATCCTCCTCTTATTCAAATGACTTTAAAAAGGAATTTTGGAGGCTAAGGTGGGAGGATCACTTGAGGACAGGAGTTCAAGACCAGTCTGGTCAACATGGTGAAACCTCTGTCTCTACCAAAAATATAAAAATTAGTCAGGCGTGGTGGTGGATGCCTGTTATCCCAACTACTTGGGAGACTGAGGTATGAGAATCGCTTGAACCCGGGAGGTGGAGGTTGCAGTGAGCCAAGATCATGCCACTGCATTCCAGCCTGGGCGACAGAGTGAGACTTTGTCTCAAAATCAGTCAGTCAATCAATCAGTACAAAAATAAAAAGGTATTTTGGTCATCTGCAATACTTGTTTCAGGAGAGCTGAAGTTTGATACCTTTTCTAAGTCTAAATATATGGAAAATGGCCGGGCACAGTGGCTCACGCCTGTAATCTCAGCACTTTGGGAGGCCGAGGAGGGCAGATCACTTGAGGTCAGGAGTTCGAGACCAGCCTGGCCAACATGGTGAAACCCTGTTTCTACTAAAAATCCAAAACTCAGCCGGGCATGGTGGCAGATACCTGTAATCCCAGCTACTCTGGAGGTTGAGGCAGGAGAATCACTTGAACCCTGGAGGCGGAGCTTGCAGTGAGCCGAGATTGTGCCACTGCACTCCAGTCTGGGTGACAGAGCAAGACTCTTGTCTCAAAAAATAGTAATAAGTACATAAATATATGGGAAATGCCATTCCAGTAAATATTTGGCATTATAAAGCAGTGCTTTAACTATGTTCTAGACTGGGCACAGTGGCTCATGCCTGTAATCCCAGCACTTTGGGAGGCTGAGGCGGGTGGATTATTTGAGCTCAGGAGTTTGAGACCAGACTGGGCAATGTGGTGAAACTCTGGCTCTACAAAATACGAAAAATTAGCCGGGCGTGGTGGCATGCGCCTGTGGTCGCAGCTACTGGGATAGCTGAGTCAAGGGGATGGTTTGAGTCAGGGAGGTCAAGGCTGCAGTGAGCTATGATCGTGTCACTGCCCTCCAGCCTGGGTGACAGAGCTGGACCCTGTCTCAAAAAAAACCCCTGAAACCTTTAAACTTGTCACGTACTGGTAGGTGTGACTCTGCAGAGAATTTTCATGCCTTTAGAGGCAGAACAGGAACAGCTGAAGAGGAGACAGTCCCTAGTAACAAGTTTGAATTTTACCCAGCTGTCGGTATATTTTTCAGGTGCGTTTATTGTTCTTGACTAGTACTTTTTGTATTTTAAAATGTTGATGTAATTTCAAACTGACAGAAAACCTGTAAGAATAGTATCATGAGCTTCCCTATAGCCTTTGCCCAGGTTCCCAGATTGTTTACGTCTCGGCTTGTTCACTGTCGCCCTCCATGTACATATTCAGACTGAGTTGGAGATGCTGTCCCCCTTCTACTCCTAAACACCGAGTCTGTCTCCGCAGAGGAGGCCATTTTCTTACGTAAGCACAGTGCCGTTGTGAGAGTCAGGACGTGTATCATGGATGTGTGCTCCCGGCTCTCTAGTTCAGAAGGTCAGGTGTTGCTGCCTGCCCAGCACTGTGTTCATTATGCCCCGCCCGTCACCCAGGACCATGCGTTGCATTTGGTGGTTGTGTCTGTGTAGCCTACCTTAATCTAAAGGAGTCTCTCAGTCTGTTTTAGACTTTCTTGACCTTGATTTTTTTAAATTGTGGTGAATTTACCATCTCGACCATCTTTCAGCACACAGTTCAGTGGCAGTAAGCACACCCACATGCTTGTGCAGCCGCCACCAGCAGCCATCTCCAGAAGCTTTCCATCTTCCCAGACTGAAACTGTCTCCATTAAACACCAACTCCCCATTCCCCTTCCCCAGCCCTTGGTAACCGCTGTTCTACTTTCTGTCTCTGTGAACTTGTTGGCCTTGCATGTTGTAGATTGTCCTGACTTTGAGCTGCCTCGTCTCTCCTCATCGTCATACTGAGGTGGGGCATTTGGGGTAATGATGCGTCTTTTTCCGTGAATCCCATCAGGAGCACACGGCGGTGCTTTGTCCCGGTGCTGTCATGCTCATTTGACCCGTTACCATCAAGCCCTTTCTTGCTGAGTGGCCGCCTCCTGGCTGATGCTGCCGTTTTGCCATACCTGCTTAGGAGCACGTCCTGGCTTTCCAGCACAGCCAGAGGGCCCAAGCTCACTCCGCGCCCTCGCTGCCCCAGTCCTGGAATTAGCCTTTCTCCAAGGAGCCTGGTTCCTGTTAGTGGCGAATGGCATTGAGAAGCCAAGAACATGTGCATTTAAGAGCTGGGGCTGTGTGCCAGGCCCTTGGTATGGCATGCGTCTCCTGTTGGTTGGCCCTCTGAGCAGGAGAGAGGATGGCGCTCTCTGTGTCTCGTTTACCTCTTGTTTCTCTGTGTATGCTGGAAACCATGGATGTGCAGAGAGAGCTCCAGTCCAGCTCCTCACCATGATCTGTTCTGCCCTTCCCGCTTTTCCTGCTACCACTCCCTCCCCAGCCATGGGAAACCAGCTCCATCGTCCTCATTGAATCACCGGCTCAAACCTGGAATGCACAGAAGGGAGCCTCCGAATGGCCAGCCCTGGCCACTTGGGAAAGCAATGCTACAAGAGGTTGGCTTCATTGTTTTCTGAGGTAGACATTACCTGTGGTGAAATGCACAGACCCCAGCTATCTGAACAATCGACTCATGCTGTCTAAAAGTAAGTGTCAGCATTAGTCAGTGTTTTTTGGGGAAATTGCTGTTGTTTTACATAGACGGCACTGCATGTAGGGTTGCACGGGGTGAAGGGGATGGAAGACATGGTCGTGGCCCTGTAGGAATTTACATCTTATTAGAGAAAGACAACATCCTTATACGCAGCTGAGTAAAAGCACAGTGCAGTCATGATCTGCCCTTGAGTAACAAGGTAGCGATTTCAGGAATTCTGCTGCTGGCCATTGAGATGGTGCCTGTTCTGTACCAGAGACTTGGCTGAGCGCCTTGCTGGATGGACTGTGGAGTCCATGGTGGCTGAGACGAAGATCGGTGTACTCAGGTGGAGTGGTTGGGGGAGCAGGGCGGAGGATGGACAATGAATTCACAAATGACTGATTTATAGAATTTAGTCATTCAGCTACTATCATCGAGCCCCTTCTCTGTGCCGGGCACTGGGCTAAGTGCTGCAGATACCGTGGGGAGTAATTCTTGCATTGAAGGCGTTTTCCAGTCTATCAGGGCAGATGGATGACAGTGCAGGAGGCAGGGTGTGAGGTGGTGGTGGCTGGATGGGCCGGACAGAGATAGGCCTTCTGGAGGTGGGAGCTCTAAGCCAGTAGCTGAAACAGAATGGAGGGGAGAGGGTGGAAGGTTCAGCTGGAGGAACCGGGACGTGCAGGAGCTGGGAGGTGAGTGAGTGGGATCTTCAGGGAAACGCTGTTGGGGGTCCTCCTGCAAGGGGCCTTCCCTCGCACTGTGGGAGCCGGCTCATGCCCGCCTGGTGCCCAGTGCCTGCCATCCCCTTCCCACACTGCCACTCCCCAACACTTGGCTACGTGTTTGTTTTGTCTCCCCACTAGGTTGTTGTATAGAGAACAGGGACTCTGTGTTCAACACTGTGTCCAAGGCTGTTCCCGGGGCGACTGGCAGTCAATAGGTGATCAATAACTGTTGAGTCAAGGAAGGGAGCAGAGACCCTGAGAAGAGAAGAAGTAAGACACCTGTGAACCGGCGGGCTGGGTAGGACAGATCCTGACCGGCTTATCAGGCCACAGGAATTTGGATTTTATCTTAAGGACAAGTAAGAAAGCTTTTAAAGCAGGGTGGTGACATGTTCAGAATGGCATTTTATTTTATTTTTATTTTTAATTTTTTTTGAGACAGGGTCTCACTGTTACTCAGGCTGGAGTGCAATGGTGCAGTCACTGCTTACTGCAGCCTCGACCTCCCTGGTCTCAGGTGATTCTCCTGCCTCAGCCTTCTGAGTATCTGGGACTACAGGCATGTGCCACCATGCCTGAGTAATTTTTGTATTTTTTTGTAGAAACAGGGTTTCACCATGTTGGTCAGGCTGGTCTTGAACTCCTGGGCTCGAGTGATCCACCACCTCAGCCTCCCAAAGTGCTGGGATTACAGACGTGAGCCACCGCGCCCAGCCCAGGGGATGGCATTTTACAAAGATCCCTGTGGCTGCAGGTTGGGGTGTGTGAGTATGTGTATGTGTCTGAGTGTGTACATGTGTTTATGTGTGTGTGACTGTATGTGTGACTGTATACCTGTAAGTGTATATGTATGAATATGTGTTTGTGTGAGTCTGTGTATGTGTGAGTGTACATATGCTTATGTGTATGCATGTGTGTTGATGTTTGTGTGTATGTGTGTACGTGTTTATGCGTATGTATTTATGTGTCAGTGCGTATTTGTGAGTATATGTGTGTGTGAGGGAGGAGCATGGTGTGGGGTGGGGAGGCTCTTGAGGGTAGGAGGAGATGAGGGTCTGGTGGCAGCTCGGGCTGGGAGTGACAGGCCCGGCAGCCGCAAGAGCCCCTGGAAGCATAATTGAGACCCTTAGTAACTGCTTAGGTGCAGGAGGAGGTAGGGTGACACGCAGCCTCCTAGTTGGATGTAGGAGAGAAAAGCAAGATACACCGGGCATTTGGAAAGCCAAAGAACACGTGTTTGCTTGTGAGAACGTACAGAATGTTTTGGTGGGATGTGTTGAAATTGTTGCCTGAAACGATGGTTGATCTTGTGCCCTCAATGTCTGGCCTTCATTTGCCCCTGCTACCCCTTGCTCCCCTGCTTGGGGGCTGGGTGGTCTTGACAGTTTCCCCAATACACAGTGAGCATCTTTTAGTTTGATGTTTTCTTGGAGAGCTGTTTATTTTATCCTTAAAAGTAGATCAGACAAGGCCGGGCGTGGTGGCTCACGCCTGTAATCCCAGCACTTTGGGAGGCTGAGGTGGGTGGATCACTTGAAGTCAGGAGTTTGAGACTAGCCTGGCCAACATGGTGAAACCCCGTCTCTACTAAAAATACAGAAATTACCTGGGTGTGGTGGTGCACACCTGTAATCCCAGCTACTCAGGAGGCTGAGGTAGGAGAATGGCTTGAACCTGGGAGGCAGAGATTGCAGTGAGCCGAGATTGCACCCCTGCACTCCAGCCTGGGCAACAGAGCAAGACTCTGTCTCAAAACAAAAAACAAGGGCCTGGGCAACAGAACAAGACTGTCTCAAAACAAAAAACAAGGTAGATCGGACAAGCAGTTTAAAGATATATCAAAACAAAATACCGTCAAAAAGTTAAATCCGATTTTTCCTGGATTTTCTGTAAGTCCTTGCTAAGATGCAGATGTAGTTTTCAGCTAGGTGTGACCGTCGCCTGCCTTGTCGCCGATGTCTTGAAGATGCTTCATGTTGGCACATGTGGCTTCGTTGGGTGGGCTACCATCCTGCATCAATAGTGGGTGGTTTCGATGGTTCCTGGTCTGTTGCTGGTCTGGCCTGGCAGGTGGCAGAGCTTGGGTCAGACCCGCAGTTTGGCCTCAGGGCTCAGGCTCCAGAGAACCTCTGTGCAGCCTTTTACTTCATACACACAGCTCTTTTCACCAAGATGTGTTTTTACTGGGTCAGCCGGCGTGAATGTTTTCCCTGAAGAGTTTTTAAATTTTAAAAAAATTTTTTTGAGACAGGGCCTCCAGTCTCTGTCACCGAGACTGGAGTGCAGGGGTGTAATCATAGCTCACTGCAGCCTTGAATTCCTGGGCTCAAGCAATTCTGCCACCTCAGCCTTCAGAGTATCTGGGACCACAGGTGCACACAACCACCAGCCTGGTCTCAAACTCTTGGCTTCCAGTGATCCTCCCTCCTCAGCCTCACAAAGTGCCGGGTTTACAGGCATGAGCAACTGTGCCTGGCTCCTGAAGAGTTTTTGTTCTTTAAATAAAACTTTAGACTGAAAATGGCCTTAATAGTTGAAAAACATTTTAACATTTTATTTTTTTTTAATTTGGAGTAACCCACTTCCTTGAAAACTTGTTTTATTCCTCAGATTACAAAATAACACATATCAGTGTAAAATGTTTAGAACAACCTATGGAAAAACATAACAATGGAAGAAAAATTACATAAAACCCCACGACGCCCCTTGCTATGGTTTGAATGTTTGTGTACCTCCAAAATTCATGTTGGAATTTAAGTCCCGAGTGAAACAGAAGAGAGGGGGCCAGGCCAGGCCCAGTGGCTCACGCCTGTAATCACAGCACTTTGGGAGGTCAAAGCGGGCAGATCACTGGAGGTCAGGAGTTCTAGACCAGCCTGGCCAACATGGTGAAACCCTGTCTATACTAAAAATACAATAATTAGCTGGACATGGTGGCAGGTGCCTGTAGTCCCAGCTACTCGGGAGGCTGAGGCAGAAGAATCGCTTGAACCCAGGAGGCGGAGGTTGCAGTGAGCCGAGATCACACCACTGCCCTCCAGCCTGGGCGATTGAGACTCCGTCTCAAAAAAAAAAAAAAAAAGAAGGGATCTTTTGGAGGTGATTAGGCCACAAGGCTCTGCCCTTTGGGTGGGATGGGTGCCTTCTGAAAGGGGTGGAGGGCACTAGCTGGGCCCTTTTCGCCCCTGCCTCGCGCCAAGTGAGGACACAGCACAAAGGTGCCGTCTCTGAAGCCTAGAGCAGCCCTTACTAGACACCCAGATGCTGACACCTTGATTGTGAACTTCTCAACTTCTAGAACTGTGAGAAGTACATTCCTGCTATTTATAAATTACCCAGTCTTAGGTATTTTGTTGTAGCAGTAGGAATGGACCAAGAGGCCACTGCTGATATTTTGGTGTCCTCTTCTCTGTCATGCAGGCCTGAGCTGGACCGTGAGAGATGGGAAGGGTTTGGCTGGTTGGTGTGGAGGGAAGGAAGGTGTGTAGACAGGGTCCAGCCTAAGTGGTAGGAAGGCCTTTTGGAAGTAGAAGCACAGTAGGAGATGGCACTCATCTATGTTAGGCTTCAATACAATTTGCTAAAAAATAAGTTAAGGCCAGGCGTGATGGCTCATGCCTGTAATCCCAGCACTTTGGGAGGCCGAGGTGGGTGAATCACCTGAGGTTAGGCGTTCAAGACCAGCCTGTTCAACATGGTGAAACCCCGTCTCTACCAAAATACAAAATTAGCCGGTGTGGTGGCGGGCACCTTTAATCCCAGCTACTCCGGAGGCTGGGGCAGGAGAATTGCTTGAACCTGGGAGGCAGGGGTTGCAGTGAGCTGAAATCACACCACTGTACTCCAGCCTGGGTGACAGAGTGAGACTCCTTTAAAAAAAAAAAA
>NW_016806979.1:2463189-2466282 GCF_001698545.2 Rhinopithecus bieti | reverse complement strand
AAAAAAAAAAAAAAAAAAGAAGGGATCTTTTGGAGGTGATTAGGCCACAAGGCTCTGCCCTTTGGGTGGGATGGGTGCCTTCTGAAAGGGGTGGAGGGCACTAGCTGGGCCCTTTTCGCCCCCTGCCTCGCGCCAAGTGAGGACACAGCACAAAGGTGCCGTCTCTGAAGCCTAGAGCAGCCCTTACTAGACACCCAGATGCTGACACCTTGATTGTGAACTTCTCAACTTCTAGAACTGTGAGAAGTACATTCCTGCTATTTATAAATTACCCAGTCTTAGGTATTTTTGTTGTAGCAGTAGGAATGGACCAAGAGGCCACTGCTGATATTTTGGTGTCCTCTTCTCTGTCATGCAGGCCTGAGCTGGACCGTGAGAGATGGGAAGGGTTTGGCTGGTTGGTGTGGAGGGAAGGAAGGTGTGTAGACAGGGTCCAGCCTAAGTGGTAGGAAGGCCTTTTGGAAGTAGAAGCACAGTAGGAGATGGCACTCATCTATGTTAGGCTTCAATACAATTTGCTAAAAAATAAGTTAAGGCCAGGCGTGATGGCTCATGCCTGTAATCCCAGCACTTTGGGAGGCCGAGGTGGGTGAATCACCTGAGGTTAGGCGTTCAAGACCAGCCTGTTCAACATGGTGAAACCCCGTCTCTACCAAAATACAAAAATTAGCCGGTGTGGTGGCGGGCACCTTTAATCCCAGCTACTCCGGAGGCTGGGGCAGGAGAATTGCTTGAACCTGGGAGGCAGGGGTTGCAGTGAGCTGAAATCACACCACTGTACTCCAGCCTGGGTGACAGAGTGAGACTCCTTCTAAAAAAAAAAAAAAAAAAAAGCCAGATGTGGGGGTGGCGCCTATGGTCCCAGCTACTTGGGAGGCTAACGTGGGAGGATCACCTGAGCCCAGGGAGATTGAGGCTGCAATGAGCTGTGATTGTACCACTGTGCTTCAGCCTGGGCAACAGAGCGAGACCCTGTCTCGAAAATAAATAAATAATTAAAAAAATAGGCCAGGCGTGGTGGTTCACGTCTGTAATCCCAGCACTTTGGGAGGCTGAGGCAGGTGGATCATGAGGTCAGGAGTTCGAGAACAGCCTGGCCAACATAGTGAAACCCTGTCTCTACTAAAAATACAAAAATTAGCTGGGTGTGGTGGCAGGTGCCTGTAGTCCCAGCTACTTGGGAGGCTGAGGCAGGAGAATCGCTTGAACCCAGGAGGCGGAGGTTGTGTGAGCTGAGATTGTGCCACTGCACTTCAGCCTGGGCAACAGAGCGAGACTATGTCTCCAAAATAAATAAATAAATAAGGGAGATACTTAAAGTTCTGTTTTCTTTTTTTTTGTTTTGAAATGAAGATATTTGTTTTAGTAAGGTTCTTTTGGTTGCAAAGACGAGTCTCACTTAAATTTCCCTGAGCCACTCTGTTGTCTAAGGATGCCCAGCACATCTTAAGTGCTGGATGAGTTGCCACAAAGTGAACACTCTTACAACCAGATTGAGAAACAGAACAAAAAAAAAAAAAGAGAAACAGAACAGCCCCGCCCTGAAGATCATCTGTGCCCCCAGTCGCCAGCCACCCCTCCCCAGGAAGCTGCGCTCCTAGTGTCCGGGGTGGTGTGACTGTACTTTGGCTTTTGGTTTCTCTCGCTCAGCACTGTCAGTGAGACTCGTCCTTGCTGCTCTAGTAGCCATGCTCATTCACCCCCTTGGACCGCAGGTAACTCACCTGCTGATGGGCATTTGGATGGTTTCCAGCATTTAGGCTATTAAAATTGTGCTTCAGGGAACATTCTCTCATGTGTCTTTTCGGGAACACATGTCTAATATGCCTCTGGTGTTGATTCCTAGGAGTGGCATTGCTGGGAGATACAGAATGCAAATGTTCAGCCCTAGGAGATGCTGCCACACTGTTCTTACTGTATTGTATTTTTTCATATTAAAACAACTTTCAGGTTTAGGGTACATGTGCACGTTTGTTATATAGGTGAACTCATGTCACAGCGGTTTGTGTGCAGATTATTTTGTCACCCACGTATTAAGCCTAGTACCCAACAGCTTTTTTTTTCTGATGTTCTCCCTCCTTCCACTGTCTACCCTCAAGTAGGTCCGAGTGTGTGTTCCCTTCTTTGTGTTTGCACGTTCTCTTCATTTAGCTCCCACTTATCAGGGAGAACATGCGCTGTTTGGTTTTCTGTTCCTGTGTTAGTTTGCTAAGGATAATGGCCTCCATGTTCCCACAAAGGACATGATCTTATTTGTTTTTGTGGCTGTGTAGTATTCCATAGCCTGTCGTATTCCATAGCCTGTCGTATTCCATAGCCTGTAGTATTCCATAGCCTGTAGTATTCCATAGCCTGTCGTATTCCATAGCCTGTATGCACCACATTTTTTTTTTATATGCTGATCTCTGTCATGTACCACATTTTCTTACCTGATCTGTCATTGATGGGATTTCGGTTGATTCCCCGTCTTTGCTATTGTGCATAGTGCCACAGTGAACTTAAGCATGTGTGTCTTTATGGTAGAAGGGTTTCTAGCATTGTGTGAGAGTCCCAGTTCCTCCACATGCTTGCCAATACCTGGAACGCATGTTATCTTGAAAGTTTTGTAGAAAAACACCTACAGTCCTTACCCTTGAGACTTGTACAGATAATACTAGGAAGCGTCAGTTACACGGAGAGTCTTTCTGACTGTTTGTTGGATGACTGCGCCAATGCCATCAGTGACTTTGTGAGGTTTGGTGGAATAGGGAGCTTGGTAGAAGCTGAATTGCTGTGGAATAATTGTTAAGGCAAAGGGAAGGGGAGATGGTGGTCACACACCACGAGGGGTGTGGGAGGAGCAAGGTGGGCTGGTGACTGAAGGAGGCCACAGTAAACCAGTGTTTTCTCTGAGAAGGAGCCAGTGCAGGGGAGAGTCAAGACAGGGGAGAAGGTGGTGAAGGAAGAGGCACTGCCTGTGGAGGGGGTAGAGCCCCAGGGCTGGGGGTGGAGGGAGACTTGCATTGCTGTGGAGGGGTAGAACCCCAGGGCTGGGAGGTGGAGCGGGTAGAGCCCCAGGGCTGGGAGGTGGAGGGGTAGAGCCCCAGGGCTGGG
>NW_016806979.1:2439672-2462979 GCF_001698545.2 Rhinopithecus bieti | reverse complement strand
CCAGGGCTGGAAGTGGAGGGAGACTTGCATTGCTGTGGAGGGGGTAGAGCCCCAGGGCTGGGAGGTGGAGCGGGTAGAGCCCCAGGGCTGGGAGGTGGAGGGGGTAGAGCCCCAGGGCTGGGAGGTGGAGCGGGTAGAGCCCCAGGGCTGGGAGGTGGAGCGGGTAGAGCCCCAGGGTTGGGAGGTGGAGGGGGTAGAGCCCCAGGGCTGGGGAGGTGGAGCGGGTAGAGCCCCAGGGCTGGGAGGTGGAGGGGGTAGAGCCCCAGGGCTGGGAGGTGGAGGGGGTAGAGCCCCAGGGCTGGGAGGTGGAGGGAGGCATGGGTGTGGGAGGTGGAGGGAGGCATGGGTGTGGGAGGTGGAGGGAGGCATGGGTGTGGGAGGTGGAGGGAGGCATGGGTGTGGGAGCTGTCTTGCTCTGTACTTTGTATCTCTTTATAATTTGTAAATACTTAAAAACGGGGATTAATTTCCCTAATCCTGACAAAGGCCTTAGCAGGCACATTTTGTTACAGTTGAGTAAGCTGAGGCTATTTGGAGAACACATCCAATCTTACCAAATTATTTGGTTGTTACGTGGTGAGCCAGGAGGGCTGCATCTAGCGCTCGGACAGCTTTGGCACCACTGCACTCCAGCTTGAGTGACAGAGTGAGACTCTGTATCAAAATAAATAAATAAATAAAAGTCCATTATCTTAGAAAGAAATTTAAAAATAAGAATATCTTTTATATTAACCCACATATTTCTATTTATTTTTTCTTTTTTTTTCTGAGACAGTCTCATTCTGCCCAGTCTGGAGTGCAGTGGTGTGATCTCGGCTCACTGCAACGTCTGCCTCCCGGGTTCGAGCAATTTTCATGCCTCAGCCTCCCAAGAAGATGGGACTACAGGCGTGCACTACTATGCCCGGCTAATTTTTTTGTATTTTTAGTAGAGATGGGATCTTGCCGTGTTGACCAGGCTGATCTTGAACTCTTGGCCTCAAGCAGTCTGCCTGCCTCAGCCTCCCAAAGTGCTGGGATGACAGGAATGAGCCACTGCACCCGGCCCACATATTTCTGTTTCTAGGCTTCGTTCCTTTTATAGCTCTGAGCTTGAATCTGGTATCATTTTCCTTCAGTCTGAAGAACTTTAACTTTGCTTATAATACTGGTATTTTGGCCACACATTTTCTCAGCTTTCGTTTGTCTGAGAATGTCCTTATTTCACCTTTATGCTCCTAGCACTTTAAGGATGTTCTGTTGTCTCAGGGCTGCCTTGTTCTTAGAGTCTGCTGCCAGTCTTACTTTTGTTCTCTAGTACGTAATATTCTTTTTCTCCTCCAGCTACTTTAAAGATGTTTTTGTCATTGGAATTTAGCAGTGTGATTACAATGTACCTTGGTGTAGTTTTCCTTGTGA
This sequence comes from Rhinopithecus bieti, assembly GCF_001698545.2. Lineage (NCBI taxonomy): Eukaryota > Metazoa > Chordata > Mammalia > Primates > Cercopithecidae > Rhinopithecus > Rhinopithecus bieti. Next base: position 2,461,581 of record NW_016806979.1, on the reverse strand, counting down.
TTAGCCTGCTTGTGGTTTGTTGACATTCTTGGATCTGTAGGATTATGCTTTTCACCAATGTACTGCCATTATTTTTCCAGTTTTCCTATTTCTTCCATTGTTCCTCCTCAATCTTCAGAGCTCTGTTTACATTTATTTTAGATGCTAGATATTGTGCCACTGAGGATCCCCATTCCCTCCATCTTTTTTTCCTCTGTGATTGATTTGAGTTGTTTCTGTCGTAATGTCTTCACGTTCTCATCTATTCTTCTGTAGTATCTAACATGCTCTTTATTTTATTTTTATAGAGACAGGAGGGTCTCATTATGTTGCCCAGGCTGGTCTTGAACTCCTGGGCTCAAGCGATCCTCTTGTCTCGGCCTCCCACGGTGCTGGGATTACAGGTGTGAGCCGCAGTGCCCAGCCCTACCATGCTTTTAAGCCAGCTCATCCTATGTATTTCAAAATTTCAGATGCTATTTTTTTTTCTCTAAATGTTCCATTTGGATTTCTTTCTTCATATTCATACTCTCTTTTAAATCCTTGAACACATTTGTAATATTGTTTTTAAAATCTTTTCTGTTACTTCCTTGTCACGCTCATTTTTGGGTCTAGATGGACTGATTTTCTTGTGGTTGTGGATCAGGCTTTCCTGCTTTTTCTTACCTCTTGTAATTTCTGATTGGATGCTGGACATAGGGAGTGCTACGTTGTTGAGCATCTGCGTTTTGTTTTCTGCATTTAAACAGTGTTGAGTTTTGTTCTGGCAAGAAGTTAGTTTACTTGTGGATCAGCTGTCTTCTTACAAGCCTTGTTTTCTATCTTTTGAAAGCAGTTCTAGACTGGGCACGGTGGCTCACGCTTGTAATCCCAGCACTTTGGGAGGCTGAGGCAGGAGAATCACTTGAACCCGGGAGGTGGAGGTTGCAGTGAGCCGAGATCACGCCATTGTACTCCAGCCTGGGCAACAGGAGCGAAACTCTGTCTCAGAAAAATGAATGAATGAATGAATGACTAAATAAATAAAAGCAGGTCTAGGTCAGGATTGGAAAACTATGGCCCCTTGCTTGTTTTTATAAGTAAAGTATTTTGGAACACAGGCCCGTTGTTTGGGGATGGTCAATGTTGATTTCGTGTGACAGTGGTAAAGTTGAGAAGTTGAGGCAAAATCTGTATGTCCCACAGAGCCTAAAATATTATCTGCCCCTTTACAGCAGGAAATTTGGTGACCCCTAGTCTAGAGAAGCCTTTACTTTTGGTCTAGTTTAGCCCTGTGCCTAACGTTGTGGCCTTTGAGTCTCTGCTGAGGGTGCTTCATGAGGTCCCTTCATTCTTCCTCGTTGGAGCTTGAATGTGTCTCACTCTGTTCCGCTTCTCCTTCCCCTGTGGTTGCTCTTTTCCTGGCCTCCTGGAGTCTAACCAGCAGCACGCCCTGCCTCACATTCAGACAGGGACTCAAGGGGCCCAGCTCCGTTTCTGCCTCCTCCTTGTGGCTGTCTCCTCTTTACTTGCCACTCTTGTTCTGGCTGTTCTGGCCGTCATGAACTCAGATCTCTCTCTCCTCAGCTCAGTGACTGTTATGGTCTGCACGGGCCCCTGTCTCCACGCAGAAAGCTCCTGTGTCATGGGGCACACCTCATTTGTCTTCCCTCTCTCAGGGGCCATGTTCCTGTATGACACGTTGTTCAATGCCTGAAGAAGTGTTTTATGTATTGTGTTCAGTTTTCTGTTATGTATGGTGGAAGGGCTAGGCTGTTACTACTTAGTCCATCTTTTCCTGGAAGTGGCAGTCCCCCTAAGTATGATATAGAAGGGGCAAATGAAAGAAAGTGCTAGATAGATGAATGACACGACGGGATCACCTTTTATTAAGTAGGTTAAAGTAGCTGATGGTTGATTTTTTTTTTTTTTTTTTTTTGAGACGGAGTCTCACTCTGTGGCCCAGGCTGGAGTGCAGTGGTACGATCTTGGCTCACTGCAACCTCCACCTCCTGGGTTCAAGCGATTCTTCTGCCTCAGCCTCCTGAACATCTGGGGCTACGGGTATCCACCACCATGCCTGGCTAATTTTTGCATTTTTAGTAGAGATGCGGTTTTACCATGTTGGCCAGGCTGGTCTCAAACTCCGGACCTCAAGTGATCTGCCTGCCTCGGCCTCCCAAAGTGCTGGGATTACAGGCGTGAGCCACCGTGCCCGGGCTGATGGTTGATTCCTTGCAGTTAATAAGTTGTTATGTATTAATGAGTTGTTTTTTCACTGAACCTAATTTTCCCCCCAGTGGAGTTTCACTTTCCAACTTTCACATGACATTAATATTTAAGATTACATTGGTATATCACATTAATAGTACAGATTAAAGTTTGGAAGAGTTCAGCTTTCATAATCCCTAGACAACTAATTTACAAGGCTAGATTTAGAGTTTCTTCTTTCTCTGATAGAAACATTTGCATTTCATTTGGGCTTTATAAAGCCAGGTAGGTCAGAGGTTGAAACTGAAATAATTGTTAAACACGTAAGAGGATTTAAGGATAAAATCCTCCCGTTTTGGTGTTACAGAGCTAAATTGGGCACTCAGTCATGTAGTGCTAGAGTGCCGGATTTGTCTCGCTACCTTAAAGATTTAGTTAATTATACAGAAATCCTCTTTTGGTGTTAATAATTGTTCAAGTCCTGTAGAAAATGGTCTAATTGTTCTTTACATTTAGCTATTTTGTTTAAGAAGGTCCTTTCTAGTCTGATTTGATTTCTTTCTTTTTTAAAATTAGGAAGTAAAGAGTACAGCAAACATCTATTTACAATTCCATCAGTATTTATAAAACATCTGTGTTCCCCAGCCCAGTCCAGATATAGAATATTTCAGTACCCTAGGAGTTCTTTATGTGTTGCACCTTGATCACAGTTACTCGCTTTCTTCAAGAGCCACTTTTCTTCCTTTTATTGGCAATAATTATTTCTTCACGTTTCTTTTGAGATGGGGTATCATTCTGTCTCCCAGACTGGAGTGAGGTGGTGTGATCATAGCTCACTGCAGCCTCGGCCTCCTGGGCTCAACTGATCCTCTCACCTCAGCTTCCCAGGTAAACTCAGACTACAGGTGCACACCACCACACCAAGCTAATTTTTGTATTTTTTCTAGAGACAGGGCTTCATTGTGTTGCCCAGGCTGGTCTCAAACTCCTGAGCTCAAGCAGTCTGCCTGCCTTGGCCTCCCAAAGTGCTGGGATTATAGGCGTGAGCCACTATGCCCAGCCTCTTCACTTTTCTTAATGGCTTTCCTACCTATGCGTGCATCTTTAAAAATTGTACTTCAGTTTTTCGTGCGTTGCTTCTTTTCTCAGTATTGTATTGATAAGAATCAGGTGGGTTGAGAAAAACATTTAGGTATGCCGTAGGCATAGAGTAACTGTTTTAAATTCTTTTTTAAACAAAGAATCAGGTGGTTGAATATCTGTTGTTTACTTCTATGTAATATCTCATTTCATGTATATATCACAGTTATCCATTCTACTGCTGAACAATGTTGAAATTAGCATTATTTATTTATTTAGAGACCGAGTCCCACTCTATCACCCAGGTTGGAGTGCAGTGGCACCATCATGGCTCACTGCAGCCTCGACCTCCCGCAATCAGGTGATCTTCCCACCTCAGCCTCACAAGTAACTGGGACTACAGACAGGTGCCATCACACCCGGCTTCTTTTTCTTTGTATTTTTTTTTGTAGAGATGGGGTTTTGCCATGTTGCCCAGACTGGTCTCAAACTCCTGGGAGAAATGAGCATTCTCATATATTCTGGTACACATAAGCAGGCATAAGATATAAGATCACTGTATATTTTCTTCTTCTCTCTCTTTTTTTTAAAATGCCTGTTGAAGTCTTTTCCCCAGTTTTCTGCTGAGTTGTGTTTTTCTTACTGATTTTAGGAGCTTTAACATATTTTGAATGTGCATTATAAATAGCTTCCAGCCTGGGCAACATAGTGAAACCCCATCTCTACCAAAAAAAAAAAAAAAAAAAATTAGCCGGGCATGGTGGTGCGCATCTGCAATCTCAGCTACTTGGGAGGCTGAGGCAGGAGGATGGTTTGATCCCAGCAGTTCCGGCTGCAGTGAGCTGAGATCGCACCAGCACACTCCAGCCTGGGTGACAGAGTGAGACCCTGTCTCTAAAAAACCAAAACCAAATTCCAAAATCTTTCTACTCGGAGGCTTGTTTTTTCACGTTCCTTATGGGGTCTTTTGACATTCTCCATTTTAATGTAGTCTGATAATCAGTCTGTTCCTTTTAAGGTCAGTGCTTTTTTGCATCTTGTTTAGGAACTCTCTCCCTTGATGGCATGAAGGGAATCTCCTATATTGTCTATTATGCTTTATGCTTTCTCTTTCCCATTTACGTTTTGTATAAACTTTGTGTATGGTTTAAGGTAGGGATCTAGTTTCCCATGTGGATATCTAGTTGTTTTAGTAGATTTTTGTGAAAAGCTCATCCTTCTTCCTCAGTTGCAGTGCTCTGTCATAGGCCAAGTGACCAGTGTAGGTCTGTTTGGGACTTTCTGTTTATCCCATTGATCTGCTGGTGTCATTGGTCAGCCCTAGCACCACTGTGTCTGCTTTAATCACTAGGGCTTTATAAAAAAATCGTGTGAAGGAAGCACTTGTTTTTCTTGAGAATGTCTTGGCTATTCTTGTTCTTTTGTTCTTCATATAGGTTTAACAATTAGCTTGTCGAGTTCAAAGAAAGAAAATTTGGGGGGTATTTGATTGGGATTGCATTGAGTCTATACATCAATTTGGACAGATTTGATATCTTTTCAGAATTGAGACTTCTGGTCCACATGCGTGGCGTATCTCTTATTTAGATAGGTCTTCTTTAATTTCCCTGAATTAAGTTATATACTTTTCCCTGTAGAGGTGTTGCCCATCTTTTGTTGGAATTCTTTTAAGTACTTGATATTATTTTGATGCTGTCCTAAGAGGCACCTTTAAAAAATTTAAGCTTTTAGCCTGTTATTTGGTAGGTATATAAGAATAAAAATTATTTTTATATATTGCTTTATATGCAACATTCATGATATCTCCATGTCATCAGGAGCCCCGGCCGCCATGCACACAGCTTCCTGCCCCCTTGATCCTGAAGAGTGTGTAAGGCTGCTGGGGATGGGATGCGGTTATGTGAGGGGTGTGGATGCAGAGGAACCAGCTGTGGTTTCGTGCTGGTCTTGAGTGTCATTCTAATCATGAGGCCACCTTACACTCCTCTACTCTGGGACGTCCACAGATCAGAAGGCTCATGGGAACCCAGATGGAGAACCGGCTCCTAGCACTGGCCTTCCCCATTTATCTTAACTGAGGGCAGCAGGGCTGCAAGAGTCAGCCCTACAGCTATCTGCCCACATGTCTGGGTCTGGGGAAGGTTTGGGCTTCATGTCAGTTCTTGAGTTCCCGAGAGTTCGTGTCCAGGCTGGGAATAAATTGTTCCACAAATGCCTGGTAGAACTTGCCCGTGAAGTCATGTAATCCTAAAGTGTTGTTTGTAAAAAAGTTTTTAAAGTTCTGATTTAAGCTTTTAATTTTTTTTTTCTTTTTGAGTCAGTTTTGGTAAGTTACATTTTAAGAAGACTTTGTCGATTTCATCTAGGTTTCAAATTTATAGGCATAAAGTTGTTTGTAACATCCTCTTGTGATCTTTTTAAAGTCAATGGGATTGTAGTAATGTTTCCTTTTTATTCCTGACATTGAGATTTGTGTGTCCACTCTTTTGTTTTGTTTTGTTTTGAGACAAGATCTTGCTTTGTCACCCAGGCTGGAGTGCAGTGTTGCGATCATGGCTCACTGCAGCCTTGAACTCCTGGACTCAAGTGATCTTCCCCACTTAGCCGCCCAAGTAGCTGGGACTACAGATGTGTGCCACCATGCCCGGCTTATTTAAATTTAATTATTTTTATTTATTTTATTTTATTTTTTTGTAGAGACAGGGTCTCCTTATGTTTCTTAGGCTCATCTTGGAACTCCTTGGCCTCCAGTGATCCTCCTGCCCTGGCCTCCCAAAGTGCTGGGATTACGGATGTGAGCCACCATTCTTGGCCCCCTAGTTGATTTTATATCTTATTATTTTCTTCTTTCTACTTCCCTTGGGTTTATTTTATTGGCTTTCCGGCCATTCTTGAGGGGGAGATTCTTGAGATGAGTACTTACCTTACTAGTTTTCAGCCAATTGTGTTTTCCAATGTATGCACTTAGCATTTAAAAATGTAAATGCTTAGTGGCATTCAACAAGTAGTTTTTAAAAACAAATTTATTTATTTATTTATTATTTATTTATTTATTTTAGAGACAAGGTGTCCCTGTGTTGCCTAGGCTGGTCTTGAACTCCTGGCTCCTCCCGCCTTGGCCTCCCAAACTGCTGGGAATATAGGCATGAGCCACCATGCCTGGCTGGATATACACTATTTTTGTTCAGTTCAAATTATTCTCTAAATTTATTTTGACTTGATCAATTTATTATTTAAAAGTGTTGTAATTTTTAAACATAGAAGACTTTTCCTAGGATTTATTTTTGATTTCTTAATTGCATTTTGATCAGAAGACATCTGTGTCGACGGGGCGGTAGCAGGTGCACCGCACGTCTGTAGGGGGAGCCATCCACACCATTGCCGTGTGCGAATGGCGCCCCCTCGTGTTGCGGATGGTGTAGGTTGCACCGCTGTGTGCACACGCGTACATGCATGCACATGCTTGGAATTTCAGCTGCTCTGTGCCTTATGGGCCTGTGTGTGGTGAGTTTTTGTAAATGTTCCCTGTATACTTGAACACGATGCACGTGTACAGCTGTTGGTGCCACCTTTTATATGTGTCCATTAAGTCAAATGTTTTATTTGTGGTGTACAAATCATCTACACTTTACTGATTTTTTTGACTATTTCTATCAGTAACAGAGAGGTGTATCAACACTTCTCACCATCATTGTAAATACGTCTAATTCTCCTTATTAGACATATTTACACATAATTCTCTGTCCATTTGTGCTTCATTTATATTTTGAGGCCATATTGTTGTAAACCTGTTGTATCTTCCTGGTGAATTGAGTCTATATTGTAAAGTGACTCTTTATCCCTAATAAAACTTCTTGCCTTACAGTCTGTTTTGTCTCAGGATAGTTACACTAGTTTTCTCTTGGTTAGTGTCAGTCTTGTTTATTTGTCCTTTTATATAAGTCAACACTTCTGTAGCCTTATATTTTTCATGTGTCTCCTGTAAACAGCTTGTAGTTGGATTAAAACAGATCAGTCTGATGATTTTTGTCTTTCAGTTGGAGCACTTAGTCTACATTGGGGCCTAAATCTGCCATCTCTTTTGTGCTTTCTATTTGTCCTTCTGTACTGTTTTTTTTAAATGCCTTTTTATGGATGGAAAATATTTAATTTCTTTCCTTTTACTATTTTTGAAGCAGTGCACTGTTTTTTTCTTGTAATAGTTTCTCAGAAATTACAGTAGGGATACTGAAAATGGTACAACGTCCGCTATGATCTTTATTCTTTTCTTAGACAATCCAAGACTTAGGAAATTATTTCATCCATTTGTTTCTTATATGTGAGTATTGCTGTGTACAGTATTTTATTTTTTAGCACCCCAAGTTACCATCCTTGTTTTTGACAGTCATTGTTCTTTCAGGCTGAGGCACATACTTTTGACTCTTTGCTCTCTTTTCCTTTAGCGTCTCAGAACTTTCCTATGGGGCCGCCTACTTTGAAAGATTTCAGAATTCTTTTCTCATGATAGTCTACTGATGCCACATTCACTTCGTTAGTCTGAAAATATCTTTTTGTTTGTTTGTTTGTTTTTGTTTTTTTGAGACAGGGTCTTGCTCTGTTGTCCAGGCTAGAGTACAGTGGCGTGACCTTGGCTCACTGCAACCTCTACCTCCTGGGTTCAAGCGATCCTCCCACCTCAGACTCTTGTGTAGATGGGACAGCAAGTGTGTACCACCACAGCCAGCTAAGTTTTTATAATTTTTGTAGAGATGGGGTTTTGCCCTGTGGCCCAGGCTTGTCTCGAACTCATGGGCTCAGGCGATCCACCTGCTTCGGCCTCCCAAAATGCTGGGATTACAGGCGTGAGATCCCATGCTTGGCCTCTGAAAATATCTTTATTCAGTCATAATTCTTTTTTTTTTTTTTTTTGAGATGCAGCTTCACTCTTGTTGCCCAGGCTGGAGTGCAGTGGTGCGATTTCAGCTCACTGCAGCCCCTGCCTCCCAGGTTCAAATGATTCTCCTGCCTCAGCCTCCCAAGTAGCTGAAATTACAGGCATGCACCACCATGTCTGGCTAATTTTGTATTTTTAGTAGAGATGGGGTTTCACCATGTTGATCAGGCTCATTTTGAACTCCTGACCTCAGGCGATCCTTCTGACCTGGCCTCCCAAAGTGCTGTGATTACAGGCATGAGCCACCACACCTGGCCTCAGCTGTCATTCTTGAAAGGTATTTTTCCTAGAGATGGAATTCTAGAGTCATGTTTTCCTTTAGACTTTGAGGACAGCTGGTACTACAGGTGCATGCCACCACACCTGGCAAGTTTTAAATTTTTTTGTAAAGCTAGGGTCTCCCTATGTGGCCCAGGCTTGTCTTGAACTCCTGGGTTCAAGCAGTCCTGCCTCGGCCTCCCGAAGTGCTGGCATTAGAGGCGTGAGCCATTGCGCCCGACTCTCCAGCTTATTTACAATCCTTTCCACGGAAGTCACTGAAGAATTGGATAAGTGTACAGACTACACTTTTCATCAAGCAGTAGATAAAGAGGTAGCAGCAGGGTGTCATGGCCAGAGTGTCACGCTGTGTGGAAGCTGCCAGTCCAGCTCTGGAGCCAGGCTTCTCAGTGCTGTGTTTCAGCACCTTGCTCGTCTCCAGTGCCATTCTCGTCAAAGGGCCTTTGACCTGCAGCCTTCCTGGAGGGAGAGGGTGCATCGCTAAGATGCGGAATGGGTTTTCTTTGTAATCTGGAAGACCTGCGCTCAATGAAGCGTGTCAGTTTGAACGCTCGTCTGCTTGTGAAAACATGTTTAGGTTATTTTAGTTGATTGAAGGCAAAATATGGCCTGACACTGTGATGTGCTGTGAAGCCAAATGCATCAGACCCTGGCTGTCGGCTTCTGGCTGTGTTAATAGAGTACAGCGTCCAGATTGAGGCGGAGGTAGCCTCTCTGCTCTTGAGCTGTCTTTAAAACAGCGCCCTCTTTAAAAAGATTGCACGTTACATTGGAGTTTATTCAAGGTGCGTGGCTGAGATAGAGAAGGGATGCAAACTGTCACCTGAGGAACTGCAGTCAGGGAGCTGGGTTGTTTAGTGTGGAGTAAAGGATCTTTCATGAGTGAGCGGTGCGGGTGGGGCGGGGGTGGCACATTTCCCTCCAGATGTCAACAGTCATTGCAGTGTTGGCACTGCTTTGGTCCTGAGTTTCAAGGGAGGAAATTGAAGGCTTGAGAGGTGAAGTAGTTTGCAGAAGGTCTCCTGAACTCAGGCCTGAATGTCTCCCAAGTGGTGTGAGCGCTGAGGGAAGAGAGGGATATCTTGCAGTCGTGATTTCTGACCAACACAAACTGTCCTGCTTCCCAACATGGCCAAACAACAGGACAGACGTGGCTGCTTTCCGTGGGCTCTGTTGCTTCTGATTTATGTGTGTCTTTTCTCTTTGAGTTGAAGCATTAGAAGGTGTAGCCACCAAGATCCAGTAAAGAAGACAGAAAACACACCGGGTTTCTCAACCAAGGGGATTGAGGTAGGGAATTGGTTTTACAGGCGTTCGAGGGGCTGAAAGGGCGAAAAGGAAACCTTGGCTGAGACAGTAACTGCAGGAGGCAGCCGCTGCCGCTACGGCTGGGGGAACAAATAGAAGAGGCTGGAGTTACTAAAATCTAGATGGCTAGAGAAGGGGCCCAGTGAGCTGGGGCTTGGGCCACTGAAGTAGGGACACAGCCTGGCGCTTGCTGGCACCGCTGCTAGGTGCACGGTGCGGGGGCCTGGGAGCAGAAGGAAGCAGGAGGGTGTGGGGGCGGCCGGCATCTGGGAAGGGAACCATCCTCCTTCCTCGCCTGCGAGCCTCCCTGGAGGGTCCTAGATGGGTTTGAAGTTCATGCGGTAGCAGTAATTTTAGGGTTTTGCTTTGTCGCCTTGCAACTCTCCTTACTTGCTTTGTCCCCTTGCAACTTATAACTACCTTACACAGGTACTCTGCATTGGCACTCAGCACAGGTACTCTGGGTTGTTACTTACATATGGGATCTGAGCATCTGCGCTTTGCCCGAGGGAGGGCCTCAAGGACTTTGTGGATCCCTTCCTGATCTTTTGTTTATTTATTTATTTATTTTGAGGTGGAGTTTCGTTCTTGTTGCCCAGGCTGGAGTGCAATGGTGCGATCTCGGCTCACCTCATCCTCCACCTCCCGGGTTCAAGCGATTCTCTTGCCTCAGCTTCCCGAGTAGCAGGGATTACAGGCATGTGCCACCACCCTGGCTAATTTTGTATTTTTAGTAGAGATGGGGTTTCTCCATGTTGGCCAGGCTGGTTTTGAACTCCCAACCTCAGGTGATCCGCCTGCCTTGGCCTCCCAAAGTTCTGGGATTACAGGCGTGAGCCACCGCTCTGGCCCTTCCTAATCTTTATGGCAAGAGGTTTTTGCCACAACAACACTTCACACCTGACTAAAGCCCAGGGAAGCTGTCAGGAGAGCTGGAGGTGAGGAAGAGGATGGAGTCTTTTCTCTGTCCCAGAGGCGGAGTCTTACATCCACATCACTGTGAACCTGCTGGCCTTGCCCAAGGACTGTTCTTTTAAATGAAGAGAGCAAATTAAGATATTTCCAAGAGGTCTGGGATCCATCTGAATGAGAAAGTTCAACCTTTTTCGTAAGCCATGTTCTTAAAAATCTGCATGTGGGGTAGTTAAGTGTCATTTACTGGAGTTGAGGATTTCAGTGCAGGTCTTTTTGAAGTTCTGGGATTAACTTCTCCTCCCCTTTATACTTCTCATTCCAAGGATTCTGAGTGTGGGATTACTCCTGATGCAGTGCTGCCTGGGAAGAGGAGCCTCAGCATGGCGTCTGTCATGGGCTGCTTGGCTTCTGTATTTAGAAAGAGAACTAGCATTTTAAAATAATTGACTTAGAACTACTTAGAAAAGAAAGGGCCAATTACTATGTGCAAACATGGCTTCCTCATAGTCAGGCATGTTTCCTGATCTCATCTCCTTTTTCAGGAGACTCTTTGGAAATACATGAATATGTTTTATTATTGGAAAGTACCTATAATTTAACCACTTTTGTGCTATCAGACATTTAGGTTGTTTCTGATTTTTCAATATTATAACTAACATGATGAGGCAGTGTATACATCTTTGTTCAGATTTCTGGTTATTTTCTCAGTATGGTTTCTGGAAGTGGTATAAATAACTGGATAAATAATAAGTCGCCTTTAGGGGAATTGGCGCGTTTTGTAGAATTGCTCTTTGGAAAGTGTGTCCCGTTTTATGCGCCTGCTCGTGGGGTCTGAGGGAGGCTTTTTCCTGGCTCGGTTGCCAGCCCTGTGCATTGCCATTCAAAAATGTCTTTGCGATTAAGCAGACACTGGACCATTTCATTGTTTTAATTATACTTTTCGATTATTAGTGTAGTCGAACATTTTTACATATGTTTATGGGTCAGTTTCATTACTTTTAATTGTTTATGCCCTTTGTCCACTTGTAAGTAAAACAATGAAAAGTGACCTGTGTGGGGTTTTTTTTGGTTGTTTTTTGTTTTGGAGACAGGGTCCCACTCTGTTGCCTGGGGTGGAGTGCAGTGGCATGATCACAGTTCACTGTAGCCTCGAACTTCTCAGCTCCAGCAAACTTCCCACCTCAGCCTCCTGAGTAGCTGGGACTACAGGTGCATGCCACCATACCCAGCTAATTTTTTTATTTTTTGTAGAGATGGGGGTCTCCCTATGTTGCCCAGGCTGGTCTCAAACTTCTGAGCTAAAGTGGTCCTCCCACGTCAGCCTCCTAAAGTGCTGGGATTGCAGGCGTGAGCCACCATGCCTAGCCTGCGTGACCTTTCATACTAGGTGAACCTGTGGCCACCCATATCCTGAGAATTATTCTGTTCCTCTTTCAACCTCGAGGAAGGTCCCCTTGGAAGTGTGACTTGGGGCTCTGTGATGAAACCTTTCCTGTTCGTCATTTTCATCAGTGTGTTGGATACAGATTTGGAAGGCGTGATTACTGAGTGCTGGTGATACAGAGTTGGGAAGGACAGATACTGATGTAGATGAAAAACTCATGGTTTACCCCACCCTTGAAAGGATGACATGCTGGTAGATTGTGGTAAAATGTAACAGAGATACTTGGAAAGTCTTGCATTTAGTCTCCCCTTTCTCTCCCTTGCTCCCTTCCTCCCTTGCTTTCTTCCTCCCTTCCTTCCTTCCCCCTTTATTTTTCCCATCAATTGTGTAGATGCAGATAAACATTTAGCCATTCCTGTGAAAGCCCCTGTGTATGTGGTGGCCTTAATCATTGTCCATTTTTGGGCCAGTGGATCCCTGTTATTCTCTGCAGCGGAGACTGCTCATGGAGCATCTGATTTTCTTCGGGACCTTCTATTTTGAGCTGCATTCACAGAGCACACCTGAGAAATGGTGGCCAAGGGGAGTGATCTAGGACCCTGAGAGGCCGGGAAGCAGCGCCCCTTAGGGAGAGTTGCAGAGAGCTGGGGAAGTTGAAGGAGAGAGAAGGCTCTGGAGGAACTTGGATACTCCTTTTCAGGCTGAGAAGTGCCTCCCTGGGCACTAGAGAGGGAGAGCTCCGACTATGGCTTCTGAGGACCAGCTGCAAGGGGGTGTCACCATGCGACAGCCTCATTTCACTCATTGAACATTCCAGCAGGAACTAAATGGCCCCTCTCAGAATGTCATGGGATTTCTATGTTGCTGGGAAGATGCTTGTGGTGGAAGCATGGGTACTAGGTGGACTGGATTCAGAGGACAGCTCAGCCGATACCTGGCTTGTGGACTTAGATGGGTTGAAGCTTTAAACACTCAGAACATCAATTTCCTGTGAAGTGGGGTAAGGATGCGTGTGTACTGTGATTGATGTGAATATCTAAAGGGGTGCTGTTGCCAAGTCCCTGAGTGCAGGCCCAGGAGGTTGGAACCACTTCTTTTCTGTTCCCTGAACAATTAGACTGTGTGGATGCAGATCCTGCTCTCTTCCTGAGCTGCATGGCCCTCTCTGATCGCACATACACGTGTGCATCGGACACATATGCTTAAGTGTGAGGGTGACAGAGGACAAATGGGCTGTTTTAAATCTATTAGAAAAATTTTTCACAATTTTAAGCCTCTATTATCCTTTTTTTTTTTTTTTGAGACAGGGTCCCACTCTGTCGCCCAGGCTTGACAGAGAACAGTGCTGTGATCTTGGCTCACTGCAACTTTCGCCTCCCAGGTTCAAGCAATCCTCCCACTTCAGCCTCCTGAGTAGCTGGGACCCCAGGCATGTGCCACCATGCCCGGCTAAATATTCTCAGTTATACTTTCAGTACACGTAAAGGCAGTTGTCAACCAAGCTGTACGTTAGAAAATACTAACTGTGGTCCCTGTCCACTGCCTCTTTCCTCTTTTTTTTTTTCTTCCCGAGAGGGAGTCTTGCTCTGTTGCCCAGGGTGGAGTGCAATGGCGTGATCACGGCTCATTGCAGCCTCTGCTTCCTGGGTTCAAGTGATTCTCTTCTGCCTCAGCCTCCCGAGTAGCTGGGATTACAGGCACGCACCATCATGCCAGGCGAATTTTTCTACATTTAGTAGAGATGGGGTTTTGCCATGTTGGCCAGGCTGGTCTCAAACTCCTGACCTCAAGTGATTTGTACGCCTCAGCCTCCCAAAGTGCTGGCATTATAGGTGTGAGCCACCATGCCCGGCTGTGCACTGACTTCCTGAGGCCTGTCTCGCGTGGGGCCTTGTGAGCTGGTGGAGGCCTCTTGAGGGCTGGCAGGAGCCTGTGCCACCTCTGGGCCCAGCACCTGTGCTCCCGGGAGCCGTCCTGCCTCTTGCCTTCAGTCTTCATCTGTACTGTGAGGATAATCCACTGGCCTCCCAACCCGGCAATGAAGGGAGAATAACAAGGGCATCTCTGGAAAGTGCTCCAGTTTGCCCTGAGGAAAGCTACTGTGGAGTAGAAACAGGAATGCGCCCCCGGGATCAGCTTTCCGACGGCATGCAGGTGCAGCTGCCTCCAGCCCTGCCGCTGGTCAGGAGGAGGGAAGGGGTACCCAACATGCTCTTATTTGGCCCATGGTGAGTGGAGAAAGAGAACTTTGCCCAGGTGTCCATGTCACTGAGGCGGTGGCGGAGGGTGTCCCCCAGCTCTGCAGCGGTCACCCTCTGCCTCCTGTCCTCGGGCAGCTGCCTGTGGTTGCAGGCGGGGAAGGTGCTGTTGGTTGTTTGCTCCCAGCCCTGGCTGTGGGGCCTGCTTTGAGAGGTCAGGGGCATGGCACATGGGGACCGAGCAGGGAGCTGGAGCCAGGCATTGCGGGCTCAGCCAGGCTGAAGAGACCCCCACTTTTATCTTGAATGTTTTCATCTGAGTGCTGAGTTTTTTTTTTTTTTTTTTTTTTTTTTTTTTTCTTTTTTTGAGATGGAGTCTCGCTCTGTCGCCCAGGCTGGAGTGCAGTGGCCGGATCTCAGCTCACTGCAAGCTCCGCCTCCTGGGTTTACACCATTCTCCTGCCTCAGCCTCCCGAGTAGCTGGGACTACAGGCGCCTGCCACCTCGCCCGGCTAGTTTTTTGTATTTTTTAGTAGAGATGGGGTTTCACCGTGTTAGCCAGGATGGTCTTGATCTCCTGACCTCGTGATCCGCCCGTCTCGGCCTCCCAAAGTGCTGGGATTACAGGCTTGAGCCACCGCGCCCGGCCGTGCTGAGTTCTTTCTAAGCTGGGAAGGGGAATCAGTATCCTGCCTTGAATTGCACTTTGATGGAGTGTAGTTTCTGTGTGTTGGATTTTTTACTGAGAGCTCTAGAGAAACTAGTCACCTGGGGGTTTCAGAGGAGGATTGTGAAGTGCTGAACTTTTCTTTGAGCTCTTAAGGTCAGAACTCAGGGGAGCTAAAAAAAAAAATGTAAAAAGTAATAATTTAAACCTTATAAGGTGACTCATAAATAACTGCCTTTCAAGATGAGTGGAATTCTTTTGGGAAAAAGCCCTGTGGAAATTTCCTGACCACCTAGAACAAAGAGGACCACTGCTATAAAAACCTACAGAATCATCATCTGTGGACGGAGGGAAGAGTCTGCCAGGAGTGTGATTTTCCCTTTACGTGTTACTCTGTTTACCATGTCTCAATAAAATGGCAGAGAAAGTCCTTTCTCCATGCTTCGTTTTTCCCACAACTTTTCCCCTTTCGACTTCCTTGGGGCTTCCCCTTATCAGAGACTGGCCAACTGCAGAATTCAGCCTCATGGCCCCGTCTAGATGGAATATGGAGGCCATCAATGTGTCTACTGCTTTTATCTCTTAGAAACATTGTTATCATGAGAAAATTATGCTTTGATCCTTGAATTAAACCAAGGCTGTGTTAGCTGGTGAGTCATGAGGCTTTATTAAAATAAATTGACCTCAGATGTGTTGGGTATTCACCGACAAGATGTTACCAGAGTTCAAACATTTAAGTTAAGCCACATATTATTTGTATGGATTCATAAAATATAGAAAGAGCATGAGCCAGCTATGACCGGATTCTGTATCCTTTCCCCCAACTCTGTTACACTTTTCTGAAAGAAAATGAGACTTTGCTTTTATGTGAATAGCTGTAGAAAGCTGGGGAGGGGTGCCATTTGGAAATTGACTTAAAACCAAATTATGTAAGAATGTGGTTAGTTTTATAATATCCTGTTCTTGTTCCAGTGCTTTGGTTTATTATTATTATTATTATTATTTTTTTTTTTTGAGACGGAGTCTTGCTCTGTTGCCCAGGCTAGAGTGCAGTGGTGAGATCTCAACTCACTGCAAACTCCGCCTCCTGGGTTCAAGCAATTCTCCTGCCTTAGCCTCCCGAGTGGCTGGGACTACAGGCACCTGTCACCATGCCTAGCTAATTTTTTTTGTATTTTTAGTAGAGACGGGGTTTCACCATGTTAGCCGGGATGGTCTTGATCTCCTGACCTCGTGATCTACCTGCCTTGGCCTCCCAAAGTGTTGGGATTACAGGCGTGAGCCACCGCGCCCGGCCGGTTTATTATTATTTTTTCCTCAGTGCTCTGGAGGCACACAGGGCTGCTGCACCCGTGAGGGTGACCCTGGGTCATGCAGCTCCTGGGGAACCGTGCACAGCACTTGCCTAGGGTGGTCCCAAGTGTGCGCGCTGCTACCACGCTCAGGCTTATGGGCCTTAAGCAATTGCATAGTTTAGGCACAGTGCTGCTTCTTAAAGTGAATTCTACTTGGAGCCACTTATATATAGATTAGATTTTATAATGTGTAATATGAAGACGAGCCTGGAGGTGTACTTAATTTAGGAATTATATTATTTTTGGTTTGGGTTTTAAAGTATTTGAATGCCTGTTAACCAATTCTGTAGTGGCTAGAGATTCAAAATTTGTAGTATTTATGAAAAATACTCATTCTAAATCTGATTCATCTTATAATTTAGGTATGTACACTCTCTGCTCAGAATTCTTCAGTACAATGCATTAAAGATTGTTCCGAGGTCTTCTGAGCCCCGTTCTCAGTGGTGGCTGTGAGCTAACATTTCCACATCTGTCATAATGTTGTCTGTGGTTTGTCGGAAGGCGGTCTGCAGCCAGGCAGATGGAGGGGCCGCGGGGCAGGATGCTGAGAGTCTGTGAGGCATCAATCCCCTGTTTCTGGCATAGATTTAATTGTTTGGTTCAACTGGGAAGCCATATATTAACTTCTACTTCAGCCCATCCTGATCTCTCTACAGATGCTAGTTTTATATAGGCCTATTTTTCTCTGAAATTGAGCCTGAGAGACAAAAATCCACACTTGGGCTGTCATAGATTTTGGTAAATTGAGTCTCTTGACTGATTGGTGCCTGCTGCCTGCCCCGTGATCTGTATGTAGTAACCGCGTCGTGATCACAGGTCATGGATTGGGGGAAATTGCCTTCAAAGATGTGGGTGTCTGTTTTTCACTCCACTTTCCATTTGGCCAAAAATTCAACACTTCAGTTTCTGTTTCAAAAAAGTAACAAAGAATTGAAAAAGCAGTAAAAAAGTTTGGGCCAGCGTGGTGCTCCGGTACCCGCCTTCCTGTTTCTGCCTGTGTCGCTCTGGCTGGGCATGGCCCGGGCGTGGCAGCCCTCTCCTCTCTCCTTGCCCTCTGCCATCGGGGCCTGTGCTTTAGCTGCCAGGCGGAAGCTGAAGAGCAGTCCCAGGCGCTGCACCTTGCTGCCCTGCCCATCACGCTCAGGGACGCCGGTGTCCGTTCCTTCTACTTCAAGGCTGTCCCGAGTTTGAGTGTTCAGATGCCACCAGCAGCTCTTCAGGGTCTGGCCCAAATGCCTGATTTTTCCTCTACTAACCTGATGCGTTTCTCATGGCCTTTCTCGCGTTTTGCCATGTGCGATAGCTGTTCATGTTCCTCAGAGTGGATTTCCACGGGCTCGCTGGCAAGCAGGCCCTGCAGAGCATGCTCAGTGTGGGGCCGTGCTCCGTGTCTGCCCGATGAAAACACGAGCAGGTCGTGGGCCACGTCAGCAATGTTCTCGCCCTTTGTAAGCTTCGAGAATGTGCTGTGTGTACAGAAGGAATGCAGTAGAATATCCAGAAACAACACGGATCTCGTGGAGTGCAGTCAGGGCGCCTCACCGCGCCGGCGCAGCCCCGCTCGCCCCTCTGGCCTCCCCCGCGGTCCCTCCGCGATTGTGCAGCATGCACTCCCTTGCCTTTTTCTTTTCTCACAGTTTGAAGACTGTGTGTGCATCCCCGAAGTAATATAGCTTTGCATGGTGTGGAAACGTATATAAACATCATCATAGTATCTGCGCTCTTTTCTGTCTCGTAGATACCCGAGGTAAATTCTGTTGCCGTGTGTAACCGCGGTTATTCTTGCTGTTGTTGTGAGCCATTGGATGGCCGTGTCGAAAACTTGGGTTGCCCGGTGTGTGTATGATATCAGAATAGAGCTGCTATAAACATTTTTTTTTTTTTTTTTTTTTTGAGACGGAGTCTCGCTCTGTCGCCCGGGCTGGAGTACAGTGGCTGGATCTCAGCTCACTGCGGACTCCACCTCCCGGGTTTACACCATTCTCCTGCCTCCGCCTCCCGAGTGGCTGGGACTACAGGCGCCCGCCACCTCGCCCGGCTAGTTTTTTTTTTTTTGTATTTTAGTAGAGATGGGGTTTCACCGTGTTAGCCAGGATGGTCTTGATCTCCTGACCTCGTGATCCGCCCATCTCGGCCTCCCAAAGTGCTGGGATTACAGGTTTGAGCCACCGCGCCCGGCCTAAACATTTCTATATATGACTTTTGGGCAGCCTCTGTGTGGATTTTCGGGGGGTAGTTACCTAGGAGGGGCACTGCGTAGGAAACAGGTTAGGTCTTAGCTGAGGTTGTTCCTGCTGCCCTGCACTCCGGCCCACACTGTTACGCATTTTCACTGTGGTCATTCCTGTGGGTTTGTATTATATCATGACTTTAATTTTCTTCCCCCACCCCCGACTTTGAAAAGTTGTATTTATTTATGGGATACAATGTGATGTTTTGGTAGGTGCATACATTGGGGAATGATTAAATCCAGCTCATCAATACAACCATCACCACACATATGTATCTTTTTTTTTTTTTTTGGTGTTGAGACCATTTACAATCTCTTTGCAATTTTCAAATAGGTAGTGTTATTAACTATAGTCAGCATGCTGCATAGTAGATCTCTGAACTTATTCTCCCTGTCCGACTGAAACCTTGTGCCTTTTGACCAACATCTCCCCTACCCCTTCCACCCACTAACCTCTGGTGACCACCATTCTACTCTGCTTCTGTGAGTTTTGTTTTTTTAGATTTCTCATGTAAGTGACATCATGTGGTGTTTGTCTTTCTGTGGCTTATGTCACTTAACATAATGTCCTCCTGGTTCATCCATGTTGTTGCAAATGACAGGATTTCCTTCTTTTTTTTTAATAGCTGAGTAGTATTCCATGTGCATGTATATCACATTTTCTCTATCCACTCTTATTTTTTGAGACAGAGTCTTGCTCTGTCACCCCGGCTGGAGTGCAGTGGTGTAAACTTGGCTCACTGCAACCCCCGCCTCCTGGGGTCAAGCAATTCTCCTGCCTCAGCTTCCCAAGTAGCTGGGATTACAGGTACGCACCACCACGCCTGGCTAATTTTTGTATTTTTGGTAGAGATGGGGTTTCACCATGTTGGCCAGGTTGGTCTCAAACTCCTGACCTCAGGCGATCTGCCCTCCTCGGCCTCCCAGAGTGCTGGGATTACAGGCGTGAGCCACCGTGTCTGGCCTACCCATTCATTTTTGTTGGACACCTTGGTGAATTCTGTATCTCGGCTATTGTGAACCATGCTA
This sequence comes from Rhinopithecus bieti, assembly GCF_001698545.2. Classification (NCBI taxonomy): domain Eukaryota; kingdom Metazoa; phylum Chordata; class Mammalia; order Primates; family Cercopithecidae; genus Rhinopithecus; species Rhinopithecus bieti. The sequence continues at coordinate 2,442,034 of NW_016806979.1, read as the reverse complement.
CGATGAACATGGGTGTGCAGATGTGTCTTGAACATGTGGATTTCAATCCCTTTGGATAAATATACCCAGGGGCAGAATTGCTGGATTCTGTGTGCAAGTTCTATTTTTAATTTTCATTTTCCTCATGGCTACTGAGATTGCCCACCTTTTCATATTCTTACTGGTGATTTGGTCAGGATCTTTTGTGATGTGCCCGTTGAGGATTTTTGCCCTTTTCCTGTTGTGTTGTTTCTTATTGATTTGTAGGAATTCTTTAAACGTTCGGGATAAAGTCCTTTTAAAATGTGTTTATATGTGGCACATTTCTTCTCCTATGAAACATCTTCTCTGCGATGCAATATTTCAGTCTGTTTATGGTCTCTTTTGATAAACAGAAATACGTAGTTCTATTCTAGTTTAATGTGTAAGTGCTTTCCCTGTGTTTTATGCTTGTGTTGAAATGTTTTCCAACTTTAAGGTCAAGATTTTGTCCCGTAATATATCCTAAAAGCTTCATAGTTTTGTTTTTTATGTTTGGGGTCCGTAACGAGGGTGACTGCCAGTCCCCGTGTGCCCAGGGCAGTCCTAGGGATGAATAATTAGAATGTATTAATAACCACACCAGTCTATTGCCCATCCAGCAATGGCTTTGCATATGGTATGAAGTAAGGGCGCAATTTTGCTCTGTTCCATATGAATTTTAATTTGTCTCAGCTCCTTTCCCTTGCAGGGACCGTGATTACTCCTCTGCGGGCCGTCTTTGTGGGAACCAAGGGCTGAGACGTGCCTGAGTCTGTTTCTGGCCCCTTGTGCTGTTCGGGGGGGTGCTTCTCTCTGTGTGCCAGCTTCACACTCCTGTCTCTGTGGCTTCTGATGGTCTGAAAAAGTACATCTCCCCATTTGGATCCTCCAGAGTTTCTTGACTCCCTGTGTCCCTTTGCATTTCCATAGAAATTTTAAAATCGGTGGGTCAAGTTCCACTGAGAGGCAGAAAAACATATTGAGGCTTTGATTGTGATTTAATCAAATCTGTAGGTCCATGGATCATTTAGGCAGAGACTTGACATCTTTTCAATATTAAGTTTTCTAATTTTTCATGTAGAAGTTTTTCACATCTCTTGATAGATTTATTCTCAGATACTTTTGTTAGATATATTCTCAGAATTTTAAAATGCTATTTTGATGGGTCTTAGAAACGGTGTGCTGTTTGTTCTGGTGCATAGGAATGCAGTATACAGGTTTTGTTTTGTTTTGTTTTAAATAAACTGATTTGTATCCTGCAACCTTATGGAATATTTTAATTTGAATATTCACATATTTATTTGGATTTCTATAAACACAGTCATAGTCTTCTGTAAATAATGACAGTCCCTCCTACCCCATCTTTATACTTTCTCTCTTTTTTTCTTTTTTAACGGTGCTACACTGACCAGGACTAGTGTTGAATAGATGTGGGGGCATCCTTAACTTTTTTCTTATCCCAAAGGGAACACATTTATCCTATTAAATATGATTTTTTTGGGCTAACTTTTCTTAAGCAGTCTCCATCAGCTTAAGGAAGGTTTCTTTCTTGCTTATAAGCATTGTTTATTTAATGAGTGGGTATTGAATTTTAGTAAATGCTTTTTTGTGCATCTATCAAGATGATCATATGCTTTTTCTCCTTTAATTTGTTAGCATGGTAAAGTAGGCATGCAGGTATGTGCACATGCGTGCACACACAGTGTCTTTAATGGTTGGGCCTGCCTTGTATTTCAGGTATAATCTGTCTACACTTTTTATGCATTTCTGGGTTTGGTTTAATATTTTTGTATCTCTTTTTTTTTTTTTAAAGTAAGTGACCTGTAATTTTTTCCTGTACAGTTTTGTTGGGTTTTAACACCAAGGTCATGCTATTCTAAAAATATGAGTTTGGGGAGTGTTTTTCTATTTTTTTTCTACCTCTGGCTTTTAGCAAGATTTGTAGAACTTCCCGGTTACTCATCTGGGTCTTGAGTTTTTCTCTGTGGAATGATTTTTTAAAATTATGATTTGTTTCCAAAATGATTATCATGTTTTCTACGCCTTTATGAGTCAGTTTTGGTGAGTTGTGTTTTTCTAGGAACTTGACTTTTTCTTTGTTACTTCAAAAGTTTAGTGGCCTAAAGTTGTTCAAAGTCACCTCTTGCCAATGTGGATAGTTCTCCCTTTTAGAATTCTGTACAGTCAGGCTGGGCACGGTGGCTCAAGCCTGTAATCCCAGCACTTTGGGAGGCCGAGATGGGCGGATCACGAGGTCAGGAGATCGAGACCATCCTGGCTAATACGGTGAAACCCCGTCTCTACTAAAAAATACAAAAAACTAGCCGGGCAACGAGGCGGGCGCCTGTAGTCCCAGCTACTC
>NW_016806979.1:2330023-2439268 GCF_001698545.2 Rhinopithecus bieti | reverse complement strand
TCACCCAGGCTGTTGTGCGGTGGCGTGATCTTGGCTTACTGCCACCTCTGCCACCTGGGTTCAAGCGATTCTCCTGCCTCAGCCTCCCGAGTAGCTGGGACCACAGGCGCACACCACCATGCGCAGCTCATTTTTGTAATTTTAGTAGAGACGGGGTTTTACCCTGTTGTCCAGGGTGGTCTCAAACTCCTGAGCTCAGGCAATCCACGTGCCTTGGCCTCCCAAAGTGCTAGGATTACAGGCATGAGCCACTGTGTCCGGCCTTTCTTTCTGGATTAGTCTTACTAGAGCAGGCATGGGGATGATAGCAAAAATGTTGCTTTTTATGAATAAAGCACAGAATTGTGTGCAGTGCACAAACAGATCCATTGTATACCTGCCATGTCAACATTTCATGGGAGGGGGATTAGGGAAAAGATTAGGGGAAAGATTGAGTGATAATAAAATACAGGTCGAGAGTCACTGCATGAGAGGCTGGTTCTTCTCAAGGAACCAGCTTGTGGCTTTGTGGATCTTCTTTGTTATATGCTTGCTCTCATTTTGTCAGCTTTGGATCCTTCCTTCCTTTTACTTTCTTTGGGTCTGTCTGCTCGTGATGGATGCTTACTCGTCCTCAGCTCTCTTTCTTCTCTTCTATTTGTATTAATGGCTATACTTTTCCCTCCCAGTGCAGCTGTGCTTTTTCCCACCGGGTTTGATTTGTCTCTCTCATTCGGAGTAGGCTGGAGCGAGTGTGGCCTCGTTCAGAAATAGAAGGCCGGTTTGGCTGTAGCTGTGAGTGAGGAGGAGAGCAGTAGATGAGGTAGAAGAGAGAGGCCTAGACTAAAGTGTGCCTGGGCTTGCAGACCTGGGTAAGGAACTAAATAAAACTCAGGTGTGCTAGAGATCAGCTGTGGGGTTTCATGCGGGGGGTGTTGTGATCTGCTTTATATTGAAGAGACTAGAGTAAGGGATTGTAGGGGTAGGAGTGGAAAGGAGAAGAGGCCTCAGAGGCTGCTGTAGTGCAGGGGCGAGACGCTGGCGGCTTGCCCTGGGTGTGATGGCAGCGGGAGGACAGGTTCTGGATTTGTGTACATCGGGGAAGGGAATAGGACATGGCCGCCCAGCTCAGCAAGCTCGTTTGGGATACTTTTGTTGGGCAGCTCATTACCTGTTCTGTGTGGCCCGGTGGATCTCAGTAAGCTGGAGCTTTGTGTTTTCACTTATCTCTATGATTATTTAGTGTCCTAACAGAATGGGAGATTTATTTGGGCAAGGAGTGCCTAGAAACATTTCCTGTAAGTATTCCCGTGATGCTTTCCGTAAATACAGAATTTGGTGCAGTATGTCTTCACGTTCCTACAAATTTAGTGTAGTTCGGTTCTCAAACCATGCTTGTAGTATCCTGGGGGTCTTCAGGACCCTTTTGGCGGTTCATGAGGTCACTTGCTAGGACAGGCCTGTGTTTCCCCGGCGCCTAGATCTGCACTAATGGCAGGAGCAACGGCGGGCAGTGCTGTCGGAGTCTTAGTGGCTCCCAGTTGATCCAGTCATTGCATCCGTGATAGCCTCTTAAGTGGCCACAAAAACACACTACTTTTGTCCAATCTGGGCCCTTCTGCACGTGTTTTGACCACACTGAGTGCCTTTGCACAGGCTGCGATCTGCTGGTTGCTGAAGGACAGGCCCTTGTGGGATCTATGCGGGGCCTGTCGGTTTTCCCTGCAGAATGCTGCTTTTCCCTGAAAGAATAACAGACAGGATGAAGTGAGCTTGTCACTTCAAGGAAAACAACTGATAGCATTTGTTGCCAGTGATAAAAATGGAGCTTTCAACTGTAAATTAAATTAGAATTTTAAAAAACCCGTATCTTCCACAGTGAACTTGTGAGGTCACCAGCGTCTGAGGCCTGTTCTGATGAGACTGCGGTGGCCGTGCTGGGTGTGTTTGATGCTGCGGACTAGCTCCGCACAGCTGTGAGCTGATCTTTCCAGGTGACCAGTGCGTGCTGTTACAACACCATGTGTGGGTAAAGAGCCACTTCAAGCGCCAGATAGGACAGAGGGTTTCAATGTAACAGAGTATGAAAAAGCTGCTGAAACAGTTTCCTATCCAACAAACTATAGCCGTTGAGTTTTGGTGTGTATCAAACAATGCTGACAGTTATTTCAAAAGACTGCATATACCCGTGAAGCTCCATATGTGATGCTGGATTTTCTTCCTGTGCTTCAGTTGAATCAATGTATTGCGGCAGATTAAATACAATTGCAAAGGTGAGAATCCAGTGACTTCTATTCCTAACCAGACAGTAAAGAGATTTGCAACAATGAAAAACGTGGCCACTCTTCTCAGTAAAATTTTCTGTTTGGGAAAATAGTTTTATTTTGAATAAAAAATGTTATTTATGTTATCCTGTAATAGGCTTTTTATTGTTAATTTGAAATGAATTAATACAAATGAGAAGACCGTCATTTCAGTGTATAACATGGTAACGTTTGGTAGTGAGAATTGGAAAGGGGGTCTTTGGACTCCCCCATAATTCTAAAGAGCGGAGAGGGGCCTTGAGACTGAAACATCTGAGAAATAATCTGAGAAATACTGGTTTATAGAAGTGGAAGCATTTAGTTCTTTCTTTATTCTTTATTTATTTTGAGATAGAGTCTCGCTGTGTCACCCATGCTGGGGTGCAGTGGCGCAGTCTCGGCTCACCACAACCTCTGCCTCCTGGGTTCAAGCAATTCTCCTGCCTCAGCCTCCCGAATAGCTGGGATTACAGGTGTCTGCCACCACGCCCGGCTAATTTTTGTATTTTGAGTAGAGACGGGGTTTCTCCATGTTGGCCGGGCTGGTCTTGAATTCCTGACCTCGTGATCCACCTGCCTCGGCCTCCCAAAGTGCTAGGATTACAGGTGTGAGCCACCGTGCCCGGCTATGCAATTCTTTAAATGTAGGAAATGAACTTTGAGTTTGGAGTTTGATACCAGCGTTTTCTACTATTAAAGGCGGACTTTCTCTGTCAGTGTTCTTGGAATCTAATGCTTTCCACAGCGTCCTTGCACTTGTGCAGAACTATATCCCCTTAGCCATGTGAACTGCACGGAGCAACGCCATTGCAGGATTTCCTTCTACCTGACTCAGAACATATGTGCTCTGCATGTGAAGACGCTGGTCAGGCTGTGAGCACAGCACAAGAATAAAGCCTTTAGAACTCAGCAGAGAGAACCAGCCATTACTGAAAGTGGAATGTTTTAATTAAAAATATCCATCACCGCGTGGCTCTTCCTTTCCTTTATTTCTCAAGTGTGGCAAATGTTAATCACAGTGGCTGCACTGTGGCGCCATGGTAAATTGCCAGTTGGTGAGTAGGATTTCTCCCATGAAGTGCTTAGAGATAAACCCCTGCAACATCTGTTCTTGTGACAACAAAATCCCTTTTTTACTTTGGCTTATGCATATTTCAGAGGTTAGAGACAGGAGGCTCCTTCTAAAAGTGTTCAGTAAATGCCTCGGCTGATGTGTGTGCCTGAGAGAGAGAGAGAGAGAGAGGGAGAGAGAGAATGGGGACTAGGGAGAAGAGAAAGGGAGAGAGAGAGAGGGAGAGAAAATGGGGCTGGGGAAGAGGAGGGGAGAGAGGGGAATGGGTGGGATTAGCATATGAATTCATTGGTAACCCTTTCACTTTCTTTTCTTCCTGTATTAATTGATGCGTTGACCTTATTAAGTGGGTTGATTTGGGGGTTTTCTACTGCAGTGTAACAGTGAGCATGCAGATGGATCTTCTGATTGTTTACAAGGAAATCAACCTTTACACTAACTCCAGCTTTTTTTCTTAAACATCTAGTTTTATTAGAACAAAAGCAAAAACACAGCAGATAGAAGTTTTGAAGCCTGCAGTAAAACACTGTGGCTTTCCATTGTGAGGACGTGCCTGTTCTTTATTACACACAGGCTGCTTCTGTATCTGCTGAGCTGGGCAGTGTCATCTTAGCAGAGGGGCTTTTTTTCTTTTTTCTTAGATGGAGTCTCGCTCATTCGCCCAGGCTAGGGTGCAGTGGCACAATCATGGCTCACTGTAGCTTCAACTTCCCGGGCTCAGGTGATCCTCCCACCTCAGCCTTCTGAGTAGCTGGGACCACAGGTGTGCACCACCAACATCTGGCTAGTTTTAAAAATATTTGTAGAGACCAGGGCTCTCTGTGTTGCCTAGGCTGGTCTCAAACTTCTGGGCTCAAGCGATCCTCCAACCTCGGCCTCCCAAAGTGTTGGGATTTGGGGCATGAGCCAGCGTGCCCAGTGGCAGGAGGGTTTTTATGAACATGTGCTTCCCCTTCATCGGGGTGGGGGTGTGGCTTTGGTTTTGATATTCTTCCCGGTACTGCCAGGCTATTTTGATTTTTCTTACAGGAGTCCTGACCCTCGACCAGCTGCTGTGCTGTTTGGGACGCAGTGTTTTGAGGATATTACCAGGGACTTTACTAAATGGACCTATACAAGTTGATAGGCCTTGACAACTTTTCTCTTATTATAGTTTTTGTTTTATTACCATTTAAAACTAAAGGCTAGGGAGATGAGTTTGAATGTTGGTTCATGCTGTCTTAGATTGGAAGAGATTATTAGCGTGTATATGTTGTGAAGAAATGCATGTTGGAAAACATTGTCCTCCAGAAGCAATTTACTTGGCAGCTATTTTGTTTACATTTTCCATCATTAATATTTACATTTTATTTTAAGGAAATTGGTTTTTTGCTGCCTGATCTCATGCTCACATTTTCCTGGTTGGGATTGGAACCAATAAGTAAAGAGAATTGACCTATATTAAGACCTTTTAAATGTTAGAAACCTGAGTCAGAGAGAACTGTGTTATCTTTTTGGTTAAACCTGTTGTAACATTGTGGGCTTAAATTTTCCCTTTGTGCTCTCTTGCCCTAATTCTTCAAAGGATAGCAGGCACTATTAGGTCGACTTTTTGTTTTAAATGTTTATCTTAATAGTGGTGGGTCCTCTTATGGGCTAGTCATTTGTGGGCATAGGTTGGGGTGTGCAGGGTTTATGGCTAATGATAGGATTGTATGTAGTGGTTTTCTGTGATCAGGAGAAGGATACCAAGGTTTATATTTTACTTATTTGTTAGGTTGTGTAACTTTTTTCTTTTATTCTTTTATGCTTGATGATGGTGTTAGTGTTTAGGAACCCATTTAGAAAGCATTTTGGAGAAAACCTGATGCAATTTTAATTTTGATGATGTTGATACCTCATTAGATAAGGCCTTGATAAAATAACACCTTTTTCTCTATTTCAGTGGATACAAAGAGAGGCTGGCTTGGAAGTGGAGTGGTGGTGATCAGGAAGGGACTCACCACTACGCCACAGGTTGTCACATATTTTTCTCAAAGCAAAATGTAATTTCCTCTTAAAAGAAGATTTAGATCCTGGCATTTTAGCAGCCGTTTTTAAGGCCTGGGGCTTTGGTATTCCTGGCTGTTTTGAGAGGCAGTGCTGGACAGCCAGTTCATTTGGCAGGTATTGATTGTGTGCTGACTTTTGTTTGGCAGTATTTGGTCTGACATTGGAGGGAGTTTACCAGAAGGTTACAGCATCATTTCATATGGTTAGAACCCCAAGTGTGGGACTAGCATACCTAAAACAGGGATGCACAGAAAGGGAAGGCAGCTGTGATTAAACCTTGAAGCTTGTAGTACCAAGCTCAAGCCTGGGCATTTGGCAGTAGGAGAGGTGCAGAATGGTTGGGAGAGCCTCGTAGAGGGGATAGAACTTGAGCTGGGACTTGAGGAAGGCTGAGAGAAGGGACAGGGAATGCAGGGTGTAGGGAGTGCATTCACACAGATGTTGAGAGGAAACTGAGCATAGCTTTTTCATGGAACTGTGTGAGTGTCTGCATGGCTTGGGTGGGGATGACTCACCTGACTCAGATTACTCACCCCGGGGCCAGACTGTGGCAGCCTGGGGGCCAGGTGAAGGAATCTGAACCTTACATTGTAAGGGCAATGAGGAGCCGTGGAAGTTTTAAATAGGTAAAAGATAGGCTTTGTTTTCTCTTTTCCTTTTCTTATCCTTTTTGTTTGTTTTTGAGACAGGGTTTCACTCTGTTGCCAAGGTTGGAGTGCAGTGTGATCTTGGCTCACTGCAACCTCTGGCTCCTGGGCTCAAGAGATCCTCCCACCCCAGCTTCCTAGGTAGCTGGGACTACAGGCATGTACCACCACACCCAGCTAATTTTGTGTTTATTTTTTGTAGAGACAAGGTCTCACTGTGTTGCCCAGGCTGGTCTCGAACTCCTGAGTTTAAGCCATCTGCCTGCCTCGGCCTCCCAAAGTGTTTGAGATTACAGGAGGGAGATGCTGTGCTTGACCATGTTTTTTTGTTTTTGTTTTTCCTAAAGATTCTTCTGACTGGGTGTGGTGTTTCACACCTGTAATCCCAGCACTTTGGGAGGCTGGGACCCCTTGATTGCTTGAGCCCAGGAGTTCAAGACCAGCCTGGGCCACATAATGAAGTGCCGTCTCTACAAAAAAATTAAAAATATTAGCTGAGCATGGTGGCGCACACCTGTAGTCCCAGCTACTCAGGAGGCTGAGGTGGGAGGATCGCTTGAGTCCGTCAGGCCGAGGCCACAGTGAGCTGTGGTCATGCCACTGCACTCTAGCCTGGGCATCGACGTGAAGCCCTATCTCAATAAAAGAAATTCATCTGCTTGAGATATGGGGTGTGGAAGGAGGTAGACCAGTGGATACGGTCACCTGAAGCATGATGGGAATTCCAGATACTATGTGATCCCGTTTCAGCATGGAGGAGTAGAAATGGTGATGAAGGTAAAGAGACCACGGCGGAGAGGAGTCTGGAAATAAATTAACGGCTCTGACAACTTATCTAATAGAAGTGGTGGGGTGTGGGGCAGCCCAAAGTAACGAATGTTGTAATTTGCAAAGAGTTCATGGAGGGAGGAGGAATCAATTGAGATTTCTGGGTTGGACTGTTTTTGATATTGTATTCTAAGATGGTCATTGCTTCTTATTAGGAGACAAAAAAGGTATTTAAAAATGTTAAGGTCATCTGCATTTTTTTGGGGTGAGAGAGTCCTCAGGAACGTTTGCATTTGCAGATGCCCGAGAGCCGTTGAGTCCGAGTTGCTGATCTTTTGTGCGGGGTGGTTCTGCCGCCGCCTGCAAGGCTTCTGGAGGGCCTCATGAGCTCGCAGTTCTGGGATCCTGCTGACAAACTGATTTCTTTCCACACGTGGAATTTGTGCTTTCCCTGCATGGAGCAGTGAATGGGGGTATGAAGGGCACCGGATATGAAGCTGATGCCGTGACAGTAGAATCCAGAAAAGCTGCTCAGTAAAGCAGCTGAGACATTAACCATTCAGATGCTAGAGAAGGCTTGTATTGCTTACTGACCTTAAACTTTCTTAATTCTGTCTGTCTGTCTACTTATTTTTTTCAGACTGGGTCTTGCTCTGTTGCCCAGGCCAGAATGCAGTGGTGTGATCACTGCAGCCTCAACCTCCTGAGCTCAAGCAATCCTCCCACCCCAGCCCCCCCGGGTACTGGCAGAAGGTGGTGTCCTCACATAGCCAGAGCAAAGCTCTTCTTATGACGTGACCTTGACACTTGTCCCATTGAGAGTGGGGTCCCCATTCCCTCCCCTTGAACCAGGGCTGACTCCTGACTGTAGGCTAGGTTATAAAAGGCTCTCTCCTCTGGATCTGCTGGGGCATGTGTTGCGAGGAAACCCCACAGCCATGCGGTGAGGCCCTGTGAAGGTGAGCCACCCTGCAGCGATTCTTTCCCCAAGAAGATGCTCACCCCCAGACTTAAGTCTTCCCAGCTGAGGCCCCCTGAGACCTGTGGCGCCCTTTCCTAGTTCTTGACCATGGGACCTGTTAGCATAATGAAATGGTGGTTTTATGCTGCTAAGTAAAGGGAGGTTTGTTAAACAGCAATGGATAACTTGAACATGTTTTGGAAGCTGGAACCGGATGTGGCCATAATCAAATCCCAATGCTTGCAGCTCTGGCTTTGGGATGGGGTGCTGGGCAGAAGCCTCGGGCCTCCAGGAGAGTGCTGCTGGCTGCCTGAAGGGCCTCCTAGAACGTAGTAGGGTCTAATATTTTAGCCTGCGGGTGGCACATGATAACCGTCCCTCCTACTCTGCCAATGTGAGAAGGCACCACAGACAGTGTCCGTCACATGGGTGCCCTGGATTTGGTCCTCAGCAGGCTGGACTTGGCCTGCTGGCTGCCTGTTGCCTACCCCGGAAGGAAAGGAGGGAACGTCATTGCACGCTGGAGGAAAGGGGCCCCTTGGGTGGCGGCGGGAAGCCTAGTGTCATTGTTGCTATGGGAAAGAGGAAAATATGTGTGTATTTAATGAACTTGCTCATCTAGTTAAGGAGATTTCTAGGCAGAAAACTCAAAGTGCCACCTGGCTTCTACTTGGTGTAAAGAAAGAGGACTTGCTGGGTTCAAAAATAAGATTGTTTCTCATTCCCAGCCTCTTCTCCAGGCTCCTCAAGTGAAGAAAGGGTTTCAGGCAAAGAGTGAATCTGGACGGGGGTGTGAGCTCCGTTCCTAAGGCTGCAGATTGAGATCCAAGTGCAGTGTCCAGCCTTTCAGCTGGAGGAGAGGCCTGCAGATTCTTGCATTAAATCCCCAGTCTGGCCTCTAAGAATCCAAAGGGCGTTGTCATGCCACAGCCTCTTCTGGGAGCCCGGGAAGAAAAAGGCTTGTCTCTTTATGGGTGTGGCTTGTCTAATGGAGTAGATTATGAGTTAATACACTAAAAGCCCACCAAGTTAAAGAAATTATGTGTCTGCCTGGACTGAAAGGAGCAGAGGCAATACAAAATGAAAAGAAGTCTTTGGTCCCCCAGACTTGTGTGAGGAGGAAGCAGGCTGTGAAAATCACCCAGCTGTAAACGTGGGGTACTTTTCATGGAAAATGAAGTACATCTGAGAAGGCGGAGCTGAGATCCCAGAAAACAAGTCCCAGGTACCAGGACAGAGCCCTGATGCAGGTGCTGGCGCTGTGTGCCTGCCTTGAGTGGCTGTCCTGGGTGGGACATTGTGTGTGGGGTGTGGGTATGTCCAGGTCAGCTGTTTAGACCCGGATTGGGAAGAATGGGGATGGAGGAGGGGTGGACTTGAGGAACTGCATGTTCCTGCACACAGGCTCCTCAGCTGGGCAGGGTTTAGGTGACGAGACCCCAGACTTCTAGCTGATGGCAGTAATCGGATGGGCCTTGGGGGCCCTGGGGAGGTGTCAGGTTCCTTTTGCATGTGGGAGGATGTGATGTGTGGTGGTCAGAGGATGGACAGTGGCAGATGGTATTTTCCAGAGATGACCCAGCAATATCTCCCACCCCACATGCCCTCTCGGCAGTATGACTGTGAAACGCCTCCCATTGAGAGGCGAAGTTGCTGTTCCTCCCTTGGATCTGGATGGGCCGTGACTGTGGGGGAAATGGTGCTCTTGGCTGGCATGCTGAGGACGACACACCGTTTGCCTGGTTCTCTCGGAACCCAGGACCAGCCCCATTGGAGAGGCTGCCGGAGGAGGCTATGGGAGGAGGTGGTTTCCCATTAACAGTGACCACCACTGTCAGCCACCAGATATGTGAGTGGAGAAGCTTCCGGTGGTGCCAGTGGCAGCCACTGAGCTGGTGCCTTTGTATCTTGCCCTCTGAGGACCCGGTCATTGTGGATCAGAGACAAGCTGTCCCTTCCCTTCGCTTTCTGATTTCCTGACCCTGCAGGAATGAGAAAATGATTGCTGGACATCACTAAGGGGTGGGTCACTTGGCTGTGCAGCCGCAGCGCAGGCGGGCTGCTCTCCCACGTCTCAGGAGCACGCAGGTTCTGTGCCAGGGACGGCTGGTCAGGCCCCGCAGATGGGCACAACTTCTCATCCCACACATCCCAGCCTTCTTTAAACTTCGCTGCCAGATTATTTTATGGTTTTGCTGCTGTTGGTGAAGACAGTTCAGTTTTCTTTTCTTTTTGGCAATTTTATAACTTTATTTGATGTATTTGATGATCAGCAATTAGTTCTCATTCACACTGACTGTCTGTAGATTTTTGAACATGGTAACAGGTACATAGGTAACCAAAGTGTAGAACTTATTTGGTGACTCTTCATCCTCGTTACATTTTCTGGATAACCGCACACGGATGCGGTAGGGGACACTCCTTATTCCTTTGGCCCGGACAGCTTTGTTGAGCCTGGTATCGATGCACACATCTGGAGTTGCCATCTCCTTCATGGCAGATTTCTGCATCTCTCTGAGTGCCCAAGGGGCACGCTTCGTGCAGCCCACTCCGTGGATGTGCTCGTGAATGTCGACGGTGGATTCTCGGGTCACCATCTCGCTGATGGCGGAACGGCCCTTTTTCCTCTCCAGCCTCTTCTGCGGGAGCCGTTCTGCCGAGTCCAAGCTGGAGAGGAAAAGGACAGTTGAGTTTTCTTGGGTTGTCCATTGGGTGGTCATCCCAGATGGGTTCTTTGTACTTTTCGTGTTCACATGGTTTAGGGATGTTTTTCTGGTGAGTGGTGGAAAGTAGGAACTATTCATGGTGGCTGGATTTGGCGCCTGTCTCCCTCATCATCCTGTGTATTTTTGTCGTGAAAAACATCTCTATCAATAAGATTAATCTCACTTTTACCCAGACAATCTAACCTGTAGACTTTGTTGAATAAAATTGGAAATAATTTTAAATCTAATTTATCTTGTTGTCAAACCAAAAGAAACCTATCAAGAAACCGCTAAAGCAGTGAGAACTCAGCGTGAGGAGGTCATGGCTGAAAACGTGGTTTTCTGAGGGCTTCACATCTAGGCGATGGTCTAATTTATACTCAGTGCGAACACGAGTTGAATTCAGGGAACTGGGAAAGCAGGCGTGTTTGGCACTGCGCGCTTTGCAGGAAGCTCGTGGGGCTTGGTGCATCCTTTGAAGGCTTAAGGGAACGAGGGGCGAAAAGTTGATTATTGTTTGGTTGTGGAAATGGGGTGCTGGGTGGAGTCCCCAAGACCACCCACTGCTTTGAGGATTTACTGGGAGTACTCACAGGACTCAGGAGCTAGTACTTACTGGCATGATTTATTATGGTAGAAAGATAACGAAGCAAAACCAGCTAGGGGAAAGGGTGCATGGGGTGAGGTCTGAAGGGAACCAGGCACAAGCTTCTGAAAGCCCTGCCCCCATGGAGGCTCTCTCGAGGGGCTCGTTTCCCCTGGACAAGGTAGACCGCAGTGAAATGCTGCCAGCCAAAGAAGCGCATCTGAGACTTAGCCCCCAGGGTTTTTATTGGAGGCTGGTGACAGGCAGCCTCTGCCCAAATCCCAGCCTTCCGGCAGGAAAGCAGACATTCAGCGTAAACCATATTGTTGGAAAACAGTTGAGGCACAGCGAACCCCACTTACTAGTTAGGGTGGTAGGAACCCTCCAGAAATCCAAGTCCCCAGACCCCAGCCACGTGCCACCCCTGTAAGCACGGCTTTGAAAGGAGGGCTGCTGGAGCCTGCTTTCTTCTGCACAGATACCAACTTATCCTTTCCTTTCTGATTAATGTCTCTCTCAAACACAGACTGGGGGAATAAAAACCTGAAAACAAGCGAATGTTGACATATACATCACCACTTTCAATTAGCTATTTTCAACCAAATGCTGAAATATAATATAGTTGTAGTCACAAAGTCAGGTATGTTGCAAGAAAAAAACTTATTAGAATTGTATGTTAACTTGGATAGAAACAGAACTTTTCTGAGCTTATGTGCTGTGCAGATACAGAATGCTGGCGGAGTTACTTCTGTGAGAACATCATTGAATTATACTTAAAGATTAAGTACCTATAAAATATATTTGCATTACAGAAGTGGTTAAAGTAACTTTCTCAGTCTTCATAAATGTAGATAATATCTTTGGACAAAAGAATGAGCTACTTTTTTGATGGAACAGGGGAAGCAGGAGAAAATTGTTCCGGGGGGAGGGTTGCTGACGATGCTGACCCTGTTGGTCCAGAAGGTAAAATCCTCCTGTGTTGGTCTGTTCTCAGGCTGCTCATAAAGATATACCAGAGACAGGGTAATTTATAAAGGAAAGAGGCTTAATGGACTCACAGTTCCACACGGCTGGGGAGGCCTCACAATCATGGCAGAAGGTGAAGGAGGAGCAAAGTTGCGTCTCACATGGCGGCAGGCAGGAGAGCTTGTGCAGGGGAACTGCCCTTTATACAACTGTCAGATCTTGTGAGACTTACTATCATGAGAACAGCACAGGAAAGATCCATCCGCACGATTCGATGACCTCCCACCAGGCCCCTCCCACGACACATGGAAATTATGGGAGCTACCATTCAAGATGAGCTTTGGGTGGAGATACAGAGCCAAATCATATCTTGTTTTTTTCCTTTCCTTTTCTTTCTTTTTTTTTTTTTTTAAGAGGGTGGGTCTTATTATGTTGCCCAGCTGGTCTTGAGCTCCTGGGCTTTCGTGATCCTCTTGCCTCGTCCTCCCAACAGTGCTGGAATTACAGGTGTGAGCCACCACACCCGGCTGATTTTCTCTTATGAGTTGGAGTAAAGTACAGCCAAGATGGTTAAGATGATCCATGTCAATGTGGGATGGCCCATGTTTCACCAGCACTCAGATGCCCTGGGGCTGGGGACTTATGGCCAGTTTTGCTAATTCTCAAGGTTAAGTTTTCAGCTGGGTGAAGAAGGAAGAAAGACTGTTTCGTTGAACTCGGTGTTGAGGAGAGCAGTGACTGACAGCTGTGGATGTGCTCTCATCCTCCCACTTTTACTAGGAGAGGGGCTTTGTGATGACAGGTGTATAACCTCTCAGGTTTTCTTTCTTTTACATTAAGAAAAAAGAAGGTGGGGAGGTGGTGGGTGATGGAGCAGGTGATACGTGAGGGTCAGTGAAAATGCACTGCTGGGAGCTAGAGAGCCTGCGCAGGGTTTTTCCGTAACTGTGTCCGTAATGAACTGAAGAAACCGTGTCTCAGTTCTGGACCATGGACGAGAGGAAATGGTCTAGTGATCACCCAACACAAATGGGGTGTATCGGCTGCAAAACAGAACTGGGTACCAGTGAGGCCTAGACCACCTGGGCGTTTCTCTTTCGGAGCTACAGTTCCTAGGTGTAAAATAGAGCTGGTGATATACACCTTGCCAGGTTATTTGAAAATGCAGAGCACCCTGCACAATGTCTGACACATGGGAGGCGGTCACAGACTCATCTGTGTTCAGTTGCTCGTGACGAATGCCCATTATGTCTCAGGCACAGACTAGCTATGCAGTAAGAGGGAGCTCTGAGTCGGACGGAGGGTGGATTCGCTCTTTGGGCATTGGTGTCGCTCTGGATCTGATTGTCCTTCATTATCCAGGTTTTGGAAATGTGAGTCATTGTGTAAAGCTTGAGGTGTTGGTAGGTGGTAGGTGCATCAGGTGTGGTGGTGGTGTTTTCTATGCGTGTCTCTTACCAATAGACTTTTGTTTTTGTTCTTTGAGACAGACACTCACTCTGTCATCCAGGCTGGAGTGCAGTGGTGCGATCTCGGCTCACTGCAAGCTCCGCCTCCCGGGTTCACGCCACTCTCCTGCCTCAGCCTCCTGAGTAGTTGGGACTACAGGTGCCCGCCACCTCGCCCAGCTAATTTTTTGTATTTTTAGTAGAGACGGGGTTTCACCGTATTAGCCAGGATGGTCTCGATCTCCTGACCTTGTGATCTGCCTGCCTCAGCCTCCCAAAGTGCTGGGATTACAGGCATGAGCCACCGTGCCTGGCCTTTTTTTTTTTCCTTTTTTTTTTGAGACAGATTGTTCTGGGACTCCAGGTGTGGTCTATCATGTCCTGCTAATTTTTTTATTTTTTGTTTCTTTTAGAGATGAGCGTTATGTTGCCCAGGCTGGTCTTGAACTCCTGGTACCAGTAAACTTTTTAGGAGGTTTCCGTTAGCTTTTGAAAATTTTTTACCTGATCTTTAAAAATGCATGCAGTTGTGTAGCAATTTTTAAAGTGATTGACAGTTTTTTCCTACCCTACGTTTTCTTGACTGAAGCAGTTGATTCATTGGTACTTTGCGAGTAGTCCTATTATTGTTCCTTGTATTTTTCTGATTTCTGTTTCAGTGATGACACTGTGGGAAGTCATTTGCCAGGGGCACATTTTAATCTTCTGTCTGAATGGATCTGTCTACTTATCTGTTCATTTCTGTCCAACCACCTACCTACCCTTCCGTCCGTCCGTCCGTCCATCCATCCATCCATCCATCCATCCATCCATTAAAGTTCTTTTTGGGGGTGTATCAGTTTAATTGCACTGCATATCTACCTACAAGTAATACCTCTTAGCAATCAGCAGGCAGTGAATCAGGCCATTCCCTGGTTGAAATTCAACTCTAGATTTTTAGAGGGAGCTACTCAGGTTAAGGATTCATTAACAAGAAAATGAATCTACAATAGGCTGTATTATAGATGCAGCACGTGAAGGCGCGCACACATTACTTCTTAGCTGAGTGTGAGGTGCATGCATGTGAGGCTTAGACCCCACAGTCTTAGGACGTCCTTCAGCTTTTTGTTTTTTTTTGTTTTTTGAAGAGGAGTCTCACTCTGTCACCCAGGCTGGTCTTGAACGCCCCCCTTGCCTCAAGTGATCTTCCTGTATCAGCCTCCTAAAGTGCTGGGATTATAGGTGTGCGCCACCATGCCCAGCTTTCTTCAACCTGAAAACTATTTTAAACATTTTATTACTCTGTAGTTATTGGCAGTACCAGATTTTATTTACAACTGAAGGTAGTTTTGGATCTAAAACCACAGTGTTGGTAATGTTCAAAAAATGGATCATTTAGTGGTTTTAATGTCATGTATCAGTCGTTTTCAGAGTATCTTTTATATTGCCCTTCTATATATGTTAGCTTACTAGTTGATGAGTATTTCTGTAACCTATCCTGCTTTCTAATCTAGCCACTAAGTGGTTGAATCAGGATTTACACTCAGCTGTGCCTACTTTAAAATTGATGTTTTGCCCCTCATCTCCCTAAAGTTTTTAACGGCATGCATGTGTTTGTATGCCATTTATATACGTATATGTAATGATTTTTAAGTTCAGTTTGCTTTTATATCTCCCTGATTTTTTGGCGTTGCTTATTTAGAGAAATTTGGCCACAGTTTTTAGCACTGGGTGCTGCAGGACGAGGGCTGGACCTGCTGCTTGGAGCTGCAGTCCTCATCAGGTGTCTGCTTGTTGTACCACCTGCGCCACCATCCACATGCTCCCCAATTTTTTAAAGTTAATTAAACCCCATATTGAAGATAAAAATATGCATACATAATTTTTATTATAATGCTACTTAAACATATAAAACCCAAGGCTAGGCATAAATTCCTTATGGTTAGAGGAATTTTGTGCAGCTGTAAATCCCAAACATACAAATTAAATCCAACTACAAAGGCAGTAAATGAACACCATGAATTTAATGTGACAAAATGATGTAGTTTTGCTGATGGTGTATTGCTCATGTTAGGTTTCCTGAGTGTATTTGTATTTAAGGTTTTTGCTTGCTGTCACTTAATTCTTTTGATTTTGCGAGTGATAGACTCTCTTATTGTTCAGTTTACTGAGGAAGGTTCCCCCACTCCTGCCACCCGCCCCTGCCTGACGGCACAGCACGGTGACAGCGACTTTTCCTGTGTCCATCTAGTACTTTGTTCAAATGGCAGCATAGGAATATACAATCTAATTTCCCCCCTTTCCTTAGGAGAAAAGTAATATTCTATATGCATTATTCTGCAATTTTCTTTTTTCATGTAACAAAATATTCTCGAGGTCTTCCCTATGAGTGCATGGAAAACTTTGTGGGCCATCATTGGAGTTGCCGTCTTTACAGCCGATGTTTCTTCTAACAACGTATACGCTAATCTCATTAGAGGTTTGTCACCGCTAATCCAGATTATATCTTCTTTGGACCTCAAACAACCCTCTGAAGTAGGTGGTGGTGGGGGTATCAGGAAGAGAAGACACTGAGATTCAGAGAGGTTAACGGACGTGACTGAGGCGACAGTTGGAAGTGTGTGGGGACGCGGCCCACCCTAGGTCTGTGTGCCCAGACAAAGGCCGGGTGCACTGTCGCCTTCTCAGGGCCGCTGCCGCCTGCTGAGTCCAGCATGCTCAGGGCACTCCCCCTTCTTGGCGATGGTGTGCTGAGGTCCACCCGCAGTAGCTGACGGTCTTGGTCTTCAGAGTCCTTTGGTGTTTATTGAGTGCCCTCGTACAGATGAGGAAACAGATGCTTCTGCATATGGTTCCGATGGGACCACTACAGTCTGCAGATAACTGAGCACGGAGCTGAGGGTGGTCAGATGCCTACCAATCGCAAACTTTGCTGCACCCAGTGTGAGAGTCGGGGATGAGCAATGCCTTTTACTGACCTAGGAGGTGTTACAATGATGAGAAGAGGTCAGGAGGCACTAGGCCAGGAGAGGAGAGAGTTGGGAGGAGAAAGTGGCCGTGCTGCAGGTGCCCTAACAGACCCAGGGAAGCATGGAGAGAGAGCACAGCGAGGCCTGTGTGGAGAGGGTGTCACCAGCCTGCCTCGGGGCTGCAGGGGGCGGGGAGCGCATACTGTATGCAGACCTCTCCGTCGGTTTGTGCTGGCTGCTCTGCTCTCAGGCTCACAGAGTTCTGCACTGTGAGCAGCGCAGGTCAGAAGGGGTGTTTGGAAATGACACGCTCTGTCCAGGAATTGTAGTCAATGTTCCAGCTGTTAATATTCCGCCTTCTGGGAGACGGTGGGTTTCACCCTGAGTTGAGTAGCTTCACGACTGCTAGTGGTTGGAAGCTTCCAGATGAGCAGTTTAAGCCAGAAAACAATGTTGATACGTCTTGAGATGTGTATAAATAATTTGATTTGGCCGGGCAGGGTGGCTCACACCTGTAATCCCAGCATTTTGGGAGGCTGAGATGGGCAGATTATTTAAAGTCATAGTTCGAGACCAACCTGGCCAACATGGTGAAACCCAGAGGACTAAAAATAGAAAAATTAGCTGGGCATGATGGCGCATGACTGTAATCCTGGCTACTCAGGAGGCTGAGGCATGAGAATCGCTTGAACCCAGGAGGTGGAGGTTGCAGTGAGCTGAGATCACACTGCTGCACTCCAGCCTGGGTGACAGAGTGAGATTCCATCTCGGGGGAAAAAAAAAAAAAAAAAGATTAAGGTTTGTTTTGTTTTTTGTGTTTGTTAAGAGAGCCTTTGTAGGCTACATGCATGTGGTAATAGACTTCAAAGGGTAAAATGGAAAATGGTAGCTTACAACTAACATTTAGTCAATTGAAAAGTGTAGCCCAGGGTGTAGATAGCACATTCCCCTGCTGTGCCTGCTGGGTCCTGGAACGAGGCCTTTCAGCAAGTTGGCTCTTGCATCAAGGGCCTGTCCTGAGGGTTGTGGGGCCTTGGCCATCAGGGAGAGAATAAGGTTTTCTCATTTTTGACTTCAACTAACGGTCATAGAGTTGCTTTTCTTTTCATTTATTGTTTCACTGTCCTTTCCCCATCCTCCTCTATCTCTGCGTCCTCCTTTATCTCATCAGCTCTTCTCCTCTTTCTCTTCCTTATTCTCCTTCTCCTTCCCTCCTTGCATTTGTTCAGCTTTACCACATTCATTATACACTCAGCGAGATGTGAAATCTTTCGTTTCCCGTTCCTGGTACGTGCAGCAAAAGCTTGATTATACAACATAACGATGATCTAGACAGAAAACATGTCTGACTTGTGTTGATGGAATATGTCGCATTCCCATGGTTGTCAGTTACTGTCGCTCATGACAGTGAGCAAGTGTGTCTTGCGAGTAAGAAGGTTCAGGGAGTTGAGATGACGGGGCTGAGATGCTGCCTGCTGTCTCCTTCGTGTGGGCAGGTAATGGTGCAGGGGGCATGTATGAACTGGTGTGGAGGTGCCCAATAGGTACCCTGTGCTTGAGGAAGGGGCAGAAGGCTGATGGCCTTGTGGCTGTACCCCCAGGTGCTTCTTGCTGGGTGGCTCTCACTGAGCGGGAGTGAATGGCAAGGGAAGCTTCCTGATGCAATCCTTCAGCCGAACTTAGGGATGATCTCCACGACAGTAGACCCCGAGGAGCACCCCGTGCCACCCACCAGGAGAAGCCCAGAGGAAGCGATACCCTCCCTGACTTGTTAGAGTGCTTCTCTTGAAGGAAAGAAAACCCGGAAAGTTCTTTGACTTCTGTTGTACTGAAGGTATCATCGTCTTAGACACCAATTTAGCATGAAGGGAAGATAATGTGTCAGACACTTGAATATTGTTGCACGTCTGCTTTTCCTACTGAATTTTCGAATGCAGATATATGTGCAGTCTGTTGAATATAATGGGTTTTCGATCTTGTCCTTTCTAGGAAGGTAAAATGCTTTTTATTACCTGGAAACTAATTTCAAGCAATAGGTTGCATTTTTCCTAGGAGTCTTGTGTTCAGTTTTGTTTTTCCAGTGCGGATTGCCTCCAGATCTTTATTTTGAAAACTTTTCACACAATTCGAAGACCTGCAAGAATGGTGCCACTAACACCTCACGCTCACCACTTTGACACAAGGCTTGTTTGCATTTTGTTGTATTTGCTCTTTCTGTCACACTTTTGTTTGCTTTTGAATCATTTGAAAGTAAGTGGCACACATTATTATTATTATTTGAGATGGAGTCTCACTTTGTTGCCCAGGCTGGAGTGCAGTGGTGTGATCTTGGCTCACCGAAACCTCTGCTTCCTGGGTTCAGCTGATTCTCTTGCTTTAGCCTCCTGAGTGGCTGGGATTATAGGCACGCACCACTACACCCAGCTAATTTTTTATTTGTACTTCTAGTAGAGAGGAGGTTTTACCACATTGGCCAGGCTGGTCTCAAACTCCTTGATCTAAAGTGATTTGCCCGACTCGGCCTCCCAGAGTGTTGCGCGTGAGCAACCATGCCTGGCGAGTGATTTTCTTCCTGAATACTCCTGCACACATCTCGTAAGAATTAAAACATCATTCACCTGTCTAACCATAATACCAATGTCACTCCTAACAAAATTGACCATACTGCCACAATATTATCTAAATATTTCGTCTATATTGAAAAATCTTCAGCTGTTTCAATAACATCTTTTATAGCTGTTTTTTTAAAAAAACCAAAATCTACTCATTACATTTGTTTCTTTAGTCTTTTCTAAATGTAGAGCGTTTTTCCCCCCTGTAAATGACATGGACTTCTTGCGGAAGGGTCCTGCTGCTTGTGTTGGAGAGTGTCCCACTTAGGTTTTGCTGGGTGTCTCCTCATGGCGTCATTCCACCTGTTTTTTCATTCCCTGCATTTCCTGCAAACTGGAAGTTCAATCTAGAGGTTTGATTATATCCACATTAAGTCTTTTTGGCAAGAATGCTTCGTAAGTGTTGTTGATGACTTCACATTGCATTACACCAGGAAGTGATCAGTCTTTAACTTAGAAGATTTGCTCTCACTCTAAAATAGGACAGTTTTAAAAATAGGCGTCTTTTTTAAGGGAAGGGTTTTCACTCTTTCACCCAGGCTAGAGTACAGTAGTACCATCATAGCTCACTGTAACCGCTAACTCTTGGGCTCAAGCGATCTTCACACCTCACCCTCCCAAGCAGCTGGGACTACAGGTGTGCACCACCATGCCTGGCTAGTTAAAAAAATTTTTTTTGGAGAGACAGGGTCTTGCTTTGTTGCCCAGGCTGGTCTTGAACTTTTGGGCTCAACAGATCCTCCCACCTAGGCCTCCCAAAGTGCTAGGATTGCAGGTGTGAGCCACTGTTGGGCCTAAAATATGAATCTTAACGTTTACTCTGTCTTCACACGTAACTGATTGTCTAGTTATTAAATTCTATGTTGTATATCTGGCTTGCTTAGCTTCCAGTGTCAAATTATCTGAAGCCATTCTGATTTGCAGCCTTTGCTTTGTGGCTCATTTGTTCTCTGAAGCCTGTGTCTTATGTACGAAGAAGGGTGTAAATACTTTTCTTTGAACTTTTAGTTGAAACTGATTTGGAAATCATTTGTCACAACCTGGGCAACATAGCGAGACCTCGTCTCTACAAAAAATACAAAAAAAATTAGCTTAGTGTGGTGGCTCCCACTTGTGGTCCTACCTACTTGGGAGGTTAAGGTGGGAGCATCACCTGAGCCCAGGAGGTTGAGGCTACAGTGAGCCGTGATCACGCCACTGCACTCCAGCCTGGGAGGCGGAAGGAGACTTTTGGCTCAAAAACAAATAAACAAACAAAAAATCTTTTGTCAAAGACATAAGGCCGTAATGTGGATGGAAATTTTAAGGGGAAAGTAATATATATGAGCGCGTATGTGTAGTTATAAAAAGAACCAAAAGCATCTCAAAGTCCACGGTCCATCATCATCATCAGCCTCTGTCTACAGAGCCAGGGTCCCCCCTGGATGCGTCTCCTGTAAGATGAAGGCCCCCCCTTGTGTGGCCTTCAGTGATTGTCCTCCCCAGGAGTCCTGCTGGCTCTGCTTGGAGAACCTGGCCACTTTCCTGCCTCTGCTCCTGGCAGCCTCCGTGGCCCGTCACTTCTTGTTTGCCTGTGAATTCTTTTTCCAGACTCGAGTGACACTTTGCCTTGCAAAGCTTTGCCCAGTGCTGTCAGACAGGGTTAGTTCTAAGTCTCTCCTGTGAGATCCACGGCACTCTGGGCATTTCTGGAAGGAAAGTTATGTGTGTCTCTCGTCCCTGGAAGGGACAGGGCACATCTTGTTCATCAGGGCACCGCACCCCTGGGACCCGGCCTGACTCTGATGCCACAGGCATTTAATGAAGACATTCAAAGTGAACATTCAGAATCTCTGTCTCCTCGTACTTCTTTTTTGTGCTTATATTTAATACGTAATAATATTCATATATGGACACTTTCAAGAAGACCTAACAGGACACAGTGCTCTCTATGGTTGAATGAAGCGGTCGGTGTTGGACTCGGGCTGGGCCTTGCTGTGTGGACACAGGTGCTCTCTATGGTTGAATGAAGCGGTCGGTGTTGGATTCGGGCTGGGCCTTGCTGTGTGGACACAGGTGCTCTCTATGGTTGAATAAAGCGGTCAGTGTTGGACTTGGGCTGGGCCGCGTATTCTGGAGAAGTGGCTGTGGAGCATGATGAGGCGTCCGTCGCAGCAGCGTCTCTGCGCCCAGGTGTGGCCGTGCTGAGTGGATTCCTGCCGCGGATCTTGGGAAGAAGGTTGGCTTTCCTCCTGGTGTTGGGGGAAGGCCTCCCCTGAGACCCTGCTGCACTCCACTGGGGCGTTTCATTGTCCTCTCCCTTCCTGACAAGGACACGGCTGGACACTCTTCACGTCAGCAAGGATCCTGGGTGCTGGGGGCGCAAAGACAAGCCAGGCCTGGAAGACCCACCCAGAGCCAGGGGAACCCACCCTGAATACATACTCGCCAAGCCACGCGCTGCGGTTGGGGGTCCCAGAGGTGTGCTCAGGCCGGCCTGTGGGGACAGCAAAGTGGCCTCCCCGAGGAAGGGGCCTGTCCTCAGTGTTTCAGAGGCCTCACCTTGTCTCAGCCTTGAAATATTTCCTGAAGAATGCCGTTTTTGAAATTTATTTTGTAGAGAAAAAATCCAAATATTGAAAGGCTCTGCTTGAATTTTTAACAACTACTATATCAAGAAAAGATTTCTGACTTAGGTGGCCCCTTCGGAATATCCGATTCCTGTGCTGGCTTCTACATTGCCTTTGCAGGCCTGTGTTTATAGGTGCGGTTTTCTTGTTCAGATGGAACTCTGTGGTGTTAAATGTGGCCTTCTTTGTTTTGTGTTACATATTTTTCTCAACTTTATGAGATCAGACCAAATAGAGAATGTTAAAGAAAAAAATATTTTGGGCAATTGGAATTGCAAGAATGTCAAGAAGAAATATGTGTAGTGAATAGCAGGCTGTAGAAACCATGTCACTGCTCAGATCTTAAGATCCGTAGCCGAGAGAGGCTTTGAAGCACCTGGGGAAGATGTGTGTGCCGCTCTGCGTTTGTAAAATTCTGGACTTGACTGTAGAGCTCGCTTTGCTGACAGCTGGTTTAGTCGTCGATAATCCCTAAGGATACCTGCGTGTGCCGTCGCCTTCATCACCAGGACTTGGAGGAAAATTGCAGTGATGCTATTTGTTATTTCACGTTGATAATTCCTTCCACCTTTGGCCTTGCCCTACGGTAATTCCTCATTTCGGATTCCTTTGAATAGTTGGGTCATGGGAAGAGTTCTACTGTTATGTTACCAAGGTGAGGTTTGCTAAGCCATCATTCTTATGTAGATGGCAGAAAAAGCCATTCAGAGAAAACATCTGAGTCGGTTCCCGCCAGGTTAAGCAGAAAGGGGATTTGCTGAGGATCTCCAGAAGACCCGAGAGCCGGCCCCTGAAGTTACGGTAGACCTCAAGGGAGCTTCTGTAGCTGCTGAGCAACTGAGACATTGGAGGAGTCCTGGAGGACCTGCCACCGCCTCTTGAGGAGCCAGGTGCCGCTGCCGCACAGCTCACAGGGTGCTCACCTCCCTGTGGAACGGGGGCCTGGAGTCTTGGGGTCTAGAGTTTGATCTTGTAGGTGCATCTGATCATAGGAACCCAGGTCACATGCTGGCCCCTTCGCTGCGGGAGTCAGGACACAGTTCTTCTTTTCCCCCCCTTAGTAAGCTAGGACCCGGAGCATAAGAAATTGTCAAGATGTACGGAAGGTGTTAAAAAGATGATGGGGAACTGCAGATGGCAGGTATCTGCCGTGGTTCCCCATGGGGCATCTTAATGGCCAGCTTATTACTAGGTTTTCAGCTGTGCAAGACCTTTGATTTACCCATGCCTGTCATCTCTGATACCCACTTAGCAGCACCTGCTGTTCCCTAGTCTCTTTAAAACCGAGGCTTCTTTCTTCCTTGTCCCATTCCACTCTTGCCACACCTAGCTCCGGCCTTCTTAATTCACCATGACAGCTTCCTGGCTAATTTCCCTTCCTCCATTCTTTTTCTTCCCAAGTAAATGTTAGCCCTTGTCATTAATGTTAGACGTCATCTTCCTGAAAATATCCATTTAGCCAGGTTTATGCCGTGGCAGCTGCAGTGGGGCCCGGAGGCCTTTCTTCCAGGCCTCTGTTATTGGAATCCACCTCCCGCGTCTATTTGGAGCTATGCGGCCTTTGGAACGGCTTCATGAGATGCGTTGGCCCAAGCAGAAGGCTGGTACAGAAGCAGAACAAAGCTCCCAGCATTCCGAGAGGTTTCTGTTGAGAAATGTCTTGGGCTTATGTCTTCAGCCTGCCTGGGAGCCCTGCGTATGTTTACTTGCCTTGGGGTAGATTTGATGAAGCCTGTACCATGGGTAACATATTGCTGGATAATGAAGAGTGGAAAGAAAATTAGCCCAGAATGAATGACTCAGTCCCATGATAATGTGGCTAATTTTAATTTGCATCAGGAGTAGTAAAGCTGTGGCCCAGTGTGTTATCAAATAAATCTCTAAACAGCCTTGAAATCATTCCATGTATTGAAAATTGAATTTTTTTTTAGATGGAGTCTCACTGTGTTGGCCAGGCTGGAGTGCAGTGGCATGATCTTGGCTTACTGCAACCTCTGCCTCCCGGCTTCAAGTGATTCTCCTGCCTCAGTCTCCTGAATAGCTGGGATTACAGGTGCACACCACCACGCCTGGCTAATTTTTGTATTTTTAGTAGAGGTGGGGTTTCACCACATTGGCCAGGCTGGTCTCAAACTCCTGACCTTGTGATCCGCCCACCTTGGCCTCCCACAATGCTGGGATTACAGGCGTGAGCCACCGCGCCCGGCCTGAAATAAATTTCCATGAAATAAATATTAGGAAATTAGCCAGGCATAGTGGCGCGTGCCTGTAGTCTCACCTACACGGAAGGTTGAGATAGGAGGATCGTTTGAGCCCTATTGAAGCAATAGGCTTCACTTTGTATCTCTTGAACTGGGAAGGAGTGGAGAAGAAAAAATATTAGAGCCCTTTGCTATACTTATTTTACGAAGACCAATTATTTGTTGGTTTTTAAGGACCAGAGTTCCCAGGAATAAGCGAAACACGGCTCGATCTCTAAGTGTGCCCAATACCGCCGGCACCACGTTCCTCACGCCAGCCCAGCTTGCTCGTTACCTGGGATACTCGCCCAAGCTTCAGCTGACTGAGCAGGTTATTTTCTATATCTTCAGGGTATAAAAACAGTTGTATAGACATACATGCACAACCATGAAAAAAATTTTAAACTATTGTGGTAAAGTCATTTTTATCCCCACTTCTGCCCCCATGCTTGTGGAAATAACATGTTTGTGGTAGATGGAAAGTGCGTAGGCAGAAGGGCCAGGTACAAAGAAGAACAGATGATCCACATTCCTCTGCAGAGGTCAGAATCGCGCGTGATGTCTTGTTGTTTTCATTTGGTGTGACCTTATATTTGGAATCACAGTTGTGGGTACAGTTTCGTACCCCCCTCTTTTCAGTTATGTTTGAGCATGTCCTGTGCCATGTAATATTCTTTGAGAACATATTTTTTAAACAGCTCTACTGAGATACAATTCAACTACCCCAGAGTTCACCCGTTTTTACCAAGAGTTCACCAACAGTTGTGCAACCTGAAAGTATGTTTTTGTAAAGGACAGATACTATTTTATCATATAACACTGTTTAATATATGCGATTTAATTATGTCCTTCAACTTGGAACTTTAGGCTTCCGTAGAATACATTTTATCATATTTAGATTTTATGCTGTTGAATGACTTGGAATTAATTTGTAAGTGTATATACCCTCGTATTTTGCTCTGTGACAAAATATTTTATTTTCGCTTTTAGGTAAGGAGACTGAAGAATTTTTTCTTTTTTTGTTAATTTCACCCTATAAGGCGTTTCAGGTAGAGGCAAAGAAATGATTCCTAGCTCCTCACTCAGTCCTTGGTGGGCTGACTGGCTGTGCACACTAGGCCTCAGGGTAGAAGCAGTTCTTTTAGAGACCCCAGGCATAGTCTCATGGGTTCACAAACCCGCATCAAGGCTGACCATTTGTTTTTGGAGGAACCGCGGAAGGATTCAGTATAGAATTCCTTAAGAAAGGAGTTTCTTTAGTTTGTTTAAAATCGTTACAACTTTTTTTTTTTTTTTTTTTTTAAGACGGAGTCTTGCTCTGTCGCCCAGGGTGGAGTGCAGTGGTGTGATCTCGGCTCACTGTAACCTCTGCCTCTGTTCGAGCAGTTCTCCCACCTCAGCCTCCCGAGTGGCTGGGACCACAGGTGCACGCCACCACAGCCGGCTAATTTATGTATTTTCCTTTTTAGTAGAGACAGGGTTTCACCACGTTGGCCAGGGTGGTCTCAAACTCCTGACCTCGGGTGATCCACCTGGCTTGGCCTCCCAAAGTGCTGGGGTTACAGGCGTGAGCCACCACGCGTGGCCAAAACAGTTACAATTTCTATAATAAACTTTTTTTTCCCCAGAATAAAACTAGCACCTTTAAAGTGAGCTATAATGATTCCTTTTATGAAACTTATTATGTATGCAGTTCTTATTTTGACTTTCAGAAATCTAAATTTCTCAAGGGTCTGTGATGCTGGAACTCAACTCACACCAAGTCCCTTGTGCAGTTTGCGTGGCGCAGGAAGGGGTGAGCCGAGTGAGGACTGCAGCACTCCTCACTTGTGTGCGAAGGTCGCCGTGGGTGAGGCCTCCTCATCCCTGAGGCCGAAATTTTCCTCTTCTCGTTTCCTTTTGATCAGGACGTTCTACAGGGGTGGAGGCAGATTTTAAAAGCAGTCATACATAGACAGAATTTGGCCTAAAAAAAGAGTAGTGCTTAAATCTAAATGAGGCCTCTGGCTCAGCGTAACAAACTGAGCTCATAAATTCAAGCACCTCTCCCCTCATTCCCAATTCCCATTGAAACTCATAAATTCAAGCACCTCTCTCCCCTCATTCCCAATTCCCATTGAAACGAACAAAGGAATATAAAAATAGGGAGTCTCCCAAGCTAACACAGTTGCTGCCGGTGATGATGGTCTTGTTTTGGACTGCAGGGTTTGCTTGCAGAAATTCAGTTGGTTGTGCTTCCTGCGGGCTTGGTGCTCACTTTGTAGCAGTGCTTGGAATGGAAGTGAGGGGGCAAACTGGCTTTTCCTTCTCTTGAACAACTTGGTTATCCGCCTCCCCTTCCCTGCGAGGTATATCTACTCTCTTTGCTATATGTTCTAGTTTCTGACTTTCTTTATAAATTATGCATTTGTGTAGCTTCGGCTTTGCTCCGAGTTTCTGCTTGATGCTGTGAATCCTAATGAGCGCTCCCGGGAATTGGGTGGATTTGGGTGGCTCTGCCTTCAGACAAACCAGGGGATCGTGAATGCTGTGACCCGTGTGGCCAACCCCAGTCTTGCATTCTGTTTATTTTCCACCAGTCTCAGTTGTTGATGTTGGGAGGATAAGTGTGAGCCACACTTGCAATGTGGGGAACAGAAGGCAGTGATTGGGCTGCTGAACATGTTTAATTTCTTCATTCTGCACGGTGACTTAGGTGTCACTGTGCGTCAGCCTGGGAATTTATACTCAAGCTTGTTTGTGCCACCTGATCACCTGTATCTTTTTAAATATATATGATTTTATCCAATCAGTTATGAAGGAAGACTCCAGTAAGGAAATCCCTTGCGATTTGGTTTGAATTCTTTGGGAGGTGACAGGCATTAATACGTCTTTCACCTGTGAGGTGACATGCTCTGAGCTTACAGGCCTTCGAGTGGAGGTGATCTTGTCTGCAGGCCCTGTGTGCAATTCTGACACCCAGAAGCTCTGAACACTGGGTTATTTAACAGCTCATTTGGCGACAACGCTTGGCCTGAGCTGGAGTGAGACTGGACACTCTTGATTGATTCCATGGAGAGTGGAAATGTTAACATGGTGAATGTTGGGTGCCGCTCCAAACCCTCCTGGGTGTGTTCACCCTCCTGGCTGTCGCTCCAAACCCTCCTGGGTGTGTTCACCTTCCTGGGTGCTGCTCCAAACCCTCCTGGGTGTTTTAACCCTCTTGGGTGTGTTCTGTGAGACAGGGCAGAGGGATCACATTATCCTTTCACCAAGGTGAACACTGGAATTTCAAAACCAAGCTGGCACCAAAGGACCATCAGCAACACTGCCCAGGCTGTTATAATACCATCAGGACCCCACTGCTTGACGGCCCCCAGCCTCTCCCACCTGGAATCCAAAGTGCCGTGGAGACCTTGAGCCGGGGAACAGGATCCTTAGGTGTGTGCTCCAGCCTTTAGGGGGTGCCTCCAGGATGACTGGGGGGAGACCTTGAGCTGGGGCACAGAGTCCTTAGGCGTGTGCTCCAGACTTTAGGGGGTGCCTCCAGGATGGCTGGGAAGACCAGTCATGAGTCAGAACTTCAGAATCTGAAAACTCCTTGGCACCTAAGAGGTCATTTGTCTCCACCCCCTCACTTTAAGGATGAGGAAATTTTTCAGGAGGGATTGAAATTAACTGTCATGTCCAAGGCCATGCATTGTTAGTGAGCATTTAAGGTTTTATAGTTTCTCAAAATGATACTCTTTTCAAATGCAAAATTAACCTATGGGGATATAACCATGTCATCTTAAATTACGTTGCATTGGAGGAAAATGTCTTAAAGTCAAAAAACTTATTTTATGTAATATTATGCAGTTTTTGGCACATTAAATTTGATAGCCCTTACATTTTAAACATTCTGTAACTGTTATTAAAAAACATTAATCAAGAGTTTTTGGAGCGAGGTTGCCATAGAAATGAAAATAAAATGCCAAAAGACGTTTTAGGTATAGCTAAGAATTAAAAAACTTACTGAATTTGAGGCTGGGTGTGGTGGCTCACACCTGTAATCCCAGCACTTTGGGAGGCGGATGCTGGTGAATCACCTGAGGTCAGGAGTTAGAGACCAGCCTGGCCAACATGGCGAAACCCCATCTCTACTAACAATACAAAAAGTTAGCTTGTCATGCTGGCAGGCGCCTGTAATCCCAGCTATTTGGGAGGCTGAGGCAGGAGAATTGCTAGAATTCAAGAGGCAGAGGTTGCAACGAGCCGAGATCGTGCCACTGAACTCCATCATGGTGTTTTGCCCAGTTTTGGAGTTAAATTGGTAGCTAGATGTTAGAGCAAACACATTGTTCTAGTTCATGTGTCAGTGTATTCTCAGGTGTTTTTCTTGTTTTCTTTCAAAGTAGAATGCAGGATGTAGGGTTAGGTGTGTATTGTGTAAACAAGGATGAATCAAATTAATTTCTTTCTTGTCTTGGTTCTTGTCTTTGTATAGTGTAGCTAATTTCACACATTCCAGCTGAGGGCCATGCCTTCCTATTGCTGGCCTGTAAAGAAGTCAGAAACGTCTTTCTCAGTAGCATTTAGTGAGTCAGGAATACCACACTCACTGACAGGCACGGTGAGGGGAGGCCCCTTAGTCATCCCATGGGACTCAAGGATGATCCTTGGGCTTCTATTAGCACTTTTGTGTAAGGGACTCAGAGATCTTCAGAGATCATTTTTATAAGTAACTAGAACTATGCATTTGACTGGGAATGTGAAAGTTTAAAAATTTAATTAGCTGCATTTGTAGAGGTGGAGGGAATATGACTTGTCTAGAATGACAGCCGAGATAGCAGAAATAGGAATAAAGTCAGAGGTGTTGGGAATGCCGCCTCACCGCCCTGTGTCAGCCTCCACTGCCTCCCCAACCCCGGTACACAGAGGAGGAAGGAGACCCAGCAGCCGCAGGGCCTCTTCACCCAGCGAGCTTCCCCTAGTCCTGGCTGCCCTACTTGCTGTCTCCCTGGACTTGCATCCACCCCTTACTCCCTGGATGCCCTGCTGGGAGGGGAACACCACCACCTAGTTCATGACCCTTTGGTGAAGGATGAAGTAGACTGTGTGTCTACACTGCACGGCTCAGGGAACAAGCACCTTAGCACAGGGAGGTCACCATTGATCAGAAGTGCTGGGACTGAGCCCCAAACCTGGCTGTGAACTTCCGGGGGGCAAGAAAGAACAGGGTTGTATGGGAAGTTACTGAGCGTACATCAGCCCAGAAAAACAGCTTTGCCCACCTTTTCCTGGGGTGCACAGAGCATATGGATCAACGGGGAGAAAGCACTGCCAGACAAGCCCCAGGGCAGCGGCAGTGGCACTTGGCCATGGGAGCAGCCGGTGGGTGTCTCCAGTTGGCCTGTTAATGCTGTTTCTTCCACTGGATTTTGCTACAGGAGCCTGACATCAGTTTAAGGTATATTCTCTTTGCAGATTAGGGACAAGATAAGAGAAGCCAGTTGGGAACCAGTTAAGCTCTGGGGAAGCACACGGTCTATTATGAAAATTAGAGAGCCTGATGGTGTGGATTGTTTTCTCATTAGAAGGCTTTCCTTCCCACAGAGGGCCCCTGCAGATGGCTGTAGGCAAAGCCAGCCTCTTCCTTTAGGAAGCAACTTGGAACTTGCTCCAGGGTTTAAATCAGTTCATCCCCACATTACAGAGCATGAAAGGAACACCCTTGATTTAAAACTGTTGTGAGGCAGGTGTTCACAGTTGTTCACCGTGGCCACAGGAAGACCGCAGAAACGTTTCCAGGAAATGTCTAGTTTTAAGCACTTTATCCTCAAAGGCTGAGTTTGCTATACAATAATTGGGATTTGGGATTATGGATACCGATTACTTAAATATTACTTAAATATTGGATGACTAATTAAATACAGTGACTTTTGTTGTTCTGATTTTCAGTGCTTTCTCCTGATAAAAGATGAAGATCTAAAACCGAAACAAGAGGAATGATCTGTTGGAAAGAATGAGACAGACTTATTATTCTTAGATAGTATAGTTGTATACTTTCAAAACCTGAAAGAATCACCAAAAAGCAATTACATTTAACTAAGAATGTAGTAAAGGAACTAACCATTTTTCTTATATAGCAACAATTATCAATAAGAAACTGTTATGGGGAAATACGTATTTCCCTGAAATACTCATGAAATATCTGGAAATAATTTTAAAATTAAAAATTAACATTTTTATTGGTGATAATTTTATACATTCATGAAATCGAATCAGAGTGATTAAGATACCTATCACCTTAAGTATTTACCATTTTCTTTTTTCTTTTTATTTTGTTTTGAGATGGAGTCTTGGTCTATTGCCCAGGCTGAGTGCAGTTGTACAATCTCAGCTCACTGCAACCTCTGCCTCCTGGGTTCAAGTAATTCTCCCGTCTCAGCCTCCTTAGTAGCTGGGATTACAGGTGCACACCACCACACCCGGCTAATTTTTGTGTTTTTAGTAGAGATGAGGTTTCACCATGTTGGCCAGGCTGGTCTTGAACTCCTGACCTCAGGTGATCCGCCTGCTTCAGCCTCCCAAAGTGCTGGGATTACAGGGGTGAGCCACCGTGCCCGGCCTATCTTTTCTTTATGCTAGAAACATGCGAATTATTGTCTTTAGGTATTTTAAAAATGATTTATTCATTTATTTATTTTTAGAGATGGGGTCTTGCTGTGTTGCCCAGGCCAGAGTACAGTGGCTGTTGGCAGGCACAGTCATTGCACACTGTACCCTCAAACTCCTGGGCTCAAGCAATGCTCCTGCCCCAGCCTCCTGAGCTGGGACCACAGGTGCGCACCACCACACACTTCTAGCTGCTCCAAATGTACTGTCAATTAAATTAATGTTAACTGTCATCACTCTACTGATCTGTGGGAATAATCCCAGTAAGAAATGCACAGGATTTATTCGTGAAGAAAACTGTAAGAATGTTACTGAAAACAGTTAAAGGAGCATTGGGTAAATGGAGAACCGTATTATGTTCTGCATAGAAAATAGAATATTATGAGGATATTACTTCTTAATGATAAGTTCAAATTAAACTTCCTTGCAATTTTAGTTCAGTGCAGTTTTAATAAAATCCCAATGGGATTAAAAGATTGAAAACTGATTTGAAAAAAATAAGTGAATATAAATAGCTAAGTAAAATAAAAAAAATGAGGGTGAAAAATGACCCAAGTATTATGAAATATGAAGATAAATTAGTTAAATTAATGTAGTGCTAGTAGAAGTATTGGTTGATAGGTTAATGGGATGAATTTGATTACCCAGTAATAGAATTTTGTCTCTGTGAGAATTAATATATGTATCTGTGCACACCTATGAGTTTGGGGCAGATTATTTAACAGAGATTGACACAACTGGCTAGTTTTATGAGAAAAAGTTAATCCTTATCTTGTATCATATACCAGAATAAGTAACATCCAGACAGCTTAAAGGGTCAGTGTAAAACAGAAACACCGTACCGAAATACAGTCTTCCCTCATTCCGCAGATAGTTAGCACCTAGTCAGGGCCAGGGTTTTGCTCAAACGAGTGGACTTGAGCCTCTGGCCCACTGAGGAGTGTCCGTGGGCTGGTGCTCTGCCAGGAGGAAAGGACAGGTGCGATCGCAGCGTTCCCCAGCTGGTTCCACCCCGATGGGGAGTGTGGAAGGTGTGTTGAGGGGTATCCAGAGAAGGCCTCCCCAAGAAATTGATCTTTAAACTGAGATCCAAGGAGAGAGTCAGAGCTGGCCAGGTGACCCGGGGGAGGGGAACTCCCAGCAGAGGGAACTGTGGGTTTGAGGGCCGAGAGGTCAGTGTGGCCATGCCACAGTGTAAGTACGAGGAATGAGTGGATGGTCCACGGAGGGTGAACGACGCAGGCAGTGAGAACAGTGAACAACGCTAGGAGAACCAGGCAGCATCACTGATGTGAATGAATGCAAACTAAATCAACACGACAGCTTTTCTCATTAAATGATTGATGATTTTGAATAACAAGGATTTTATATCTGGTTTACTATCTAGTGGGAGTGTAAATTTGTGTATGCAAAGGAATTTGGCAGAATGTATTGAGTGTGTTAAAATGTTTATATCTTTTGATCAAATAATTCCGTTTCTGGAGATTTATCATAGCCTGAGAATAGCCCTTCCTGCTATGTCCCTCTCACTACCTGCCCCCCTTGCTGTGAAACCCTGCCTTCAGAGAAGGGCGTCACTCCTGCACTAGGGCTGGGGTAGCCAGGTGACAGGTGGAGGGCTGGCTGAAGGGCAGGTGGGTGGGGAAGGGGCTCAGTGTTCTGGGGGATGTTTTAAAAGCTGGAAGAACACATAAATGAGATTCCATATTGAAAATATATATATATTATATATATAATTTTTTTTTTTTTCTGTTATGCTTTCAGATGAAGACAGTCAGTGTTGCCTTAGTTTTGTGCCTGAATGTTGGTGTGGACCCTCCCGATGTGGTGAAGACCACGCCCTGTGCGCGCTTGGAATGCTGGATCGGTGAGTACCTCTCTCACCCGCTGCCACGAAGGCCCTCTGGCTGGCTCTGGGCTGGGCGGGGCTCGCCAAGCCTGTGGTCTGGTCCAGGGGTCCGTCTCCAGCTGTGCAAATCAGGATTTTTTTTCTTTTTGGAATCACATCACCTTTAAGTAATTTCAGATGCATTCACCTGTGATGTGTAGTGGAGAAAGTATTTCAAGAAAAATTAATAAGATAATGATTATTGGGTTATATAATTTTCTACTTTAAATTTGTTCTGTCTGGCATAGTATCTATGTACACTTAAAAAAAATGGAATGACTGATACCTGCATGGAAATGTAGAAAAGGTAAATGGAACCATTTCCAGCAAAGCGTCACATAATGGATCATGGCCCATAATAATAATGGCCAGCATTTGCTGAGTGCTTCCAATGTGCCAGATACCATTGGAAGCACTTTACAATTCACAATGCTCACAACAACCCTGTGTGGTGGGGTTTATTGCTAATCTCCATTTGAGAGCTGAGGAACATGAGACATAGAGATTAGTAATTTGCTCACAGTTGTCCTGTAAGTAGCAGAGCTGGGATTTGAACCTATGCAGTTCAAGTCCAGAGACTGTGTTTTGTTTTTTGTTTTTTTTTTTAATTGTGGTAAAACATACACAACACAAAATACCATTCTAGGAATTATTAAGTGTACAATTCAACGACATGAAAGAATTCATAATGTTGTGCAAGCATTCTCACTGTCCGCCTCTAGAACTTTTCACCATCCCAAACGGAAACTCTGTCTCCATTACACAACTCCTCATTCCTGCCTTCCCCAGCCCCTAGTAACCACCATTCCACTGTCTGTCTCTATGAATTTGTCGTTCTAGGGACCTCATATCAGTAGACTGATAAGGTATTTGTCCCTTTGTTTCTGGCTTCTTTCACTTAGCATAATGCCCCAAAGTTCATCCACATTGTAGCATGTGTCAGAATTTCATTCCGTTTTAAGACTGAATTATATTTCATTGTATAGATACACCACACTTCTTTATCCATTCATCTGTTGATGGACATTTAGGTTGTTTTACCTCTTGGCTACTGTGAATCATGTTGCTATGATATGCGTGTACAACTACCCGTTTGAGTCTCTACTTTTCATTCTTTTGGATATATACCTAGGAGTGGAATTGCTGGATCACATGGTAATTCTGCGTTTAGTTTTTTGAGAATCAACCTTTTGTTTTCCACAGTGGCTGCACTATTTCACATTCCCATCAGCAGTGTACCAGGATTCCAGTTTCTCCACGTCCTGGCCGACAGTTGTTATTTATTTATTTTCTAATGGTCATCTTAACGGGTGTGAAGTGGATCTCGTGGTTTTAACTTGCATTTGCCTAATGATTTGTGATGTTGAGCATCTTTTATGGGCCTTTTGACCATTTATAGGTCTTCTTTGGAGAAATGTCTATTTAAGTTCTTTGCCCATTTTGAATTGGGTTGTTTATTTTGTTGTTGTTGAGTTGTAGGAGTTCTTTATGTATTCTGAATATTGGTCCTTTAGTAGAGGTACGGTTTGCAAAGTTTTCTTCCATCAGAGACTGCTCTTAACCATTCCACACTATATCTACTTTTCTTATTTTAGCATCAAATTTATTGAGATACAATTTTTTTTTAATTTTAAAATTTTGAGACCAAGTCTCACTTTTGTCGCCCAGGCTGGAGTGCAGTGGCATGATCTCGGCTCACTGCAGCCTCCACCTCCCAGGTTCAAGTGATTCTCCTGCCTCAGCCTCCCAATAACTGGGATTATAGGCATCTGCCACCATGCCCAAGCAATTTTGTATTTTAGTAGAGATGGGGTTTCACCATGTTGGCCAGTCTGGTCTCAAACTCCTGACCTTAGGTGATCCACCCACCTTGGCCTCCCAAAGTGCTGGGATTGCAGGCATGAGCCACCACACGCGGCCGAGATACAATTTATATACAGTAAAGTTCACATTTTTTAGGTGTACATTTCTTTAAGTTCTGACAAATATATAGTCATGTAACAAATGCCATAATCAATATATAGAATATTTCTGTCACACCAAGGAGGTTCCCTTGGGCCCCTTTGTAATCGATCCCCTCTCATTTCTCTGGCCTCTGGAAACCATTGATCTGATTTTTTCGTTTTACAGAATGTTATTTAAGCGGTGACATATAGTTTGTAGTTTCTCGTATCTTGCTTCTTTCCTTTAGCAGAATTTGTGATTCATCTGTAGCTACGTGTGTTAGTAGTTTTTTTGCATCATTCCATTTTGTGGCTCTCCCACAATTTGTTTATCCATTTACTAGCTGACAGACATTTGGGTTGTTTCTAGTTTTGGCAATTATGAATAAAATTGCTATAAGCACTTGATCTTTGTGTGGACATATTTTCTCTGGGTAAATATTCTGCCTCCCGGGTTCAAGCGATTCTCCTGCCTCAGCCTCCCGAGTAGCTGGGATTATAAGCATGCGCCACCATGCCCGGCTAATTTTGTATTTTACTAGAGACAGGGTTTCTCCATGTTGGTCAGGCTAGTCTCGAACTCCCGACCTCAGGTGATCCACCCACCTCGGCCTCCCAAAGTGCTGGGATTACAGGCGTGAGACACTGCGCCTGGCCAAGTGTATGTTTAATTCTTTAAGGAACTGCTGAACTGTCAGTTTTTTAAAAGATTTTAAAAAATAATGAATAGATGTCTTTTATATTTACCTTCATATTTATTGTTTTGAGGACCATTCATTTCTTTCCACAGTTCCAAGTTTCTATCTGGTATCATAATCATCATGCCTAAAGAACTTACTTTAACATATCTTGCAGTGCTGGTCTATAGGCATTAAATTTTCCTAAATTTCTGTTTGGAAAATTCTTCATTTTGTCTTTGTGGTTGAAAGGTATTTTTTCTGGGTATATAATTTTCTGTTGACTCTTTTAGCACTGTCTTTCAAAATAGTCACCTGTTATTTTCTGGCTAGCAGTTTCTGAGAAGTCTGCTGTAATTCTTTGTTTTCTGTATATTTTGTTTCATTTTCTCTGGCAACCTTCAAGATGTTCCCTTTGTATTCTCAGTAGCTTTATCTATAACCTATTAGTTTTTTTGTTGTTCGTTTGTTTTGGAATTTATTCTCCCCACCCTTTTTTTTCTTTTAGAGAGGGGTGTCTCTCAATGTTGCCCAGGCTGGGCTGTGCTTGAACATCTGGGCTCTAGTGATCCTCTTGCCTCAGCCTCCTGAGTAGCTGGGACTATGAGTGCACAGTACTGCACCTGTGAAATTTATTCTTTTGGGTTTCTGTGAGCTTCTTGGATGTGTAGTTGGATGTCTTCATCTTTGAAAATTCCCATTATCTTTTCCAATATTTATTGATGGTTTCTCTCTCTTGTGGGACTCAGCTCTCTGTGTATTGCACTGTTGGACATTGTCCCGCAGCTCTTCCGTGTGTCTCTGTGTTCTGGGACTCAGCTCTCTATGTATTGCACTGTTGGACATTGTCCCGCAGCTCTTCTTTTTTGTTTTTTTTTTTAATTGTGGTAAAACATACACAACACAAAATACCATTCTAGGAATTATTAAGTGTACAATTCAACGACATGAAAGAATTCATAATGTTGTGCAAGCATTCTCACTGTCCGCCTCTAGAACTTTTTCACCATCCCAAACGGAAACTCTGTCTCCATTACACAACTCCTCATTCCTGCCTTCCCCCAGCCCCTAGTAACCACCATTCCACTGTCTGTCTCTATGAATTTGTCGTTCTAGGGACCTCATATCAGTAGACTGATAAGGTATTTGTCCCTTTGTTTCTGGCTTCTTTCACTTAGCATAATGCCCCCAAAGTTCATCCACATTGTAGCATGTGTCAGAATTTCATTCCGTTTTAAGACTGAATTATATTTCATTGTATAGATACACCACACTTCTTTATCCATTCATCTGTTGATGGACATTTAGGTTGTTTTTACCTCTTGGCTACTGTGAATCATGTTGCTATGATATGCGTGTACAACTACCCGTTTGAGTCTCTACTTTTCATTCTTTTGGATATATACCTAGGAGTGGAATTGCTGGATCACATGGTAATTCTGCGTTTAGTTTTTTGAGAATCAACCTTTTGTTTTCCACAGTGGCTGCACTATTTCACATTCCCATCAGCAGTGTACCAGGATTCCAGTTTCTCCACGTCCTGGCCGACAGTTGTTATTTATTTATTTTTCTAATGGTCATCTTAACGGGTGTGAAGTGGATCTCGTGGTTTTAACTTGCATTTGCCTAATGATTTGTGATGTTGAGCATCTTTTATGGGCCTTTTGACCATTTATAGGTCTTCTTTGGAGAAATGTCTATTTAAGTTCTTTGCCCATTTTTGAATTGGGTTGTTTATTTTGTTGTTGTTGAGTTGTAGGAGTTCTTTATGTATTCTGAATATTGGTCCTTTAGTAGAGGTACGGTTTGCAAAGTTTTTCTTCCATCAGAGACTGCTCTTAACCATTCCACACTATATCTACTTTTCTTATTTTAGCATCAAATTTATTGAGATACAATTTTTTTTTAATTTTTAAAATTTTGAGACCAAGTCTCACTTTTGTCGCCCAGGCTGGAGTGCAGTGGCATGATCTCGGCTCACTGCAGCCTCCACCTCCCAGGTTCAAGTGATTCTCCTGCCTCAGCCTCCCAATAACTGGGATTATAGGCATCTGCCACCATGCCCAAGCAATTTTTGTATTTTTAGTAGAGATGGGGTTTCACCATGTTGGCCAGTCTGGTCTCAAACTCCTGACCTTAGGTGATCCACCCACCTTGGCCTCCCAAAGTGCTGGGATTGCAGGCATGAGCCACCACACGCGGCCGAGATACAATTTATATACAGTAAAGTTCACATTTTTTAGGTGTACATTTCTTTAAGTTCTGACAAATATATAGTCATGTAACAAATGCCATAATCAATATATAGAATATTTCTGTCACACCAAGGAGGTTCCCTTGGGCCCCTTTGTAATCGATCCCCTCTCATTTCTCTGGCCTCTGGAAACCATTGATCTGATTTTTTCGTTTTACAGAATGTTATTTAAGCGGTGACATATAGTTTGTAGTTTCTCGTATCTTGCTTCTTTCCTTTAGCAGAATTTGTGATTCATCTGTAGCTACGTGTGTTAGTAGTTTTTTTGCATCATTCCATTTTTGTGGCTCTCCCACAATTTGTTTATCCATTTACTAGCTGACAGACATTTGGGTTGTTTCTAGTTTTTGGCAATTATGAATAAAATTGCTATAAGCACTTGATCTTTGTGTGGACATATTTTCTCTGGGTAAATATTCTGCCTCCCGGGTTCAAGCGATTCTCCTGCCTCAGCCTCCCGAGTAGCTGGGATTATAAGCATGCGCCACCATGCCCGGCTAATTTTGTATTTTTACTAGAGACAGGGTTTCTCCATGTTGGTCAGGCTAGTCTCGAACTCCCGACCTCAGGTGATCCACCCACCTCGGCCTCCCAAAGTGCTGGGATTACAGGCGTGAGACACTGCGCCTGGCCAAGTGTATGTTTAATTCTTTAAGGAACTGCTGAACTGTCAGTTTTTTAAAAGATTTTAAAAAATAATGAATAGATGTCTTTTATATTTACCTTCATATTTATTGTTTTGAGGACCATTCATTTCTTTCCACAGTTCCAAGTTTCTATCTGGTATCATAATCATCATGCCTAAAGAACTTACTTTAACATATCTTGCAGTGCTGGTCTATAGGCATTAAATTTTCCTAAATTTCTGTTTGGAAAATTCTTCATTTTGTCTTTGTGGTTGAAAGGTATTTTTTCTGGGTATATAATTTTCTGTTGACTCTTTTAGCACTGTCTTTCAAAATAGTCACCTGTTATTTTCTGGCTAGCAGTTTCTGAGAAGTCTGCTGTAATTCTTTGTTTTTCTGTATATTTTGTTTCATTTTTCTCTGGCAACCTTCAAGATGTTCCCTTTGTATTCTCAGTAGCTTTATCTATAACCTATTAGTTTTTTTGTTGTTCGTTTGTTTTGGAATTTATTCTCCCCACCCTTTTTTTTCTTTTAGAGAGGGGTGTCTCTCAATGTTGCCCAGGCTGGGCTGTGCTTGAACATCTGGGCTCTAGTGATCCTCTTGCCTCAGCCTCCTGAGTAGCTGGGACTATGAGTGCACAGTACTGCACCTGTGAAATTTATTCTTTTTGGGTTTCTGTGAGCTTCTTGGATGTGTAGTTGGATGTCTTCATCTTTGAAAAATTCCCATTATCTTTTCCAATATTTATTGATGGTTTCTCTCTCTTGTGGGACTCAGCTCTCTGTGTATTGCACTGTTGGACATTGTCCCGCAGCTCTTCCGTGTGTCTCTCTCTTCTGGGACTTAGCTCTCTATGTATTGCGCTGTTGGACATTGTATCGCAGCTCTTTCCGTTTGTTCTCTCCCATGTCGCATTGAGCTTTTGTTAGTCTGCTGATAAACCAGTCAAAGGAATTCTTTTTCTCTGATATTGGGTTTTTTATTTCTAGCATTTCCATTGACTATTTTAGTTTCCATCTCTAGGGGAAAGGCATATCGCCCGCCTTTCCTTCTAGAACCTC
The DNA here is from genome assembly GCF_001698545.2 of Rhinopithecus bieti. Taxonomy (NCBI): domain Eukaryota; kingdom Metazoa; phylum Chordata; class Mammalia; order Primates; family Cercopithecidae; genus Rhinopithecus; species Rhinopithecus bieti. Next base: position 2,400,305 of record NW_016806979.1, on the reverse strand, counting down.
TGCTACGTTCATCATAGTTACCTTAGAGTCCTTGACCTATAGTTCAGAAATCAGGGTCAGCCCTGAGTCTGAGTCTCCTAATTCCTTTGTTATCTCTTGACTGTAATGTGCTTTTCCTTGCTTTTTTGTGTGCTTTATAAATTTTAATTGCATGCTGGACATTGTGTGTAGAACAATAGCGAATGAGGTAAGTCGTATAGTCTATAGTTTAGTAAGTAGTTAACTGGGGTTGGAATTTGTTGTTGTAATGGTTATACCTACTGCAGCAGAAACTTAGTTCTTAGAGTGATTAGTTGGTGCTTGTATCAGTCAAGGTTCTCCAGAGAAACAGGGGCAGTAGGGGTGTGTGTGTATGTGTGTGTGTGTGTGTGTAAGTGTAAGTATGTATGTATGTATGCATGCATGTCTTGTAGTCTTCAGGCAGAAATTTCTTCTTAGGAAAACCTCAGTTTGGCTCTTAAGGCCTTTAACTAATTGGGTGAGACCCCCCCATATTACCAAAGAAAATCTCCTTGAAGCCAGCTGATGGTGGATGTCACCATATGTAGAGAGTACTTTCACAGTGGCGCCTGGTTCGTGTTTGATTGAATTGCTGAATGCTGTGGCCCGGCCCAGTGGACACATAAAGCTGACCAGCACAGTCCTCCTGTGTTAGAGTGGGTATAGGCACGCCAGGGGGTTTTCCCAGGGTTCCTGCTCCACCCCTAGCCTGAGCTGTGCCTGCCCACCTGCCGCACCGAGTGGTCCCTGGCTTTGCCTGTCTCCTGGCACGGGATTTCCATTGCTAGTGACCCAGCGCCAGGCTGTGGAGTGGTGGGAGCTCTCTGTGGTCCTGGTTTCTCTTTAGTCTCAGGCAGGCCCTGGGTGTCTGGGCCTTGGACGGAGTGCAGTTGCAGTGTTTTCGCCTGTCCCCCCAGTGGTGGCAAACGTCTGCCTCGGTTCAGTGTAGAATTCTGTGCCCAGGGTGTGTTCTGCTCCTATCCCAGGAGTAGGCCGTTTTGCGCCTTCCCTCACCCCATCCTCCATGCCCTTCACCTGTGTCTTGGGACAATGTGTTCTAAGCCCATGGTGAGCAAGGTAGGTTTTGTCTGTATCTCCCCCCACCCTCCAGGTACAGGAGTGTTTGCCTGTTCTTGTGGACTGAGGGGCTTCTGGCCCCTGGGATCTGGCTTTGCTTCCTAGGGGAGGAGGTCTCTGGGGGCAGGTGGGCTTTAAGCCTCTCCACACTCTGTGCTGCCTCCAGAGTGGGTGCTTCTCATGAGCGTGCAGTGAGGGTGCACGCAGGGGAGTGTGAGCGCCCCTTGTGCCTGGACCCCCTGCGTTTCCACACGGATATGCGAGCCCACAGTGGGGCCTTGAGGACGCGTTACCATCTTAGCTGGTTTCTTTTGCAGACCGTATGCTCTTCGAAGGTGGCCTGTGCGTGTGCCTGGGCTCTCAGAGAGGACAGGCTGTGGGATTTGGTTTATTTGTCTGCCCTGCGGCCTCAGCTCTCTTATGAGCGCAAGAAAAGTGATGATGTTGCTGATTGTTCAGCTTTCTCATGTTGATAGGATTGGAGCAACTCTTCCCCCCCAGCTTTCTACATCCTAAGCAAAAGCAGAAGTTCCCTTTATTACTTTAACAAAAATTACAAATTATTCTCAACCTGGGCAGCATAGTAAGAGACCATGTCTCTACAAAATATCAGAAAATTAGGGGGGCATGGTGGCTGATTTTGAGATGACAGATATGCCTGTAGTCCCAGGTACTCTGGAAGCTACAACAGGAGGATCACTTAAGCTTGGGAGGTCGAGGCTGCAGTGAGCTATGATTGTGCCAGTGCACTCCAGCCTGGGCAACAGAGTGAGACCCTGTCTCAAAAAACCCCAAATTCTTCTCATCTAAATCTAATCTGATCTGAATTGGAAATAAATGTGTTTCCTGCATTATTTGGCTCTCTCACTACGTGAGGGTGTTTTAGGATGACAGTTCCCTCACCCCTTCCAGGCTGCTTGTCCCCCATACCCCATGATGGAGCAGCTGTGTTTTGTGGTTGATTTTCTCAGACGCTCTCTTGGCTCACTGCTGGCTCCCGGTGACTGTGCTGGTTGAAATTGACTTCTTATTAGCCACCGTGGACTCTTTCCGCTTCATCTGTCCCTTGTCACAGCTGAATGTAATCAGTTGTTTTCTCTTCCTCTGCAGTGATGCTTATGTGAGGCTTTTAGAAGAAGCCCTCCTCATCCAGATCCCTGTGTGTGCTCTGGGGACGCGCAGGCCCTTTGGGGTTGTGTAGGTGGTGTCGTCTGAGGATCCGAGTTGCTCTTCCCGGCCTGAAGAGCCTGAGATTTTGTCAGAGCTCACCGCCCTCTCCCACACAGTCTCTTTGATCAGTATTTACACAGTGTTAATGAGAATGGAAAGAACTCCATGCTTCTTTCTTGGTGTGAAAGATCCAGCAATTGAGATTTCTGAAAATTGTGTTTTAAAAGTTTTTCTGCCGTTTAGAAATATAGTCTACTTTCTGATAATTTCAAGTGAGTTTTAAGTTTAGAAGGGCATGTGCTTTTCTAAGTTGGAAAATTTTATTTGGCCTTTATTAAAAGTGGGCAGGGGCCTGGTCCTGGTGATGGTGGTTTTAACAAATGGCATGAGAGGACAAGAAGCCTAGTGATTGGAATCAGCACATTTGCAGGAGTGTGTAGCAGCCCACATTTTATTTTTTAGTTTATTTATTTACTTTAAAATTTTCATTTTTCTGAGGTAGGACCTCACTCTGTTGCCCAGGCTGGAGTGCAGTGGTGATCATAGCTCACTGCAGCCTCAAACTCCTGGGCTCAAGCCATCCTCCTCCCTCAGCTTCCTGAGTAGCTGGCACTGTAGACGTGCATCCCCCGCGCTTTTAAAATTTTTTGTGGAGACAGGGTCTCACTTTGTTGCTCAGGCTGGTTTCGAACTCCTGGGCTCAAGTGAATCTCCCACCTCAGCCTCTTCAAAGTGTTGAAATTACCGGCATGAGCTACCACACTAGGCCCATTTTTTATTATGAAAAAAAAGTTCCAAAAGTTGCAAGTATAGTACTAAGCTGTGTCCTTTCTGATTCATTGAGAGAAGGCTGCTGACGTGGTGCTTCAGCACCTCTGAATTCCTTAGTGTGTAATTCCTGCCAACAGGGAGTTTCTCTTTCCAGACGACAACGCAGTCACCAAAATCAAGGAGCTTCGCATGGACGTATGACTGCCACGTAAGCCTCAGCTGCATGCAGGTTTGCCAGTGTCCCAGGAATGTCCTTTGTAGCACAGAATCCTGCTCATCCATGCGCCATCCTCATTTCCTCTCACTCAGTCTAAAGCAGTTCCACAGGCATTCCGTGACACCCCGACCCTGGCGTGTGAAGATGGCAGCCTCTTGGTTTAGTAGAATGTCTCTGGTGCCTCCTAATGATTCCATTTAGGTCATGCTTCACTGGCAGGAGCATCGCGCAGAGCTGCCTGCTTCACGCGGGCTGCGCCGGGTGGTGCGGGGCTGTGATTTATCCATTACTGGTCATGCAGATCTTCTCAGCTGATTAAGCTGGCGCCTGCTGGACCTCATGTGAAATTCCCCTTTGTAGTTGAAAGGTATTTTCGGGAAGAGGTGCTTTGAGATTGTGCAAATATTCCTTTCCTCGTCACTTTCAGTTTCTTCATTTTGAACTCATGGCCTCCATTTTCATTCGGTGGATTTAGAATCCAGTGTCATCCTTTGGTGCTGAGCTTGTCTCCCTCTGGTTGTTGGGAACCCACTGGGCCGGATTTTTTGACTTCTGTCTTGCTTCCATCATTCATGGAGCATGTGGTTACTTTGAAGACAAGTATCTTATCTAGTCTTTTTCGCAGCCTCGTTCCTCCTAGTGGAATGTGGTGTTAGAAACTGAGATGTGGGTGCCAGGTGTTCTCTTTGAACTGACGTGCTATTGCTCCCGGGACCTCTCTTGCTGGACAGAGCAAGGAAATGCATGTGTGTGCATACCGTGTGTGTGTGCGTACTGTGTGTGTGCGTACTGTGTGCATGGGTGCATACTGTGCATGCGCATACTGTGTGCGTGTGCGTACTGTGTGTGCATACTCTGAGTGCATACTATGTGCGTGCATACTGTTGGTGTGTGCATACTTGTGTGCGCGTACCTGTGTGTATGACGATACTGTGTGCGCCGGGCGGTGTGTGCGATACTGTGTGCGGGTGCAGGACTGTGTGCATGGCCATAGCTTTGTGGTGCATGCCGTGCTGCATACTGTTGCTGTATGACGTGTGGGGCAGTCTGTGTGCAGTGCAGTACTGATGTGTGTGTGCTTACTGTGTTGGGGTGGGTATACGGTGTGTGCTACTGTGGTGTGCGATGAACTGCGTGCTGCGCATACTGGTGTTTGCATACTGCTGTGCATGTGCCGTACTGGTAGATGCAGGACCTGTGTGCTCTGATGCATATGGTCGTGCATGACTGTGTGTGTCGCATAGTGTGTGTGTGACTATACTGTGTGCTTGGTGCGTACGTATGTGCTCTGCGATAGCTGTGTGGTGCATACTGTGTGCGGGTACCAACTGTGGGTGTCGGATACTGTATGTCGTGGTGCATCTGTGTGCGTGTGCATACGTATGTGTGTGTGCGTTATACTGTGTGTGTGGTGGCATACCTGTGTACGTGTGCTTCTCTCCTCTACACATTTGTTCTCGCAGGGCGCTATTTCGTGTACGCTCGTCTACATTGTACGATTCATGCCTATTCACGTTCATGGGCGTTTTCCGTGTACTTTGTGGTCCATCGTCTCGTGACAGTGACAACCTTGTATCCTTTTCCTTATTGTACGTTGGTAAATGTGGGTACCTCCTCCTGTGTGTGACCCTCTTCTCCTCTCTGCCATTGCTGTCCCTCTCTGACCCCGTTATCCTTTGCTGTTTCACCCCCAGTGTCTGCCTTTCTCACTGTCCTGGTCCAATACCCATATGGTCACCTCCCTGCAACCACACCTCTCCTTCTTCCTCTGCACGGGCTCTGGGCCCAGTCAGACTTGACAGCTCATTCCAGGCCACTGTGGCTCCCATTATCCTGGGGCAGATGCCAGCTTTGCCCAGACCCACCTTGTGGCTTTAGGATTGTTAAAAGAAGGGATTTTAGCATTTTCAACAAGTGCTTTAGGTTTCAGGCCTGGCCAGCCAAGGGAAGGATGATACACCAGTAACCAAGACTGGGAGCTGGGCCGGCTGGGCAGATGGTGGGATTCCATTTGCACATGGTGAGGTGCTTCTAGGAACCTCCGAGTGGAGCCACCATCCAGCGGAAAGCAGATCTGGTGGGAGAAGGGGGCTTGTTATAGACTAGAGGAACCAGGGGAGGTCACCGCATAGCACGAACTAGACCAGAGGGTGTGGGGCAGAGGCAGGGCCCTGAGGGTGCAGAGAGGGGTACCGAAGAGAGGACCAGCGTGCTTCTGGATGAGTGCATGGAGGAGCTTCTGGTCAGCATTGTCAAGGCTGAGAGGTGGGGACCGGGCTGATTGTAGCGACCTGAAGAGTGAAGGCAGATGAAGTGGGGAAGCTTGTGGGGCGGCTTGGCCAGGAAGGTGAGGAGTGGGTGCTAGTGATGGGGCTGGGCTCGGCGATGGGTTTGCTCTGCCTTCCTCAAGATGAGAATGACTGGGGCTGTGGAGGAACCCTTCCTTACAGGGATTGGTGCAATCAAATTACTTAAAAACCTGTTACCGTTTAGAAGTCAGAGCTCAGGATTTTATATTTGGTCTTAGCATTTTGAGATCTATTACTGGAAATTGAGATTTTGTGTTAAGACTCCAGCTTTATTCCTTCCAGCTGTGCTACACATTTAACTGTTTTGGGCCTCAGTTTCCTCATCTGTAAAGTGGAGCTAGTGGGGTTGGGGAATTAACTGGGAGCAGAGACCCAGTTTGGTGCAGAGACTGGTCCTCACCTCCGCTGCCCCAACCCCAGTCCCTACTTCTAGCCCAACATCACAACACCTCAAATACCCCGACCGCTACGTCACGGCGCCGAAGCATCCCGACCCCTACAACCCTGTCTTAGTCTATTGTTGCTGCTCTCACGGAATACCCAAGACTGAGTAATTTATAAACGACAGAAATGCATTTCACACAGTTCCGGGGGCTGAGGAGTCTAAGATAAAGGCACTGGCAGGCCTGGTGTCTCCTGAGGGCCCTGTCCATCTTCCAGTGCTGTGACACTGTGTCCTGTCATGGTGGAAGGGACAGAAAGGCAGAAGGTGTGACTAGTTCCCTCCAGCCCTTTTATGAGACACGATCGCCTCCTGAAGGCCCCATCTCTTCATAGTATCACATTGGGCTTCTGTTCCAACACGTACATTTTGGGGGACACATTCAGAACATAGCACCAGCCCCAGTACCCCCCTGCAGATCACCCATACCCCTCCCCAATATGCCCCAGTACCCCCACTCCAGATCGCCCACACCCCCCCAACACGCCCCAGTACCCCACTCCAGATCGCCCACACTCCCCCCAACACGCCCCAGTACCCCACTCCAGATCGCCCACACTCCTCCCCAACACGCCCCAGTACCCCACTCCAGATCACCCACACCCCCCAACACGCCCCAGTACCCCCACTCCAGATCGCCCACACTCCTCCCCAACACGCCCCAGTACCCCCACTCCAGATCGCCCACACCCCCCAACATGCCCCAGTACCTCCACTCCAGATCGCCCACACCCCCCAACATGCCCCAGTGCTGCATGGGGAGCAGGGGCCACAGTGCTGCACGAGCTGCTGCCTGAATCTGTGCCTCTTCCGCTGCTTTCTGTGGAGTTGACTATGAAAGAGGGCTGCAGTGAACACAGCTCATTGAGCCCCACTGCCGGGCCTGCAGCCTTGCGGGACAGCCACTTACTCAGGGTTGAAGGTCTCCAGCAGATTCTGGGAGTAGATGCATGGTGCTGCTTATTTCGTTCTACAGATTAAACATCCAATATGTCAGGTAGCAATATGTGTGAATCCCCTGTGCTTTATGTAGAACCCTGAGGATGGGGCTCATTTTTGGGCAGGATGGGGTGGAGCGGAAGGTGGTCTGTGCTGATGTTAGAGGGGCATGAGAAGCTTGAAAAATAGACGAAGCCTTACCTTTCTGTTTGTTTTTGGGTAACTGTTTGTGCCTGAACCACGCAGGAAGACAGCACTCCTTCCAGAGCTGAGGGAGAGCAGGTGTCCTGTCTGTGAGCAAACAAGGGGCCGATGCCCGGCTCTGGACGGCATGGCCTCCCTGCTGGGTCATCCAGATGAAGCCCGGGGCTGTGGAGTCAGCTCGTGAGAAATGGGATCCAGGTCCTGAGCTGGAACTGGCAAGAAGGGGTCGCAGTGCGCACCTGCGTTTCCAGCCCTGCCCCTGCCGACAGCTGAGGCCTCTTTTCCCACCCCTGCTCCTCCCTTCTCTGGATAATAAGATGCTGTTCTAGTTCATAGAAGTGACACTTGTCTCTTTTCAGAGAGGCATGGGAGAGGCTGTTTTGTTTTATGGCCCGACATTAAATGCTACAACAATAATACTGAAAACAATCCTGCTGAAGAACTGTGTGTGCCCCACTCTTGGGGAACCGGCTGTGGCGGCAGAGTGCGAATGAGCTGCATGCTGAGCGGGGGGCGTCATTTAGCGGAAATGGTTTTGTGTGCCAGCTAATGGTAGCTGTTATCCGAAGAGGTGGGAATGCCAAAGGTTTGTCAGATGCATGGAAATTCTGTCATCCCAAGGGAACATTTGGGAGGCTCTTAGCTTTGTTTTTCTCTTCTTAATGCATACACGTGAGCATTAAGAGACCTTGGGTAGATGAGCTGAAAATAGTCGTGATCGCCCTTGGCGGTGGCTGGTGGGTTTACAGAGCACTTGCATGGACTTCGCCATTGATTCTTGCAACCATTAGGGATTCATGGACCAGTCAAGTTGGTTAACAAATATTGGTGAGGTGGAAACGTATATGTTAAGCATAGTGCTATGTACAAGGAACTGTAAGCTGCGCTCTTGCTTTCAAGGCAGTGGTAGTACAGCTGGGGAGGTGAGACTAGGACCATGCAGTAGAACAGAGGCCAGTATGAGGCCAAGCTTGAATGGCCTGGAGGCCAGAGAATGCTGTGGCAGAGACGTCAGGGCCGGCGGTGGGAGGCAAGAGCAGAGAGCCGAAGGAGGAGAGCGAGCTCACACTCTGAGGTCCGAGGGGCTTGGTTTTGGCACACCATCTGGGCTCCCTCTGGGCCTGGGGGGTCAGTAGCACGCGTTAGCCACGGCCAGTCACAGCCCTATGCTCCAGCACAGCTCTGTGCCTGCAGCTGAAACCTTGGCTCTTTGGGGTTCATGGTTTAAAATGCTGTTTTTTTTCTTTTCTTTTCTTTTCTTTTCTTTTCTTTTCTTTTCTTTTCTTTTCTTTTCTTTTCTTTTCTTTTCTTTTCTCTTTTCTTTTTTCTTTTCTTTTCTTTCCTTTCCTTTTCTTTTCTTTCTTTCTCTCTCTCTCTCTCTCCTTTTTTGAGATGGAGTCACACAGGCTGGAATGCAGTGGTGTGATCGTGGCTCACTGTAGCCTCTACCTCCTGGACTCAAGCGATCCTCCCACCTCAGCCTCCTGAGTATTTGGAACCACAGGCATGCTACCAACACGCCGATTAATTAAAAAAAAAATTCTTGTAGAGATGGGGTCTCATTTTGTTGTCCAGGCTTCACACACTTTTCTCTGCCCCGTTGCATTGGTGTCTCAAGGTGGTGTCTCCGCTTCCGTCTGAAGGAATCTGAAAGAAGAAGGTTAACTGCTTGGAGCCCGCCTCTCTCCTCTAAAAAAGTGAGGACTGTTTTTAAAACAGGACATGTTCATCCCCTCATACCTGCTGAAAATCTATATAGCTCCTGGTTTTTGTATAGTACAGCAATAGGCAACACAAGAACATAATCTTGTAGCTATGTGAGGAGTGAGGCCTAGTGGTTAGAACGGTGCTAGACTGTACAAGATGGTTCCTGTACGGCTCCCACCCCAGCCCCACAGACGCCGCAAGGGCTGCAGGTCCCGGCCGAAGCTTTCCTGCCCTGGGTGCCTGCAGCTGTGTGGCTCCGAGCTTTGCCCCTGAGCTGAGGAAGGTCACAGCTGTGTGGCTCCGAGCTTTGCCCCTGAGCTGAGGAAGGTCACAGCTGTGTGGCTCCGAGCTTTGCCCCTGAGCTGAGGAAGGTCACAGCTGTGTGGCTCCGAGCTTTGCCCCTGAGCTGAGGAAGGTCACAGCTGTGTGGCTCCAGGCTTTGCCCCTGAGCTGAGGAAGATCACACACCTCTCCCTGTATACAGGACTGATTATTACAAAATAGACAGGGACGGCGTTATGGTTAGGAGAACAAAGACTCATTAAAAACCATTTCTAATTTCAAAGTAGCCCTTTTGCCATTATGTATTTTCTCAGTCAAAAATGAGTTGTTTAAGGCTACACAACTAATGAGTGACAGAGTCCTTGAAAGCCACAGAGAATTTGCACTTCATTTAGTAGGCAGCACTCAGTTAATAAGTCAATTAACAAATGTTTATTAAGTGTCTACTAAATACAAGGTACAAAGAGCTACAAAGACTCTCTGAGCAGTGAGTGCTGGACAGGCTTTCAGTGCGAACTTTTCACGGAAGGAAAGGACAGCACACAGGAGACTGCACCGAACCCGAGTGTACCCTAAACAGACCATGCCCATGGGCCCCAGCTTGAGGAACAACATGACCAGTGGCCCAGAGGCCTAATCTTGTCACCTATGGGTCCCTCCCCCAGCCCCACTGCTGGGTCTCCACTCTCGACAGCTTTCCATCTACATGGAGCACACAGCCGGCACTGTGGGCTTCTGAGGGGAGGGGCCGGCACTGTGGGCTTCTGAGGGGAGGGGCCGGCACTGTGGGCTTCTGAGGGGAGGGGCCGGCCTGCGCCCATCTTTAGGGTGGACCGAGAAGAGAAAGACGAGGTCTGTGGTGGCCCTGTCCGTGCCTGGGGCACCACCCTCTTTGGAGTCATTGGGTCAGATTCAGGAATCCAGCTGGGAGGTGGGATGGTCTCAGTGGCGTCGTGAAGTGCTGCGCATTGGGTGGACTCGTTAGCAGTGGATGGTGGAGCGCCAGCTCTTTGGAAGGTGAAATGGATAGGACGGGTAATCAAACTGGGTACACAGGAAGAAGATGGAGAGGTATAAAAAGAAAAAACTGCACCCCTTCAGGCTAACTGAATGCCAGCACTGTCAGTAACCTTTGGCCAAGTCATCTGGCTGCTTTAACTTCAGCTTACCCTTCTGTCCCATAAGGTTGGACCAAGTTCCTTTCAGTGTAAAGTTCTAAATGTCTTGAAATTCAGAGGGGTTATGCTGAAAATCTTGCAAATAGGAAAATTTGTAAAGAGCTAAATGTTTTATACAAATACCAATTACCGTCTCCTTTTCCATCCACCTACCCATCCACATCATTCATCAAGTTACCCACACACTCACTCGCCGCTGAAGTTTCGTTAGTTCTTTCCAGGTTCCCCTTCAATCGAAACTCATGAAGGAATTAGAGACACAACTACAGTTTTAAATTTATGATCTGTCCACCTCACCCCACATCAGACTGATACTATTGTCAGCAATATCCATGGGGGAATTTAATTTTAGTTTATTTACATTATACTTAATCAAATGCTAAATGCATCGTTTTATTTGACCTCATTCTTTCCTGTCTCTTCCTCTGCTTCTCATTTCAGCTCTCCTACCCAGTGTCCTATTCTTGGGAGAGAACCATGCAATTAACTGACCACAGGGATTCCCAGTGGATAGGAGGTTATAGCGCCATGTAGCTGGTCATAGCCTGGTGAGCAGCCGGCAGTGGCTTCACCCCTCCTGGGTGGGCAGGTGTCCTGACCTGAGTCAGGGCAGGGAGAGTGGGGCCCCTGCCGGGCTACCTCTACTCACGTGGGCCCCTGTGTCTCTGCAGGATGTTGTGAGGGATGCAGGGAAGTGCCACAGAGGCTGCCTCCTGTCAACACTGGGGAGAGGGTGGGATGGGAGAAGGGCCTGGACTTTCCAAGGGATGAAATCCAAGGAGGGGGTACTCCTTGAATGGGAACTCCCTCCCTTCTCCCTCTGTCCGTGGGTCACTGGAGAGCGTGCATAGCGTGAGCCACCGCTGACCATCGTGATGTATGGATAGGTCCTTTATCTCTGTACGGAGGAGACCGTTTCTGTTTTCTTACCATAGATGATAGCCGCGGGCTGCGACCATGCTGGCTGCTGCAGTTAAGTATGGGTGACTGAACTCAATGCCTTCCAGCCAGCCCTCTGCGCTCAGTGCCTTCCAGCCAGCCCTGTGCACTTGCTTTGCTCCTCCATGCATGTGGCAAGGCCTGCTCTTTGGCATCTGTTTCTTAAAGCTATTTTTTGCTTTCCTTTGCTTTGTTTATGCACTTCGTGGCCCCAATTTTTTACTTTTCAGATCCCAATCCATTCCTAACTTGTGGGTCTGATCACAGCACAGTTGATTTGGATCACTGTGATTTTTTTTGAGACCTTAGAACCTTGTTCCTGAGAGAAATGAAGACCAGTAGGTAATTTCTGAAGTCACGGATTACAGATTATAACAAATTTACCACAATTCTTCCAGAGAAGTTAAATATTACCTGATTTTTACCAAGCTTTTTTCAGCCAGAGGTGTCCATTGAATTAGAACCATTGAATTAGACTTTCCAGAAAGTTAGGACCTGGCATCTCTGTTTTGAAAAGCCCTTGATGACATTGACCTATCTATGGACGAAGGCCCTTTCCAGTTGTAGAATCTTATTAATGTCATGATATTTATTTATTTATTATTATTATTTTTATTTTTTTTATCAGAGCAGCATACATATAGCTAAAAAAGAAAAAATTAAATAGTGCCCAAAACTATACAGGCACCTGTCAGCGATACTGCGGGTTTGGTTTTAGACAACAGCAGTAAGCGGGTCACATGAACGTTTTGCTGTCAGTACATATAAAAGTTACCTTTACACTGTACTGTAGTCTGTGAAGTGTGCCGTAGCATTGTGTCCAAAAGAACATACACACTTTTACTTAAAAACTGCTGAAAAATGTTAATGATCACTTGAGCCTTAGCGAGTCGTAATCTTTTAGCATTTAATTGGCTGACAGAAGGTCCTGCCTTATGTGGATGGCTGCCAACTGATGGGGCGTGGTTGCTGAAGGTAGGGGTGACTACGAGAATTTCTTAAGACACTAACAAAATTTGCTGCGTTGATTGGCTCTTGCTTTCACACAGCATTTCTCTGTAGCATGTGGTGCTGTTTGATAGCATTTTACCCCCAACAGAGAGACCTGGAGTAGTTGGCAGATGCTTTCTGGAAAATGAATGACATGAGCCTGTCACATTAAGGAAAGCACCTGACAGTGTTTGTTTCCATTGATAAAATTTGAGATTTCAAATAAAAAAAATAAAATGTGGAAACCTTATACCTACCACTATGAGCCTGGTAACTTCTTTGTTGTTGTGGTGGTGGTGGTGGTTTTTGAGACAGAGTCTCACTCTGTCACCCAGGCTGGAGTACAGTGGTGTGATCTCAGCTTACTGCAACCTCTGCCTCCTGGGTTCGAGTGATTCTCCTGTCCCAGCCTCCTGAGTTGCTGGGATTACAGGTGCCCATCACCACGACGGGCTAATTTTTGTTTTTTTAGAAGAGATGGAGTTTCACCATGTTGGTCAGGCTGCTCTCAAACTCCTGACCTCAGGTGATCCACCCATCTTGGCCTCTCAAAGTGCTGGGATTACGGGGTGAGCCACCACACCTGGCTGAGCCTGGCAACTTCTTAGTACTTAAGACATTTCTGATGAGATCATGATAATGTTAATGAGTGTGGATTTTTTTAAAAAATTGGAGAATGAAATGTATAAGATCTGTATAGTTCAACGAGCCGATATTTTCCAAATGGTCAATGTTTGATGGTACAAAATAATATATGGGTAAAAAAATCCACTCAAGGTGCAGCAAAGAGCAGTTAATTTTAATGTGATAGCATACAAAAAGTTCGTCGGTGTGGTTTCAGATAGTACATCTCATAATCTGAAGGAAATTACCACTTGATAATTTTTGGTGTAGTATCAAACAAAAGAGTCATGATTATGTAAAATAGCATTTTAAGATACTCTTCTGTTTTCTAATGATAAATATGTGTATGAGGTAGGGGTTTCCACGTGTGCAGTCACTGAAACCATGAATTGCCACAGGCGAATGCAAAAATGGATGAGAATCACCCATCCTGTACTAAACCACATATTCCAGAAATTCACAAAAATGCTGCTCTTCTCACTAAACTTTTTTGGAAAAAATAGTTATTTTTATAATAAATATGTTAAAATACAATGAGTTTGTTATTGTTTTTAAAATGAAGAAAGAAATATTTAAAAAATCTTATCTGAATTTCACGTAGAGTAGATATTGATAGATACAACAACATAAGTCAAAGCTCTTTGGGGTTTTCAATAATTTTAGAGCACAAAGGGGTCCTGAGACCAAACAAGTTTGAGAACTGCTGATTTAGAGGTAATTGCTCTGGAACCCACTCCTGAAATAAACGGGTAAATCCTGGACATGAATGTATGTTTGTGAAACAGATTTTTTTTGTGGGAAAACTGAGTGCAGATGAAAATTAATTAAAAAATGTCACTTCTTTGTCTTTTCTCTCCTCCTTTTCCTGTACCAATGAGAGCCATAGTTTGAACAGGAGGAAGCAGATGCTGTTACTGCAGAGCTGCCTTCTCATAGAAAGCTTGAGCAGGAGCCTGAGAATAAAGCAGTGCAAGTGCGGGAAAGCTGCAGGTGCCGAAATACAAATGAATGTGGGTAGAAGAACAGCAGTCACTTGGCCGTGATGTTAAAACACTGGCTTTCACGGCGTGTCAGCTTGTTTGAGCACCTTAGCTGTTCCGTGAATCTGGTTAACACTGATCAACCTTATGCGTTGTGTGGCTTTTAGTCAAAGGTGACTTTGAAGTGCGTTATATAAGGAGAAACTGTGGAAGAGAGGCCTAGCAGAGGAGGAAACGCAGACATAAAGAACTTTCTCTTTTCCATTGCTTCCTCAGATCCTCTGTCGATGGGTCCTCAGAAAGCTCTGGAAACCATCGGTGCAAATTTACAGAAGCAGTACGAGAACTGGCAGCCAAGGGTAAGCGTGCTTCACTTTCCTTCTTACAGGGAAACTCCAGTTCCTTGGTTTCCAACCCTCTTTGGACCCAAGTGAGAATTCCATGCACACCTTGCCCTTGTGCGGCATGGTGCCTGCGCACTGTGTTTCGTGTGCCTGCGTTCTGCCTGCTGGCTGTTGGTGGCTGTATTGTCTTGACGACGTACACATTATTGTGAGTCTTGCATTGGACAGTCCAACTTATTTTGCTTAAGTTTGTTCCAGATTTTAGAAAAGAAAAGTATTCTTGTTGCTCTTAACCATGGTTTTAATTTTTCTCAGGAAATGTATTTTCAATAATTTTTCTTTAACCTCAACTAGTTAATGCTATTCCTCGTGTCTTCAGTTTTCAAATAGTTGCACAAGAAGCACCCAACATTCAAAAGATGACACCTATTATACACTTTGTCTTTGATTCAAAAGATAAGGTTCTTTTTAGGGAGCCAGTTACCAATTAGTGTGTGTGGGTTTTTTTGCTTATATCTTACAGTTTTTTTTGTTTTTTTTTTTTTTAAAGAAAAGTGGCATAGAGTATAACTCTGTCAAATTGCCTTTAAGATCTTAAGTTACTTGTAATCCACACAAAGACCTTTAGCCTTTCTTATTAACTGGTTTGGAGATTTAATAAATTTAATAAAATACTAGGAATCTGGGTGCTTATGGAGGTGCCCTGTATTCAGCTTTGCGTGGTGGGGACTCGAGTTACCTAAAGGAACATAATGAAGAACGCAGGTTGAGAAAGTGCCTTACCTGCGCGTCTCCTGCGAGTTTTACTCTCCCCTTTTTGATGTAAGCCTCATGGAAACACATGATTTATGCAACCTTTTGAACACTTATTTGGTTGGAATTTTGATTTGTGGATCCTTTATCCATATAATCTGGGATTTAGGGATTCCTTATACGTTATTTACATTCTTAGAGTAAGAGAATAGCCAAAAATGATTTTTTTCCTGCCTTTAAAAATGTCCTTAGGTCATTTCTGCTGTTGCTTCCAGTCGTGAGCTAACTGTTAGGAAGCATCTCTGTGTCTTAGGGTGTACCTTTATGCTTTGCATTACCGACTTGTCAAGTCAACAATAGCAGACTTTTGTTCTTTAGAAGGCAGTGCCTTCATGGGTTTTTTATTGATGCCTAATGGCTTTACTTTTTCCTCTCTCAAATTCATTGCCTCTTGGTGGTTTATGTAAACGTGCCATAGCCTTTTTCTTGAGAGCGCAGTGCGTTTGGGGATGAGATGAGGACTGGAGAGAGATTTGGATGGCGGAGTCCTATAAAAATGTAGTTGAGATGCCTTGTGTTTTCTGTAGAAAATAGCTTCTTTGAAGACTTTGAAGGTACCCTGGGGTCTCAGCATGGTGAGATGGGCGCTTACAGGAGTGTGGGGCAGAGTGGCAGTATTGGAAGACATGGTCGTGTTGGTATATGGCGTGTCATTAACCAACACCATGGAAATTCAGAGGAATGCCTTTCTGGCTACTTCTGGCCATCTCCTGGGTTTGGCTTTGTACCTTTGCGCTTTATTAGATACATTTGTTTAAAAAAGAATGTAACCCAATAAATGCAGATGTACCAATTGTGTTCTTTCTACAATGAGTCTCTGCCATTATAACTAGTTTCTTCTTTTCCAAGAATTATTAGATAAGGAAATATAGCCTTTCAGAATACATGTGTTTAATATTTCAAGATATTGTATGTGTATTCCATTTGCTATGATTTACAATTTTTTTTTTGAGTGCTAAGAGTTGCTTAGCTGCTTAAGCAACTTAAGCACTTAGTACTTAGTACAACTTAGTACAACTTAAGTACTTAGTTAACTTAACTTAAGTACTTAGTTAACTTAACTTAGTACTTAGTACAACTTAAGTACTTAGTTGCTTAAGTACTGCTAGCTTTATTAGTTTTGCTTGGTAGATACCAGCTTGTTGATGCTAGCTGACAGGAAATGGAATCTTCTAAAGTGGCATCTGTTATTTTTAATCTAAATTTCTGTCTAGGAGCAGATCTCTCCATGGCATTGAGAAGAGGCATCATGAGGTAGGGAAGGCCACCTTTCCATGTGGGTCAGTGATGACAGCCAGAAAGATGACAGTGCAGACTCAGTGCAGGATGGAGGATTCCCTTCCTGTGACAGTGGCACAGTTTTACTCGGACGGCGAGCACAGGTGCAAAGGGGTGCAGTCCTCTGGATGATCTGTAGTCTGGGAAAATTTGTTAAAGTTGGCCACATTTCAAGAATGGATGTGCAAAATAATTTTCTGAGTAAGAGATCATTTGAAGGGCTGGTGCGATAGAGAATGTGTCAAGATTACAGGATGCTTCGGAAAAGGTACCAGCGCAGGCGGGATCCCATCTGGGCTGGTTTATGAAGTGGAATCTGGAATAAAGTATCCGCTGCAGCCTAGAAAGAAGCCGTTCATGCACACAGAGTGGGATCTTTTGTCTGCATTCAGGAAGCAAAACCACAACAATGGATACCTAATATTTGCTTTTCGAATGCCAACACTATTGCATTCATTTTAAATACAATAAAATGTTTAAAATTTCCTGCTACTAACCATGGGTGGGCCTCATCTATTTTAGAAATTAGCCTAAGGTGTCGGATGTCACAGGATACCTCTGACCGGCTCTCTGGTGTGAGCGTGGGGCTGTGCCATATGCACTGGGTAATAATAGCACCTGCCCCGGTGCGCGTGGTACACTTCTCCTCACAGCTTTCCGTGGGTTACAGGACAGAGGGAGGGAGGCCTGGCATAGATAGCGCGGCTGTCAGTGTGGGGCAGACCTCATGCTGCCTTCTAGAGTTTGCACAAAACAGGAAGTACTTAGCAAGCTCAGATGTTTGTGTGCAAGGGGCCTGGTTCCTGACTGTAAATCAGGGTCCTTTGAAACATTGCGAGGCTAAACACGCACCACTTGATTGCACTCTACAGGGCTCTCGAGTTTCTGCAGTAATAAAAAGAGGCTGATGTGCCATCTGCAGTAGAACAATGGGGGCGTTATTAAATTTCCCAGGCCTTCGATGGAAAGACCCATATATCTGGTTTTCTCTTTCTCTGTGTCCTTTATTGCAAGAGTGGAAAACCTTGGGTCATTGAATGGAAATGAGGTTATTTTCATTAAAGTTTGCCGGAGTTGTTGCCGCCACGCTGTCATGGATGGGAGCAGAGTAGGAAATGCCTGTTTCCTCACCGGTAGCGTCCGTCCAGGAGGTGCAGAAAGCCGGACCCCCATCGGTGGCACCAGAGTGGTGCCTGGAAGCCTCTAATGATTTCCTTGCCGATGCTGGAAGCTTGGACTTGTTCTTCCGATGCTGGAACGCTTGCTTGTTCCTCTTCATTTTTCTGGCTTTTGATATAGGTGATTCCAGTGCAAAAGGAATTGAGAGAAACCATGGTGATTATATTTTTTCTGAAGGCTGCCAGCCACTGTCTGGCCTGTGTTTCCTTGCTCAGGCCCATTGAGCCCTTTTCTAAATGATTTATCAGTTTGCCACTGATGAAATGTGTCTTCTGATTAAATTTAAGGCTTTGCCTTATTACCTCGTCGGTGCATAGATTTGTGTTCTGCCAGAGATTGGAGGAAAAATGCCGACCGTTGTTTCAGTGGAAAATTCTGCAGTAAAACCTCACTCATTCCATCATAAGTCTCAAATGAAAGTTTTATTGGGAGTTGGGAGTAGGAGATTATTATAAAGCTGGGAGCATACAGTGAAGAATTTATCTTTTAAGAGAATTTTTCTAACAAATTGGGTTTTCTGGCAGTTTAGTACAGGATGGAAGTTGGGAGCTGGAGCCTGTGGAAAAAGGCAAACAGGAGGGACCTCGCTCTCTGGGTCCTTCTTTCCCCAGAGAGAGGGGACAACACCAGGAGCAGAGGCCACACCTCTTCACTTGGGGTGAGCTTTAATTCTTCCGGTGCCTTAAAAATAAGTTTCTTTGGGAATATGGATCATTTACTAAGGAAGATGAAATAGCGTGGCAGTGCCTCCACTGACTGAGTCCGTGCGTCGGGCAGGTGTGTCTAGAGGAGGCGACGGAAGGTGCTCCTCAGTCACGGAGCCAGGTTGTTGTAGGAACTCGTTCTCATCTTGTCCAGGTCTGCAAGTAGTGAAGGCAGCAAGTCCCGTGTGGCAGCCGTGGGGCTTCCAGGGAGCTGAGCGGTCAGGTTGAGTCAGTTTCCATGTGGCCAACAGTTCTTAGTTATCCACGCACAGCCCTGGTTTGTGGATTACAGTGAACAGGTTTTGAATGCCAGCTTCCCTTCAGTTCAGCGTGCTTCTCAGATGTGACACAGTTAATTTGTGGTTAAGGGATGAAAGTTGGTTTTACTGTTAGATAAACATGTTTTTTATAGTGCCTAACCCCAAGCAGAGTATGTTCAAGGAGAGAACAAAACAGCTCCCAAGATCTGGTTCATTAGCCCAGTAGAAATTGTTATTGCATTTTAATGTAAATGACAATCATCCTTTCCGTGGTATTGATAATAGAGTTGTTTGTATGCTTTTATGAGATGCTTTGATTGAATCGAAGCTGATGACTATACCTCCTGTTGGGAGGAGAGGGTTCGGGGAGCAAGGGGGTTGTGAAGGCCAGTGGTGGACTGTTTTGGTTCTACTTTGGACACTTAACAGGTGTGTCTTTTGGATTTTAGGCACAAGTGTCACTTGCAGAACTGCATGTTTATGTGTAATTCCATGTTGTATAGGGGTTTGTAGTGAGGATAATTGGAATCCAGACGTCTTCTCCTTGTCCCTGAATGGGGCTGCTGCTTGACCTGTCCGCCTCACGGGGAGTGTCGTGTGGCCATGTGTGACAAACTGTGAAACCCTTGGTATTGAGTGCTCCCGCCGCTAGGTGTGGTGGAAGGCACCTAGTCAGGCGGCTGGGTTGGCTTTGGGGAGCGCTGCACGGATGGCTTCTAAGATCCACGTGTCTTCTTTTCCCTGGGATGATTAGACAGGCCTCTGCTTTGTGGGCAAAGCAGTTGGTATCAGCACAAGTCACTCGCTTGCCTGTGCCCCCCACCCCCAAATGTTTTGAGATGAATTTTATAGATGGGTGCCGATATGGCTTGGCTGTGTCCCCACCCAGATCTCATCTTGAATTGTAACTCCCACAATTCCCACATGCCGTAGGAGGAACCTGGTGGGAGGTAATTGAATCATGGGGACGGGTCTTTACTGTGCTGTTGTCCGTAGTGAATAAGTCTCACGTCCCTGCATGAGCTCTGTTTCGCCTGCCACCATCCATGTAAGATGTGAGTTGCGCCTGCTTGCCTTCCGCCATGATCGTGAGGCCTCCCCAGCCGTGTGGAACTCTAAGTCTATTAAACCTCTTTCTTTTGTAAATTTCCCAGTCTTGGGTATGTCTTTATCAGCAGCGTGAAAATGGGCTAATACAGATGCAGTGAAGACCCATAAATAAGTGAGTTCTACCTTTTCTTAGGATTTTCAGGGTCAGATGTGGATAATCGGGGAAGAAGCAGCTAAGTTGCCCTAGAACAGTATCCTACATCTGGAGGTGCTCCAAAGCTATTTGTGGAACAGCCCAAGGTGGACTATTACTCACAGTGACTCCTGCTTAGGGCATTCACGTTGCGACATTAGTTCCAAATTGACAGTCCAGTTCAGCTGGTGAAAATGGCCCTATAATTGCGATTGGCAGCATCCCTGGCATGCTACCCTGATGCCATTACCATTCCATCATCCATCCCTGTCTTGCTGTCTGCCCTGCCGCCAGCCCTCCCTCCTCCTGCCCACACTCACCTGACTTCCTTCTCTGTGGGTCCTAAGGTTGGGCTTCATGCACCTTGAGTTTCTGTGACAAGCTGCCAATGAGGACTCATGGGCAAAGGCGGAACTGTGGGTGGATGGCTCACAGCTTGCATAATTCAGTACCTGGTGTGAAGCACTTTGCCTGTGTACTCGTTACAGTTGCAGGATGGTACAGACCATATCTTCTGGTTGTCTTGGGGTTAACTGTTGCGTTTTGACAGTTTCGCTTAACTGCTTACTGCCCAGAAAGTTAAGAACTGTTCTATGACCAGCATTTTACTTATATTTTTGCCTTGGCCTCAGCAGTGCTCTCCCACTTCGTCTTCCCTCCTTGCTAGCGCTTCTCGCCTGACAGCTTTTACACGTGCGTGTCGTGTTCGGTGAGAATTCTGATTCATGCTCTTCAGCCAGAAGCCTTCGTAATCAGCTCTGCCCACGCACTTCCTGCCTTGCCCTGTCCCCAGAGGCCATGGTATTGGAAGCAGCTTCTGGAAGCGAGGTTAGATTATGCAAAGCAGTTTATTCCGGACTCTTTAGACCAATTGTACCAGAGTGTAAAGGTGTTGCCACCCACTGCCATCCCTCCGAGTACCTTAGTGACGTGACCTATAAATTCTTTTAGGCACACCAAACACATTACAGAAAGAAGAACGAAAGAAAGGCATCATTCTGCAGCTGCCTGGAGGATGGCAGCCAGTTGTGACTAGACCCCTCAGGGTTTCAGTCCATTGGAGCTGGTCCCGGAGGGGCCCTTGCTGGCCAGCCCTGTGTTGGACTCTTGCTCTCTGAGACCACCGAGGGGATTCGCTGGAGAGCCCATTTGGGATTGAAGAGCACGCGTGTTGACTAGAGTGGGTTGCAGCATGGGCCGCAGCCTGTTTAATCACGGCCCAGGGAGGATCGGTGGAGTCCGCCTCCTCCCCTCTGCCTCGTAGGTCCACAGACTCGTGCTGGGCTCGCCGCTCCTTCCCTTCCTGGGTGGGCGCACCCCTCTCACTGGCAGGGAAACTCCCTGGGAAATGTGGTCTCCTCTCTACCAGTGCACTGAGGGGTGCGGTGGGGGGAGAGCTTAACTGTGGAAAGAATGTGAACTGGTTTAGTTCTGGCTTTGCCACTTCTTAGAAATGTAACTTTGGACAAGTTACTATTTACTTGTTACTTTTACAAGTTACTATTTACAAGTTACTTTTAAGATTTGTACATGCAAATGAGAATTAATGGAGAGAATAAAAGTATGTAAAGCATTTGCACCAGGGAGGCCATGGTGGTTGGTCATCAGATCCTTAC
The DNA here is from genome assembly GCF_001698545.2 of Rhinopithecus bieti. Classification (NCBI taxonomy): domain Eukaryota; kingdom Metazoa; phylum Chordata; class Mammalia; order Primates; family Cercopithecidae; genus Rhinopithecus; species Rhinopithecus bieti. The sequence goes on along the minus strand of NW_016806979.1, from coordinate 2,379,039 downwards.
TTCCTGTCCCTTTCTGTCCCTTATCCCTTCCTCTCCCTCCTGGTTGAGGTGGTGGAGGCCATTCCCAGAACATTCTGCCCAGAGTCTTGCTGCCTTAAGCCCCTTCCCATCCTGCCTTGTCTCTGATTTTATCCTCTTGCTGGTATCTCCTCTTCCTGACTCTCCTCTATTAATTGACCTACTTGAAGTGTAATATTTTTAGAGAGAAATAGGGGCTTAGCTCTGTCCTTAACAGGCCTCTTGAAGATATTATCTCTCATCATCATGTTCCCTTTAACAAGGGAGTTGTCTGTGTGTGTGACAAATTGCAAATGAGGGCCCCCCACCGTCAGGCTGGGACTAAAACCGTAGCTCAGCTGTCGTGGTTTCACAGATCTCACGTGCCATGTGTGTTTCCTGAGTTAACTTGGGGACCGTGATACAGAGCGATGTGGAGATGGCTCTGAAGGACAGGCAGGTGCCTGGCGAGGGTTGGAAGTGCTGCTTTGAAGTCAGAAAGTGGAAGATGTGATGATGTGTTAAAGAATGGAAAGCTAAATTTGGAGGTGACGATGAGGAACCCACCGTATGCTCACCATATGCAACTACGAAGAGTTGTAAAATCCCGCTCCAGCCAAATTGGAAAGTGCTGATCAAGGGGGAAACGATCAATAACAGATTGGAGGGGGACGGCCACTTCAAAGTGTCTGCGGGACTTGATTTCATTTTGCAGGGAAAACCATATGTCACAGTGGTGTTCTTGAATTTGGGTGTTCACGGAGGCTTCTGGACAGCTCCCTCCCAAATGTCCACAATTTACTTGTTGGTGTGACACATAATGGAGATTTTTAAAAAATGGACATATAAAGCACGTAACGTCAAGTTCACCGTTTCAAAATGTACAACTCGGCTGGGCACAGTGGCTTGCACCTGTAATCCCAGCACTTTGGGAGGCCGAGGTGGGCAGATTACCTGAGGTCAGGAGTTGGAGACCAGCCTGGCCAACGTGGTGAAACCTTGTCTCTACTAAAAATATTTTTAAAATGTGCCGGGTGTGGTGGTGGGCGCCTGAAATCCCAGCTACTTGGGGGGCTGAGGTGAGAGAATTGCTTGAACCCGGAAGGTGGAGGTTGTAGTGAGCCACGATTGCGCCACTGCACTCCAGCCTGGGCGACAGAGTGAGACTCCATCTAAAAAAAAAAATGTACGACTCAATTGGTTTTTAACATCTTTGCAATCTTGTGCAACTGTCATAACTGCCTAGTACCAGAACACTTTCCTTACCCCAAAGGGAAACCCAAAACGCATCGGCAGTCACTTTTCATCTCCCCTCCCTGCAGTCTGCCTTCTGTTTCTGGAGATGCCTGTTCTAGGTTCTCCACACAAACGGAGCCGTACAGTATGTGGTCTTGTGCGTCTGGGCTCTTCACTTAGCATCTTGAATGTTTTTAAGATTCATCCATGTTATTGCATGTATCAGTAATTTAATCCTTTTTGTGTGTGCATGTGTAGAGATAGGATCTTGCTTTGTTGCTCAGGCTGGTCTTGAGCCCCTAGCTTCAAGTGATCGTCTTGCCTCAGCCTCAACTCTTTTTATAGCTGAAAATCCATTGTATGGATATCCTACATTTCTATTTTATGCGTTCATTTGTTGATGGACACTTTGCGTGGTTTCCACCTTTTGGCTATGAATATGTACATACTCGTGTTTGTGTAGGCCTCTGCCCAGGAGTGGGAGTGCTGGGTCATATGGTGACACTGTGTTTTACCTCCCTGAGGCACTCCCCATCTATTTTCCACAGTGGCTGTACTGTTTCTCCACGTCTGCTGGCAGTGTATGAGGGCTCCAGTCTGTCCACCTCCTCCCAACATCTGTGACTTCCTGTTTCTTTCATTGTTGTTATTGTGATCGGTGGCATCTCACGTGGTTTTGGTTGGCATTTCCCTGGTGATTAATGACGTTGCCCTTCTTTTCATGTGCTTATTGGCCATTTGGAGGAAAGTCTATTCAAGTCCTTTGTCCATTTATTACTTGGGCTGTTTGTCTTTATTGTTGAGTTCTAAGAGTTCAAAATGGAGACTTTTCAGTTGAATAAGGTATAATTTCTGTTGTGAGGACTTGTTTCCTTTCCAAATAATATGTGTGATGTCTGCTGAGAGCCTCATGATAACATTTAATTCTTAAAAGAGCCTTGGCCTTGATAATTTGTTTCATAAAACTATTAAGAGGTTCAGCCAAGCACCGTGGCTCATGCCTGTGGGAGGCCAAGACAGGAGGATCCTTTGAGCTCGGGAATTGGAGACCAGCCTGGGCAACATAGTGAGACCTTGTCTCTAATTGAAAAAGGAAAAGAGGTTCTATGACTATTGACTATACTGATCATATATATAGTATATAATTTAATACCAATCCCTTAAGATTCCTGTGTGTTTTCGTTAGGAGTCTTTTGGTTTTCTTAGAGCTGTGGTCTGTCCACCTGGAGTGTATGTCGGGAGAAAGCTCCTGTCGGGGTGAGTGCAGGTAGAGTGGCTGAGGAGCTGGACCTCTGTGAAGTCTAGGTGCGGGTTGGAGGCTCATGGTGGACCAGGAGCTCAGCAGGAGATGGTGCGTGTCCACGCCAGTGCCCGGTCTCCACCGTGCTGCAGCCCTGTGGGTCTCTGCTCCCCACCCGGCAGTTACCCTGCAGGACGTTCCTACGCCTCCCTGTGTGTGCGGGCTGGGTGCTTCCTTTCTGATGTAGTCATCTTTGATGGGACTGTGTCTGTTTGGGCCCAGGGGTCCCCACAGGAGCCAGCTGCGCTCACATGCTAGTGGTCCCTGGTCCTAAACCACCTTCTGACCTTTCCTCTGTTGCTTCAGCTTCCGCTCTCTGCCCACTGCATTGCGTCACTGGATTTTCAACATTAAATTTCCCCCACAAGAGTGTTCGATGCTTCACTGGATGGCCAGGCTGTATGGCCCGTGTAAAAGACAGACAAGTGCCACCCAGGGACAAGGGAGTGTGTGGTTCAAAGTCCCTGAGAACAGATGCCAGGCTCAGGTGGTACCATTTACTTCCAGCAAGAGGAGAGAGAGGGTACGCCAGATCCAGTGCCTTGTGATGTGGCCCCTAGGCCAGGGGGTCATACCCTCATTTTGGACTACAGTATTAGGAGATTCCCCCACGCTGTGGTGTCTGAAACACAGAAAACTGGGGGCATGCCTGAGGGCCATTGATGCAGGTGCTGAGGCACAACAGGGGAGCCATGGAGGCGGACATCGGGAAAGACCCTCCCAGGTGAGGGCCGCACGGGCTGTGGTGAGGGCGCTCCCCTCGGTGGGCTCCCGGCCCAGCACGTGGAAGACTGAGTGCAGTCCACTGCCTTCCCAACCTAGAGAGGCCGATCAGCTCTGCTTAGCTTCATGCGGTCCCCCGGGTAACTGGCCCATCTGCAGGTAGGTTCTGAGGGAGTGAGGCAGTCCTCTGTAATCACCTGTGATTGGAGAGCTGGGTGGCAGGATTTAAAGCGCATGGCAGAACCGGGAGGATTACTCACGGCTTGTATAAGGAAGGGTCGCTTCTAAAGGGCCGCATGTGTGGCAGGCTCCTTAATCAACACGCTGCTTACCCCAGACTGGAACATGCCCTAAGGTCAAGTCATCTTTGTGTAGAATTTTTAGTTATAAGTTTTGTTTTATAAACAAAATCTTAGCTAAATTCCAACAAAATTCAAGAAGAAAGCACAGATAATCAGGGAGAAATAACTCAAGAGTTGAGGAAATCGAGAGTCATAAAAGAGTGCTTTGCAAAACTTTGCAGGTAAATTGGAAAACTTGTATGCGATGCATAATTTTCTAGGAAAATATAAATGACCATAAGTGACCTCAGAAAAAATAGTAAAGAAAAATAAATGGATAAACATAGAAGAAAGAGAAAGTTACCAAAGCATTCCTTTTCTAATCCTCCTCCCTCTGAAGGATTTCAGACTTGGACAAAACACAGAATTATTTAAGACTTATTTCTGTTACGGGAAGATATCTAAAACATAGTTTGTTTATTAATTTAGAGACAGAGCCTTGCTCTGTCACCCAGGCTGGAGCGCAGTGGCTCACTGCAGCTTCCTGGGTTCAAGCGATTCTCCTGCCTCAGCCTCCCAAGTAGCTGGGACTATAGGCACGTGCTACCATGCCTGGCTAATTTTCGTATTTTTAGTGGAGACTGGGCTTCACTATGTTCACTGTGTTGGCCAGGCTGGCCTCAAACTCCTGACCTCAAGTGATCTGCCTGCCTCGGCCTCCCAAAGTGCTGGGATTATAGGTGTGAGCCATATGTTTTTTATTTTTTTATTTTTTTATTTTTATTTATTTGTTTTTATATTTTTAGAGGGATCTTGCTCTGTTGCCCAGGCTAGAGTTCAGTGATGCAGTCATAGCTTACTGCAGCCTCAACCTCCTGGGCTCAAGCTCTCCTCTTGCCATATCCTTTCGGGTAGCTGGGACTACAGATGTGTGCCACCATGCCCAGCTAATTTTTAATTTTTTTTTTTTTGTAGAGGTGGTGGCTTGCTTTGTCACTCGGGCTGGAGTGCAGTGGTGTGATCATGGCTAACTAACCTTGAATTATTGGGCTGAAGTGATCCCCCTGCCTCAGCCTCAGGAGTACCTAGGACTACAGGTGTGAGCCACAGTGCCCAGCTTAAAATACATCAAATTTAAAATGCAAAAGAAGAAACTGTATTCAACAGTTGTAGTGTATGCACATATGACTGATAGGAGTCAGCCGTTCCTGCTGGTCATATGTAATGTGTGTAGGTGGGTGTGGCATATGTGTACATGGGTGGGTAGATCCATAGATAGATGGAGGGCAAATCGGTGGATCTGCCCCTCCTCCACTCACTCAGATGCCATGGAGTGAACACGGAAGGGGACATCAGCCTGTGGCTTCCTTAGTTGTTCTCGTTTTCCTTCGCCTCTTAGTGTCTTGCTGTGTTGACTCATTCTAGTACTGAAAGCAGCATGTTGGGTCAAAATACATTTTTTTTCCTTTGAGGCGGAGTCTCGCTCTGTCATCCAGGCTGGGGTGCAGTAGCGCAATCTCGGCTCACTGTAACCTCCGCCTCCCGGTTTCAAGCGATTCTCCTGCCTCAGCCTCCCGAGTAGCTGGGATTACAGGCATGTGTCACCACACTCAGCTAATTTTTGTATTTTTAGTAGAGACGGAGTTTCACCATGTTGGTCAGGCTGGTCTCAAACTCCTTGTAGGTAAGCCACCCACCTTGGCCTCCCAAAGTGCTGGGATTACAGGTATGAGTCACCATGCCTGGCCTCAGAATACATTTTGAATCCGGTCTGTACTGACTTCAGAATCTGACTCCAGAATAAAATGTGATTTTAAGGGGCAAGGGTACCACAAATGAGGCGAAGCATAGAACGTTTGTCACCATGACCTGGGGCAGATGCAGAATGGGACTTTTACCTTTTTACACAAAACCCTTCTATGTGCCTTCTGTTTTAAAACCATGACTATTTTTTGCTTTAATAATAGGCAACTAATTTAAAATACCTATTCACCATGTGTCATCTCAAAGTAGGAAGGGGACTTTGAGGCAGAAGGAGCCACTTGGGACTTTTGCCTTTGGGTTGTGACATTTGTCACATAAGAATGTTAAACGAGGCTGGGCGTGGTGGCTCACGCCTGTAATCCCAGCACTTCGGGAAGCTGAGGTGGGCGGATCATCTGAGGTCAGGAGTTCGAGACCAGTCTGGCCAATGTGGTGAAACCCTGTCTCTACTAAAAATGTAAAAATTACCTGGGCGTGGTGGTGGGCACCTGTAATCCCAGCTACTCAGGAGGCTGAGGTAGGAGAATTGCTTGAACCTAGGAGATGGAGGTTGCAGTGAGCCGAGACTGCGCCATTGCACTCCAGCCTGGGCGGCAGAGCAAGACTCTGTCTCAAAAAAAAGAAAAGAATGATAAATGAGAAACATGTCTGAGTAAGTTGATAATAACCCTTCTTACTAAGTATCAGATAAAAATTCCATTCAAAGAGAAAGTGTTATGTCATGTCATAGTTTAATTGGCAGTTTTTTCCTCAGTGACATAGAAGACAGTGATGCATCGTACAACCTTTGGCACCCTAGAGTTTATGAAAAAGTGGCATCTGTTCTGTAGAAATTATAGTCACACTCTGAAGAGCAGAGTTGGGGACAGAGTGGAGCTCCAGGAAGAGCCTGATGATGACTGGCCTCCCACAGGTCTTCCCAGAGACCCCTTCGCCACCCATGATCACCCCCTGCCCCGTTTCCCATTTTCTTTATATTCTACCCTTTTGCAGCAAGGGACTAACAAGGGCCATGCGCGCCTGGCAATACAGGCAGTCCCATCCTTCCCTCAAGCCCTAAGTGACCCCTGCTGGCCGTGCTCACAGTAACGACTGCTGGAAGGATGGTCAGCCACTGTCCCGGATGCAGGCAGCCCCTTGGTCCCCCCATTCCCATCGTTCCCCACCCCATCTCCCCACCCTTCTCTCAGCAGGAACCTCCTCCATGCCACCCCCAATCAGCTTCCTAAAGTGCCCTGTGACTCTGGCTCACCTGCTGGAAACAAGGCAAGGTCAAGGTCAAGCTCCAACCCCCAGCCCAGCTGCCCTTGGCCGTTTTCCTCTCCCTCTGCTGTGTTTCCTCCTCTTGGGCCTGCTCATCTTTCTCGGGCTCTTTTTCTTCGTTGTCTAAGTCTCGCTACCCACCCACCCCACTTAAGGTTCTCTCCTGCTGCCATCCTCTGTCAGCCCTGGCCCCTGAGCACGGGAGCAGGACTGGAAGTGGCAGGGGTTGAATGAGCTGAGTTAGGGTGTGAGCATGGCTGACTTGATGAAATCTTAAGATTTGGGGGAGATCTGAAGTGCCTTGTTCTCGAAGTCTGTATTGATTGTGGATGGATTAGGAGGAGGAGAGCAATTCCCAGTCTCAGCACAAGGCAGGTGGCTGTGAGGAGCAGATGGAGTTCACTGTTGTGAAGGCAGAGCCGGAGAGGCAGAGGTGGAGGCCACTGTGGCCAGGCCAGCTCTCTAGGTCTCAGCAGAGGAGCTGAGTGGGAGCCCCAGAACTCTCCTTGCTCCTAGCAGGCCCCAGCTAACAACCCTTCTCTACCACGGTGTTGAGCTTTTGATTGGGGTGGTATGAGCTTGTAGGTCAGTTGGGGAGACCTGGTGTTTTGCAGCCGTGGCAGTGGCGGCTTCTTGGGCTATTCAGCTCTGCTTTTGTATGTCCGTCAATGAGGTAGGAGTGTCTCTCCCTGGTGCTCTATGCATGTCTTATTAAGTTGCTTCTTAGAGTTTCTGTTGCTGCTAGGAAAGGGATCCTCCACCCCCCACCCCCTTTCTTAGTGGGTTCTTAGGATGGTGCGTGAGAGAGTTGCTCTCTGTTGCCTCCTGGTTCTCCCAGGATGGGTTTTTTATCCAGTGGTTCCAAGACAGTGGCTGTGATGAATGGAGTTGCTGAGAGTCTCTTGGCATTTGGACTCCACACCATTCGAGATTCATGGTGCTGCACACCAGGGCCTCAGTAATTCACAATCTAAACAACAGATTGAGAGGTGTACAGAAAGGGCCATTCTGTTTTCCATTTTGTGTATTTCATGTCTCTCTAAATCTCTTGAAGTTTAGAATACCCCTTTTTCATATGCCTTTCTAAAAACTTTTTTCCAGGCAATTTTTAGATGCCATTTATATGTAGTAAAATGCATAGATCTTAAGTGTTTAGTCTGATGAGTTTTGACAATTGTATACTCCTGTTTAATCACACTCAAAGCAAGATAGAGAACATTTCCACTCCCCAGAAAGCTCCCTCAGTCACCCTTTCCAGTCAGTTTCTCCTGGCCGAGGCCCGTCGCCTTCTGCCTCCTGTCACCAGAGGCTAGTTTTGCCCACGGAACTGCCCGATGGGTTCGTCTTGTCTGCTGCACAGACAAAACCAATTCATTGTATTGTAGGAAAGAAAGAGTTTAACTCAGAGCCGTGAGGTAGAAGGACAGGAGTTTTATTATTACTCAAATCAGCCCCTGGGAGGACTCAGAGACTAGGGTTTTATGGATAATTTGGTGGGGAGCGGCTGGGGTATAGGTGCTGCTGATTGGTTGCGGGGGGGTGAAGTCATGGGGTGGGGAAAATGGTCCTCTGCGCTGAGTCTGCCTCTGGGTGGGGCCTCAGGATGGGCCCAGGTGGGGTCAGTTGGTTGCCAGATGCAAAACTCTGAAAAACATCTCAAGAGACCAAGCTTAGGTTTTGTGATGGTGCTATTTTCTGTAGGAGCAATTGGGGAAGTCACAAATTTTATAGCCCCTGGCACGACTCCTGAGCAGCAAGGAATTATAGAAAGGCAAGCCAGGGATGATGGCTGGATATCATTAGTGACATTTACATCTTAGCAGAATCAGACTCCTCACATAATCCTAATCTCATGGCTTTCCATAGTCTTAAAAAGGTGCTTTCAGTCCCTGAACCAGGAGGGGACCAGTTTTAGGGAGGGACTGTTGTCATCCTTGCTTTAAAGTTCAACTGCAGACTGAATTCCTCCCATGGTTAGCTGTGCCTGCATCCGGCAATGGGTGAGGGCAGCCGCCTGTGAGGCTAGGAGGGAGGTGGAGTCAGCCTTGCCAGCCTTTCCTCCCGGTCATAATCTTGCCCAGGTGGCCTCACTTACTTTTTACCTTTTTCTACAGTGACCACACGTGATGTATTCTTTTGCTTTTGCGTTTGGCCTTATTCACTCAGGGTGAGGCTTCTGAGACTCGTCCAGGCGGCAGCTCATTGCTGGATGCTCCGGAGCCTGTATATCCGTGCGGTGTGCATCCACACTCCCTCTCCCGCAGGTTCACACCGCACCTGTTTCCAGTGACTGGCTTTTAGGGATAAAGCTGCCGTGACTGTTGGGGTGCAAGTCTTGTGTGGACCATATATTTTCATTTCTCTTGACCGTATGGGATTGCAGGTCATTGGGTGGTTGTATGTTTCTGGTTATATTTTGCAAGCCACTCTAAATTGACAAAAATGACAACAATCATCTCTTCCTTTGCAAAGCCAGGCAATCTGCGAGGAATCTTACTTACACTTCCCTCCAGCACTCTGGAGACATGGGAGCGTAGGCGTCAGTGAGCTGGGAGCTATTTGGTTGTCTTTGAATTCTTAGGTGAGATATTGACATTATTTCCCCTCAAACGGGGCATGTTCCTGAATGGCAGGGAGTGAAGGGAGCCTGTGCCTACGTTTGTGCTTATTATGGAGTGTGCACATGGATCTGTGTACCGTGTGGAAAATAATAGAATGAATTGTTTTTATGCATTACTGGGCTTAAGAAATGGAAGGTGACTTTGCCTTTGAAACCCCCTCTGAGCCCCTCCCCAGTCACAGCCTCCTCTGTCTTCCTGAGCTCATCCTGTCCTGATTGGGCCTCGTGCCTTCCTCTGCTTTTCCTGAGAGTGGTTCTGTGCGTGTGCATGTGTGCAAGCAGATGTGTGCACGAGATGGGCTGGCCTGCCCTGCTTTGGCACGGAACTGTCCTGCGCTGGGTGTTTGTTCTGAGGGTCCTCAGGCTCCCCTGCTCTGCATCTTCCCCGTGACAGCCACATGGGCTTTTGCTCTTTACCCTGTCGTGGCTGAGACAGAAACCCTTGGAGGACTCGCTTCTGTTGGAGCAAAATGCAGGCCTCCTCCAGGGCTGCGTCTGGGAGGGACTCGGGTGATGGAGTGTTTACGACTTAGGGCAGAGGGCTCTCACGTGCACACCGTCTCGTGCACACCATCTCGGCTGTGGAGCGCCCCGTTCCCTGGAAGGTCTGCTGTCCTATCCGTGCTTATGGGGGCTGGGCTTCCAGGCTTCCTGTTCTTCCTTAATGATTAAAAATACTATTTCTTCTTTAATGCCCAGCACAAATGCATTTAGCTGTGTTTATTTTTGTTCCCTAAGTAACAGAAGCAATCCTGAGAAAATAATTTCTACACTCAGTATTGATTCTCTGCTTCAGGTGCTAGGGTTTCACCCCCCCACTGAAGCTGCTGCTGCTGCTGCTTCACCCTCTCCTCCTCGATGGCCTCCCATCCTCCGGGCTCCTCCCTGCTTTCCCTGCACCCACCCGCTTCTCCTTCTTCTCCTCCTTCCCCTTCCAGTGCTTGCTGTTCCCTCCTTTCCTTCTTCTCTTCTTCCCCCCACTCTTCCCCCTTTTCTCCTCCTGCCCCTCCTTCTGCCTCCTCCTCCGTCTCTGCTGGTCTCCTAAGAAGCACTTAGTAGCACTCAGAATCCTTGGCCTTGGCAGGCTTGGGAAGTGTTGGTTAATGAAGGGATGTGAACGAGAAGGGAGTCCGTGTCTCCAGAGGAATCATGGCTGTTGGGAGTTTGCCTGATTAGGAGATGGGCCGTTTATTACAATGTGGGTTTTTAACTCTAAAGTGCCTGAGATAAATTTATAGTGTTCATTTGCTTCAGAAGGAGTTGGAATTTTTCTTACAAAGTGAAATATACTTTCATAAATTTTATGTTTATATTAACATAATTCATGTTGATATAGTTTTAATCTGCATTACTCCTCAAAAGGAACAAAAAAGTTTTGGCTTTTTTCTCCCTGAGCTGCAGAGACCTTTTTCTCCTGCTTCTGTTCTCTGCATTCTCCCCTCCCCTTTCTCCCTCCTTTCTTCCCTCTTTTTAATCTGTCAATGAAAACATTTGAAAGGAAATAACTGAGATATTTGGGCCAGGACTTTACCTGTTTTTGCTGTTGTCAACCGAGGGTGCAGTGGCCCCTCCCACCTGCTGTCTCTGATTTTTACTGGGCTCCTCCCCATCCTCCTAATTAGGTGGTTTGCTGGTTGTCACACATCAAAGACCTGAGTTTCCTGGAGAGGAGGGAGGGAGGCATGGAAGTGCCTCATTACCGGCGTGCATCCTAACCACGCTGCCCGTTTTCTTCTTGAGAAAATCTTTCTTTAGAAATGATATAAAGTATGAAGAACTCTTGGAAGATCTTCGTGGGAAAGTTGGAGGAAGTCTTGCTTGTCTCGTAAACCCTGGAGGCCACTGAGATCTCTCGCTCCCGTCTGCCTGTGCCTGCGCATCCTGCATCTGTTGTGAAATGCTTACCGTGCCTTGACTGGGACTTTTGGGCTGAGAAGGAAGGACAAACCTTTTATTTTTAGTGACTCTCCCTCAAAGAGCTGTATTTTTGTCGCCTTTTAGTATGAAATATTAAAATCTTTTGCCATTTGATATTACCTAAAATACTACTCTTCTCCAAAGTTGGTTTTGCCAACATAAATGTTTATTATCAACTGTTTCTCCTTGCTATGAGTTTAAGAAGACTTTTCTTCCCTCTCCCTCGATCAAGCTTGCTGCAGACACAGAAGATGGAGACTAGAAGAGGTGCTAGAACAAGCTACCGGTGTCTCCAGGGTGAACCTGGAGAGTTAGGTCATTGCCGTGAGTATAGGTGAGGCTGAAACAAATGACCCTGAATCAATCACAGCCCTGGGCAAGGCGCAGGAAGGGGGCAAGGATGAAAATGACTACTTGGTTGAACGCAGCAAGAAGTTGATTGTTGGCCATGTATGCGTCACTTTGCTAGTTGCTGTGGATATAACAATAAGTGATACCTCCTATTGGCAAAGAATTCTAAGTCTGATAGGGAAAATAAACATCATTCATTCATTCAGCAAATGTTTACCGGGATTCCACTGTGCTTCAGCCTGTGTGAGCAGCGCCCAGCATTGCCCCTGCTGTAGTGGGGCAGAGCTTCATGGGGAGATGGGCAGCCGAGCAGTCTGCGAACCCGCCTAAGGAGTGAACGGTAAACTGAGACAGTGCCATGAAGGGAAGAATGCAGTCTGTGAAGGTGGATGGCGAGTTCTCTTGACCAGAAGTCATGTGAATAACTGCTGTGTCCTCTGATCGAGCCTTCTAGGCCGCTACTGTATCCCCAGAGAAGGCTTTCTAGTCAAGCCAACAGCATTCCAGGAATTGTCTGCTCAAGGAATGCAGTAGGTGGCACTTGTTGAGGGCATTGTATGTGGTTAGGACACTGCTTCATCAGGGCCTGGATTTTCCCAGTAACCCTGGGAGGACGGCATTCCCGTCTCCACATCCCTTTCCCAGCGTGCCAGTGCTGATGGTAGATTCTGCTGGATCCCTGCCCCGGTGCGTGTTGATCTTTCCAGTACAGCTTGTTGCCTCCCAGGGAGGCAGGGAAGTGAGTCCATACCACATTGGAAGAGTTAGACAGGTCTTGGAGAGACAGGAGGGGGACAGCCGGGGGAAGCTCCACAGAGTTGGTGATGTCTGAGCTGGGAGTGAACAGAGACCAGGGCCAGGCCAGGTCGGGGAAGTGTGAGTGGACATTCCAGTGGGAGTCAGAGGAGCAGGCTGGACTGTGCATCTGTTCCTATGAGTGGACATTCCAGTGGGAGTCAGAGGAGCAGGCTGGACTGTGCATCTGTTCCTGCTGGAGTAAGGACTAGGTATTGGAGTGGATATAGGGTAAGGACTGGATCACCTTCCTTGCTGACAAGAGCATTGTAAGGTGCCCTCTTTTCTACTCATACCACTTTCAAAGTTTCTCTTGACTATTTTGACTAAGATGCCCAGAGTTAATAAAGTTGCATAATTTACCTTCCCGTTTTAAAGATGTCAGTGAAAGTCATAGCAAGTACTAAGCCCTTCGTACCCATGACCTTTGTTGAGCTGAGTCTCTTGGGACCAAGATAACAAGTTGCTGGCACGTGGGAGAGAATGTTAATATTCTTTGTGGTTTCATGGAACAAACATGGAGGCTGCTTCATTTGCTTTGTACTAACTGCAGTTTGGACTTAAGCCTGCAGAGGTGACTTGAAAGATTTTCAGTGAAATGAGTAGTGTCATTGTGATTGTGATAATGCACATAAAACCAGGCAGGTGATTGCTTTTCGTTCATTTGGTTCCCACTGGCAGCCTGGCATTTAGAAACAAGTTAACCTTTTTGTGAAATCACTGAAGTGGGAAGATCTGCAAGGGTTTGCCATTTTGTCAACAACAAAAATGCCGTGGGCAGAACGACCTTCAGATGGGATTTTGGAACCACAGGGGGTTCGATGCAAACAGATGACATGGAAACTGCACAGAGAAAATGCCTGGTTTCAGGCACGGGCATCTAACCTGCCCTGTTCTTTGGTGCAGGTTTCGGATACTGTAGCAGTAACAGTTACCGCATTTCCCTTCGTGTAGCAGGCCTGAGGGGTAGCGGAGGGGCAGGTTGGGCCTCTACTCGACAAACTTTATCCCATTGAGTTCTATTGCTTTCAGCTTGTCAACGAGGGTGGCTACTGAGGTTGCCCGATAATCTCCAAGGTTCTTCCATCTCCGTCCATTTTTACTCATTACTAGCCTTTATAAAGTACAGAGTTAGATGATTTTCATCATGTTCCTAGGCTGGCAGGCCCGGGTTCTAAGTATTGCTCGAGGTCAGAGAGAGGCTTGTGTTCTTTGCAGAAAGGCCTTTGATAGGTGGCAGCGGAAGGTCTTCGTGCCCTGTCCCCTCAGCATGTACTTGTCCTCCCAGACAGAGCCGGTCATGGCCATTCTTGCAGACTTCTGGAGAAAGGACCTCCTCTCAAGCAGACAGCAAGATAAAACAATGACCAGTGTCAGAAAAGATGATACCCTCGTCTCCCATGTCTGCACACCTCAGCAGTTCTCGGCCGTATGCCTGTGCGTTTACAAATGAAAACCAGCTCTTTAGGTCGCTTCCATCGCAGGGATCTCCTCTTTTCTGTCCAGCTACCTGGCAGTCGTTATTCCTCATTGCTTATTGTTAGAAACCTTTTGTTCAGCAGAGCGGCTGCCCCAGGGTTCACAAGCAGAGCGGGTCCTGCTGGAGTTTAGTCTCAGGACAGCGACTTGTCCGCATTCGGGTTCGGGCGTGAGAATGTTGTTTCCATGATTTCAGAGAAGAACAACTGTTTTAAAGGTCAAATTTTATTCTGTCCAGTGTTCTGTAAAGGACGAGTTGAATATCAGTGAAAGAAAGAGCTGTGGCAGTGCTGTGGGTCTGCTGCCTCCCAGGTGCTTCTCACACCTACAGAGGCTGGAGACAGCCAGGTGCCCCTGCAGCCAGGGCTTTGCTCGGGGACACGCTCACCAGAGGCCAGGCTGCCCTGAGTGTGCACCGAGGGAGATGGTGGGAGCTGCCGGTTCTGCTGGCTCAGCGGGAGCAGCCAGGGGCTGGGGGCTTCTGGGGCTTTCTAGGGCATGGGAATGTGGGTAGGGGGCATTTCCCAGCTGCTGCACAGGCCACTCGTCCTGACCTTCCGCCGTCCCTGAAAGCTGAGTCCAAATTCTGCTTCTCTTGCCCTTCCGCGGGTTCTGTAAGTCACAGAACACCTGGAGTGCTGCCCTTTCTGCGTTAATAGCATCAGTGGTTTCTGGGGAACTTCCCTGAATGTCATCCCTGTTGCGTACAGTAGTTCATTCTTTTTTTTTTTTTTCTTGAGACGGAGTTTCGCTCTTGTCACTGAGGCTGGAGTGTAGTGGCGCGGTCTTGGCCCACCACAACCTCCGCCTCCCAGGTTCAAGTGATTCTCCTTCCTCAGCCTCCTGGGCAGCTGGGATTACAGGCATGCACCACCACGCCTGGCTAATTTTGTATTTTTAGTAGAGACGGGGTTTCTTCATGTTGGTCAGGCTGGTCTCGAACTCCCAACCTCAGGTGATCTGTCCACCTCGGCCTCCCAAAGTGCTGGGATTACAGGCGTGAGCCACTGTTAAGAACATTAAGAACGTTCATTCTTAAAACGTATTATGTTTCTCCCCTGCACCCTGGTGACCCCCAGACCTCTCCATGGAGGTCAGTCTTCTGCACCAGGAGCTCCTCCCCTCTGTGGATCATCTCTCTTTCCTCTTCTCTTTCTTTCTTTCTTTTTTTTTTTTTTTTGAGATGGAGTCTGGCTCTGTCCCCAGGCTGGAGTGCGGTGGCCAGATCTCAGCTCACTGCAAGCTCCGCCTCCTGGGTTTACGCCATTCTCCTGCCTCCGCCTCCCAAGTAGCTGGGACTACAGGCGCCCGCCTCGTCGCCCGGCTAGTTTTTTGTATTCTTTAGTAGAGACGGGGTTTCACCGTATTAGCCAGGGTGGTCTTGATCTCCTGACCTTGTGATCCGCCCGTCTCGGCCTCCCAAAGTGCTGGGATTACAGGCTTGAGCCACCGCGCCCGGCCTCCTCTTCTCTTTCTTTTTTTTCTGATACTTATTCAAATAATTCATCTCTTTTGTTCTTCAGTCGTCACTTTCGTGTTTCATTTCTGAATGCCTCTTCAGGCCCGGCCTCGGTCTTTGCTGAAATTGCGTATTTGAAACAGTCCACAACATCACTCAGTATCTGTAGATTTGTCTTGTCTAAGTGGAATTCATCCTAAAAATGGATAGCTTTAGATCTACAAGAGATCTGAATAATAGTTTAAAACCATTACCCTCATCTGAAAGATAAGGTGGTGAGTCTGGGACAGAGGAAGTGACTTGCTCAGTGAAGTCGACTCCAGACCGGACTCCAGGTTTCTTGGTTTCTTGTTCACTGTAAAGTTTGCCCTTAAGCCAATTTCTTGTCACAACCATCTCATTTCTGGCCATCATACAGAGAACATCACCTTTAAATTGTCCCTCTTCTTTTTATCATAGTCCACTTAGTCACCAGGTCCTACCCGTCCCTTGTCAGTGTTGGGAATTTGCGCCTTCCTCTCCATTCCCACTCCTTGTTCTAATTCTCAGTCTTTATACTTAAGCCTCACTGTCATGCCACTGTTGCCGTTAGATTTTTCTGTTTCTGACCTTTTTAAGCCTTTTATCCATCCAGAGCGTTGCTGTCAGCACTCGATTTTGGCATAATGCCTGCCCACTGCTTCGTCTTTTTCTATTTGTACCCTCCTTTTTTGATGGCACTTGCTACCTCTCACACATTGTGCAGTTTTCGTGTTTATTGTGTTTAGGGTCTCTCCCCACTCGNACTGCTTCGTCTTTTCTATTTGTACCCTCCTTTTTTGATGGCACTTGCTACCTCTCACACATTGTGCAGTTTTCGTGTTTATTGTGTTTAGGGTCTCTCCCCACTCGACTGTGAGCTATAGGAGGGCAGGAGTTGTAATCCATTTGGTAACAGATGTATCTCCAGCTCCTGACCAGGCAGTCATCTGCAAACCACACACACGTTCAGCTCTGGTATACGATAGATGTGTAGTGTGGCAGCACCTAGCGTTTGCCTGTGGACGACACACAGCAGTTGTTGAATTTGCGGGACCCTTGATATCAGCCCCCCAACTCCCCCAACATTCATTTCTGATTACTCTTAAGCATAAACCCTCCCTCGGGAGGTAGCCACGAGGGTCTGCTTGGTCAGGGGAACAGATTCTGCCTGGTCCTAGGGGAGCGCACACTTGTCCTGGTTACCCTCTCCGTGGTGGAGCCGGGTTGCACACTCGAACTTATCCTCCCCTGGGTCAGTGATCGTGGAGGTCGGCTGCCTCCATGTTGAGCCCCTGAAGCACCTGGCCCTGGGGAGGGCGTGGGCCCTGGAGCATGGCCCAGTATTTCCTCTTCTGTTTTGCTGTGTCCTGAATTTCTCTTGTTTTTCTTTCATTTCTCAGAGTCCAAGTCACATCCTGCTTCCTCTGGGCTCACCGTCTCTGACGTGTTGCTCCACGGGCCCCTCCTGCCCTTTATTGCCCTCTGTAGCCTGTGCTCTTCGTCCTCTGTGCCGCCCAGCAGCCAATGGCCTTTCCTCAAGGCTCGGCACAGTAGGAAGCGCCAATGTTCCCAATAATCAAATTTATGGGCGTGCATGTGTGAGAGAGAGTGTGTTCCTGCTGAAGCATCTCGGTGAAATCAAAACACGCTCTAATTATTGGGTTCTTCTCTCCTCTTGCCATAACACTCTCTAATTATTGGTTTCTTTCCTCCTGCTCTTGACATTTGATGTATCTATTTGCCCTCTCTGTCAACAGTGCTGAGTAGAATACTGCAGGCACAAGTCAGGTTTTTGTAATGATTTTAAATAGATTAGCATTCCTTTAAAAAAGAACTGAAGTCGGTTGGGGAAGGGGGTCTACTCATATTACAAGGGGATACTTTCAAAAATCCTTCAAATAATGGTAAGAGAAGCAGTGTTGCGTAGTTGCGAGGGAACGTGGGGCTTACTGGAGAAATGAGCACGCTTCTGCAGGCACACCACCTGCAGCCTTCATGTTCTTTCTAGGCTGACCCATGGTCTTCTGGTCATTAGTCGTTCCATTTGGCAGTGGAATTGCCTTCTCAGTTTTGAAATCGGTGTAACCAGTAGGGGAAAAGGATTGTGGTGTGCATGGCGTTCTTTGTGCACAAAGATGACCGTGGAATTTTTGAAGGAGGCAATTATTGTCATTGCTTAATATATAACTGTAGGCTTAATTTCCAAGTAGCTGTTGTAGCATTAAATGTCCCTGGCTAGGTTCCAATAGCTACTTCCATTGTACACTGAATCTATTGCTTCTTTTTCAAATACAATGGTTAGTAGGTTGATTTATCTTTATTTTAAAGAAAGGGCTAATATCACAAGATAAGTTTTCGAGCAGATACTATATTACGAAGTGTTCTGACTCAGATACTGGAGAGGAAAGTGGCCCTGGATACTTCCTCTGTGAAGGTCAGATTAAGATCTTTTTATGCTCATCGTATAAAGATTAGGTTTGGCTGAGAGTTACGGGGGGAGAAAATAACAATTGTGTAAATCACATTGAAGTTTGTTCACTCACGTTAAGATTACCTAGAATTAAAGTTTGTTCACTTACATTAAGTTGATTACCTGGAATTAAAGTTTGTTTACTGACATTAAGATTACCTAGAAGTACTCATTCCAAGGCTCTTTGGTGCTCCAGCATAGCAAGGCCTTGGGCTCCTTCTATGTTTACTTTAATGTGCAAAGATTATTTTTTTATGGTTACCTCATTGTCCAAGATGGCTGCTCCACCTCCAGCCATTGCACATATGAAGGACTTCAAAAGTTCATGGAAAAACAGAATTAAAAGATAAAAATAAAAAAATACAAACGTCTCAACATAAGGTCTGACAAGATCAAGACGCTTTTGTAAATGATGATACCACCCATTTAATCTGTCTGTAAAGAACAGAGGGTTCTGGGAATTTAACTGTGTCTGTATAGTCTTTTTACATTATTATTATTTTGTGTTTTGAGACAGAGTCTCATTCTGTCACCCAGACTGGAGTGCAGTGGCGCAATCTTGGCTCACTGCAACCTCTGCCTTCTGGGTTCAAGCGATTCTCGTGCCTCAGCCTCCCACATAGCTGGGATTATAGGCGTACACCACTACGCTTGGCTAATTTTTGTATTTTTAGTAGAGATGTAGTTTCACCATATTGGCCAGATTGGTCTCAAATTCCTGACCTCAGTCAGTCTGCCCACCTTGGCCTCCCAAAGTGCTGGGATTATAAGTGTGAGCCACCGTGCCCGGCCCTCTTTTTACATTATTAACAGAAGGAAAAATACATTTCCTATAAAGAGGTTTTAAAGATTAGGAAACAAAAAAGTCAGAAGGAGCCAAATCAGGACTGTAAGGCAGATTCTAATGATGATTTCCCACGAAAACTCTCTCAAAGTTCCCCTTGTTGGATGCAAAGAATGAGCAGGAGCCCTGTTGTCACTGTGGAGGTGGAGGGGGCTCCCTGGTGACACTTTCCTGGGCATTTTTCTGCTCAAGCTTTGGCTTTCTCAAACACTCATAACAAGCAGCTGTCATCGTTGTTTGTCCTCCAGAAAGCCAACGAGCAAAACGCCTTGAGCATCTCAAAAGAGCAGTTGCCGTGACCTTTGCTGTCACCCAGATTGCTTTGGCTGTGATGGAGCCACTTCTGTGCTGTGATTGTGCTTTCTCCTCAGGATGGTGCCGGTAAAGTCGGGCTTCATTTCCTGTTTCAGTTCTTCAAAGAAATGCTTCAGGGTCTTGACCCCATTTGTTTGAGATTTCTGTCTAAAGCTCTGCTCTGGTCTGCAGCTTATCTGGGTGCAGTTTTGGCACCCAGCTAATGGAAAGTCTGCTCGGCTGTAATTATTCCGTCAGAATTGTGTAAGCTCGAGGGAGATGTCTGTGATACTGACGGTCGTTTGTGTTGTTGATGGTCAGTCCTCTTCACGTAAGGCATGAACTAGATGAAGTCTTCCTTGCGGATTGGTGTGGATGGTCTGCCCCTGAGAGCTTCATCTTCAGCATCATCTTGGCTCTCCTTAGAAGTCATTGTCCACTTGCAAACTACCGATTTCTTTGGTGCCTTGCCCCCATCAGCTTTTTGTAAAGCACCAATGATTTCACCATTCCTCACCCAAGCTTCATTCTAAATTTGATGTCTGTTCTGTTTCAATTTTAGCAGAGTTCACGTTGCTCTGATAAGAGCTCCTTTCAGGCTGATATCTTATCCTTCTTACTGCCTCAAACTAGGTCCCATTTACACATGTTACCTGGCAAGTTAGTATGAGTTTATTTTGGGGCAAAATGTTTTTTGAAGTACATGCATAGTTTTTTTTTTCATGAACACGAAAACCCTTTTGTACTTTTCACCTTTCCAGAAAGAAGAAGTAGGGAAAAAGACCCCACTCTTTTCCTTCAAGGATGTTTCATGAAAGTTACACTTAGCACTCTCTGTGGCAGACTGGAAAATGCCGAGGTGACCCTGTGTGCAAATAAAGAAATGGGGATTCTAGTTAGGGAAGGGTGGGGTGGATACTGGGGAAAACGAGCAGCCTCTAGCAGAGGTGCCATCTTTGCTGATGCTGAATTTCTTCTTTTCTACCTGAACTTAGCTAAAATCTCGCTACCACGCCCGGAAGAGAATGTATTTGCTTTGGAGTTTTCTGTAATCTTTCTGAATTGGTTCTAAGTATGGAACATCTTGGGATATGATCAAATATACACTAAGAATGTGGAAATGAATTGTCCTGACGTGGAGGTGGAATACTCAGGTGACCAGTTGCTTCCAAAGGACTCAGTCACCCCTGGCTTCAGAAGGGCAGGAGACACGCTGTGAGAGTGTCGGAGATTTAGGATGAGTCTCAGTTTGCAGACTCTTTGTTCAGCTATGTCTAATCTGTTTCGAAGCCTTTCCAGTTTCATTTGAAGTTGTTTTTTTCTTACAAATTCTGTATAGTTATTTATTTCTAATTGGATATCTGAAGTCTTTCTGTATCTGATTCAGCGACAGTTTTTGCTGTTCATCATGGTGCCTGTTTCCTAATGTCCTTTTAAATTTTGACAGTTATTTTCCTTTGAAATTGAAGTATGTGAAATCTTTGAAGCTTGGGATTAAGTTGGCTTCTTTCAGGATTATGAGGTTTGCTTCTGTCAAGTACTTACAGGTCCTGGCAGTCTGAGGTTTTCTATCCTACCTGGGTCAAGGCCAGCCTTCCTTCTTCTCCACTTACTATTAGGCTGAGGGGCAGAGAATTTTCCTTGCAGTGCCCTAGTGGGGTGGGTTTGCTTTCGGGTAAACCTTGCTCTGGGTCTGCAGCCCACTGCACACCCCCTGTTCTGGAGGGATGTCCTCCCTTGGCCTCCACGGGCCAGCGCGGGCCTTGGGCGTTGCCTCCTGCCCCACAGGCCACTCCTGGCTGCAAACGCCCCACTCTAGTTCACGGGGCTCAGGCGTGCTCTAGGGAAACGTGGCTGCTCTGCTCACCGGGCTGGGCCCCAGCTTCACTGCTGCCACACCAGCACATCCGTGAATTTCAGAACGTGCCCCCGCCTGCTTGTCTGCCCCCTACCTCCAAGCATTTTCACTTGTTAGTGAGAGGAACCTGGAGCCTGAATCCACCACATTGCTGGACATTTTCTGCATGTGGTCTTTTTATTACCGCAGATGTGATTTCCTTGCTTCTTTCTTCAAGGTTCTACTCTTAAAATTAAGAGGTATGGTGAAATATTTTTGAATTTTTGAGAGTGTGAATTTCACTAAATCACAGACTCTGAAAGGTGTACAGCCAGACGGTTCTGAAGGAAATAGAAAATGTAGCTGAGTGTCTAGTATCAACTGTAGCCATTTCTGGTGATAAATTATTATACACATTTGGTGGATAGTTTTGTTCACTAAGAATTGAGGATAATTCTGGAAATTGATAGGTCAGCGAGCCTTGGCTTAGTGTGAGGCAAAGGAGTTTGTCGTGTTTATGCAGAATGGTAATGTCCTACTACTGCTTTATCGACATAGAAAGTTCCAGTAGGTAAGAAGTGGTTAAGCAAAGATGAATGGCAAATGGGATTTGATTAAATGTAAAAGTTTTTGAGGCAAGTGAATCACTGTGGAGATGGAGTCACCCCCGACTACTGATCCAAATGACAGTCTGGAAATAGTGTCAAAAGAAGCAAAAGGACCAGCGTGTCAAGAAACCAGCAGCTCTTCTGGTTCCAGGGCAGCCGGCACCAGGCATCAGGGCCCCCAGGGCCTCTGGGCGTCAGCGCCGCGGGTCATCTTGGAATTGACACCCGAGGGCAGATGAGGCAGCACCAGCTCCTGTCTCTGCCGTGAGTGAGGCGGGACTGGGTGTGCCAGCATCTGGAGGGTCAGCGGGGTTGGAATACTGCAGAAACTTGGATTTTGAGGCAGAGCATTAGCAATCAAATGTAAAGTAGCCGGGCAGCCACTTCTCCAGGCCCGGAAGCCTGCGTGGTGCTGAACTGTGGTCCCCACTGTGGCCCCCACTGTGGCAGAACCGTGCAGGCCTCAGTGGCCTCAGGCTCTGTCCCTGTGTATCTCGTGGAGAACAGAGTCAAGGAGGTGCAGGGCTCGTCACTAGCCAGGGCAGAGCGGGACCAGGTGTCCTAATTTGCAGCCTGGTGGCGGTTACCTAGTGCCACCTCATCTGATAAAAAGTCACCTGTGTGGGGGAGAGCTTTGTTTTAATCACCAGTTTCAGGTAGGTCCTGAAAACTCAAACATATAGAAAGGTAAGGGACTTAGGAGGGGCACGCTGTTGTATTATGCCATGTTGTTCTTCTGGTTGTTTATTGTGATGAGCTCTTATTGTGATAAGAGAATAATCATTTTCTTATCTTTAGCAGTGAATATACCTCTTTCTTAACTGCTGTGTTAACGTTTGTCTTTGACAGTGTGCTCTGAGAGACACAGTTCTGTGCTTCAGTTCTATGCTCGTCAGCTGCCATAACTCTTCTCCACGTCTTTGAAATGCAGTAAAGAAAGTGTAACCCAAAAACTGAACAGTAATTCCTAAACTTGGCACTTACTCTCCACTCTGGAGACATTCTAGGTTTCATTTCAGAGGGATTTTGGCCCGCTTAAAGCGTTTTACCAGCTTTTCATTGGCCCCAGTACAAAGTCTAAACTCTTTACCTGGGAGGAAAAATTGCTTTTGATCTGGTCCCTGCTCTCTACCACAGCCTCACCTCCCACCTTCCCTCCCATCAGACTCCAGCCTCACCTCCCACCTTCCCTCCCACCAGACTCCAGCCTGACTGCCGACATTTCAGTGCTTTCCACCTTTTCAGGCTTTTGCCGGGCAGTTTTCTCTTCCTCTACTCGTTAAACTCTATTCATGCATCAAGTCTTGCCGTTGATGTCATTTTCTTTGGAAGCTGGTCCTAAATCCTTAATCTTTTCTACCTTACAAAAGAATAACAAAAGAAACCCCAAGAAAGATAACTACTCCTTTATTCTTTGACAGGATGTGATTCCTGCTCCATCATTGCCTTCAACTGTAAGGTGTGTTTTCGCGATGATCGCAGCAGCAGGATTGGTATCAGTATTGCTCACTGGTCTCTAGTCTTCCAGAAAATAAGGGATGGGGACTTCTGGGTACCTGATGAAATGGTTGCATCTTAGGTTCCTGTCTCCAAAGTGTTTCCTCCAGAATAATGTAGAAGAACAAGAAGGAGAAAAGTAAACTTTGTAAAAGCCATGTCCTCAGTATGAAAGACACAATATGCTCCAACTTGAAAATGGTAAAAAGGGCCGGGCGCGGTGGCTCACGCCTGTAATCCCAGCACTTTGGGAGGCCGAGGTGGGCAGATCACAAGGTCAGGAGATCGAGACCATGGTGAAACCCCATCTCTACTAAAAATACAAAAAATTAGCCAGGCACGGTGGCGTGCACCTGTAGTCCCAGCTACTCAGGAGGCTGAGGCAGGAGGATGGCGTGAACCCGGGAGGTGGAGCTTGCAGTGACCCGAGATCGCGCAACTGCACTCCAGCCTAGGGGACAGAGCGAGACTCCGTCTCAAAAAAAAAAAGAAAAAAGAAAATGGTAAAAGAGGTAACCCCCAAATCCAACATGGAATTCCTGGTGTCCCCCCATCTCCCCATGCCATCTCCCCACCGCCACAAGGCTCTGTCCGCCTTGGGTTGGAGGTAGTTGACGGAAAACTATAGGTACAAGTTTGCAGGAGAAAAAGACAAAAAGGAAGGAGAAGAACCTTTTGACATATGGATGGATGGATGGCGAAAGGAAGAAGAATCAGCAGGGGAAATTTAGGGTCCTGTAGACAGAGACAACCACAGGTTGGGTGTGGTGGCTCATGCCTATAAACCCAGCACTTTGGGAGGCTGAGGCAGGCGTATGGCTTGAGCCCAGGAGTTCGAGACTAGCCTGGGCAACATGGCAAAACCCTCTCTCTGCAAAAAACAAATAGTATTGTACAAATGAGTTTCCGGTCTTGTTAATTTATACTATTGTTATGTAAGACCTAATGGTCGGGCATGTTGGGTTCAGGCTATGTGTGCTAACTTTGCAGCATTGCTGAATAGCTAAAATTATTTCAAAATAAAAAGTAAGAAAGGAAAGCAGTGGCTATGCCTGTTTATACTTGAGCCAGAGCAAGGCCTGACTCAGAACAGTCACTCCTTCACGTTTTCTAACTTCAGATTGCGCAGTTGTGTTTTGGTTCTTGGGTTTTTAAATAATGCATGAAGAAGGTGGAATGAGCGGCGCCCTGGGATTGCAGTGTCGTGGCGTTGAGTCACCGTGGACTTGCGATGTTTCTGGTTCAGTGACTCCTCACTGTGCATGGATTGGGACCCTCCAGAGGTGCTCTCTGTCTGCGTGTGTCATCGCAGCCCTCTGCTGTCCGTGCCCCACGAGCCAGTGGCTTTCACTGCTGCATGGGGGGGGGGGTCGGGGGGGGCGATGTTTGTGTTTGTTTTATTTCAACAGTGGCTTTGTTTCTCTTCCAGGGCTCTTCACAAGAAGTGGCCTCTGTTTCTTCTGATTATTCACACTGTCCGTTATTGATTACTCCTCGTCCCCTTTCTTTCCTCTGGATGAAAGGCAGGTCTCTGCCGGGCGCAGTGGCTCACGCCTGTAGTCCCAGCTACTCGGGAGGCTGAGGCAGGAGAATTGCCTGAACCTGGGAGGCGGAGGTTGCCGTGAGCCAAGATCGCGCCACTGCACTCCAGCCTGGGTGACAGTGAGACTCCCGTCTCCAAAAAGGGAAAAAGAAAGACAGGTCTCTTGTGAACTGACGGCTAGGCTCCCTTCCTGGAGGGCAGTCGGCTGGCTGGGGCTCACCGCTGCTCAGTGCAGGGCGGGAGAAAAGAACCTTCCGCACAGCCATGTTCTCCTCATTCCTCACCTCACAGAAAAGGTTTTTGGGGGGCGGTGGTTAATCATGTTACTCTAAGTTTTCATTTCCTTTTACTCAGCTCAGGAGTAGGAAGATGCCTTCACAGACCCATTTGAATGCATTTAAAATAAGAATTTCTGTCATTTTTTCCCTCCCTTTTGTTTCTCTTAGCTTGTTTTTTGAGCCTGCAAACTTTAAATTTTATTATTCTGAGAATAACTTATTTACTAACTTAAATCCTGTTCTGAAAAGGCAGATTGTGAAAAGTAAACCATAAATAGTTTATAGCTGTAAGGAGTTGAAGTGTCTTCAGAATTAATATTTATGTATTTATTTGAAGCTCAGTTTAACTGTTGTCATTCAAAGTTCTGCCTCAAGTATGCCCAGATCTCATCAGTTACACAGCCTTCCTTTTTCTGCTTTCTCTTCCCAATTCTCCCAGCATCTCGAGAGGCAGGGTTAACAGTTCCATTTCCGGGCTGGGTGAGGCATCCTCTCCACCGTTCCCCAGAGCCCAGAGACGGGGAGGGAGCCCCATGGTCCCTGTCCTAGAGAGGAACCTCCGGTTCTCTGTCAGGGCCAAGACCCCCATTGGGTCACAGTTACTTGTTTTTCCTCTTGCCCTTCTCAGCCTGCTGGCTCCTCCGTGCAGGGCCTGGGGCTGCTGGGCTCCTGCTCTCCTTCTCCGGACGCATCTTCTCACCAGAACTCCAGATTCCCTGTTCATTGTCTCACCTCGGCCCCTGTCTCAAGTCTAGAACCCCCTTTCTTTCCTGTTGACTTATTCCGTTCTAACTGTGAAATCCTAGAACAGAATGACAGGATGATGGTGCTGTGCCTCTGAAGGGGGTTTGTTAAAATTCTCAGAATCAGCCGGGCGCGGTGACTCACGCCTGTAATCCCAGCACTTTGGGGAGGCCCAGGCGGGTGGATCATGAGTTCAGGAGTTCAAGACTAGCCTGGCCAAGATGGTGAAACCCCATCTTTACTAAAAATGCAAAATTATCTGGGCGCGGTGACAGGTGCCTGTAATCCCAGCTACTCAGGAGACTGAGGCAGGAGAATTGCTTGAACCCAGGTGGCAGAGGTTGCGGTGAGCCCAGATTGAGCCACTGCACTCCAGCCTGGGCAACAGAGTGAGACTCCGTCTAAAAAATAAAAAACTCAGAACCATGCCTGGAAAATACTCAGGGCTCCCTCAGTATTTGTTGGATAAATTGTTAGATCAGCCAGTGAGTGACATATTGAATCTCGTATGCGGCATCCGAGGGGATTTAGTTAGTGACAGAGGAGAAATACAGCTCCTTCGCAAGCGGCCCTGCGTGCTGAGGCAAAGATCCGCGTATAAAATCCTGTGTTGCGCACATGTGCCAGGCTCATTTGTGGACAGGTTACATGGACCCTCTCTAAACCCAGCAGATGGGCTTTGAAATGTGGCCTTCATGTTCAGATGGCATTTGGTTTTCACCAGGAGACAACAGCAAACACACAGGCGGCAGAGGAGAGAGGGAGCCCGTGAGGTTCATTGTCAGTGCGGGGGAGACAGCCACTCAGGACTGGGCTTTGAGGCACGCGTAGGTTTGTCAGAGGCGAGGGGCCTGGCGCATTGGAGTCCAGGCTCGTGGAGGGAGGGGTTGGTTTGGTGTCTTCTCTGTAGCGCCTGCCACGTGTTCTGTGGAAGCCAGTTAGTGTCAGTCAGCAAAACACCACCTCCAAATGCTGGCAGCGGAGTGTCTCACTTTATTTTTTTATTCAGATCGATAACTGCTTAGGAAAAGAGCATCTTTAAGAGCCATCTCAAACTAAATAAAGAGCAGAGTGCCTGAGCTGTGGAAACACCGGAGCTCTCTGGGCCTCATGGCAGAAAGTTGCTGGGCCGCGGCGCTTGTTCCATCCTCACGCTGCCCTGCTAGAGTGCGCGCGTGCTGTGTGCATTCCTCACGCCGCTGCTGTCCCTGGCAGGTGACAGTTCAGGGGCACCTTGCGCTGTGAGCGAGCTCGCGAGTGCTGCGGGGAGTGGAGGGAAGGCCGGTGGTGCGGTGTCGAGGACCAGTTCTCTGTGTGTGATTCAACATTTCTAGTTCTACACTAGTACCGTGGAAGTCTCTTACACCTTCGTGAGGTTGAATTTCATTTGATTATTAAATATTTGGCTGAAAAATTAGATAATAAACGTAGTTACCATCTTTCCTGTCATGAACACAGGAAGAATGAATTTGTCTAAATATTCGCTCAGTGTATTAGAATCTTGGTAAATCATATGGAATCTTCCTGTATTTGATGTGACATAACTCATCAGTTCTTTAAAATGATGTAGCAGGCTGACCGATGGCCCCCAAAAAGATGAGCCACATCCTATTTTCTGGAACCTGTGAAGATTATCTCATGTGATGAAAGATGTGATTAGGTTCTTCCCCTCCCCCCCCCAAACAGAGCCTCACTCTGTCATCCAGGCTGGAGTACAGTGGCGCAATCATGGGTCGCTGCAGCCTCGACCTCTTGGGCACAAGCCATCCTCCCACCTCAGCCTCCCAAGTATCTGGAACTACAGACCTGCGCCACCACACCCAGCTAATTGTTAAGTTTTTTTGTGAAGTCGGGGGTCTCCCTATGTGACTCAGGCTGGTCTTGAACTCCTGGACTCAAGCCATTTGCCCGCCTCAGCCTCCCAAAGTGCTGGATTGCACCCAGCCAGGTTAAGGTTGTTGAGAGGGAGAGCTTGTCTCGGATTGAGTGAGCCCTAGATGCAATCACACGTGTCCTTATGAGTGAGAAGCAGAGGAGCTTTGAGTCAGACAGCAGAGAAGGCCGAGTGAGAACCGAGGCAGAGCTGGGAGTGATGAGGCAGAGCTGGGAGTGATGAGGCAGAGCTGGGAGTGACGAGTGAGCAGCAGAGGAGCTTTGAGTCAGCAGAGAAAGCCGTGTGAAACCGAGGCAGAGCTGGGAGTGGTGTGGCCACAGGCCAAGGAACATCAGGGTGTGCCCCCAGCCACCAGAAGCTGGATGAGGCCGGAATGGATTTGCCCCCAGGGCCTCCAGAGGGAGCGTGGCCCTGCTGACTTACTGATTCTGGATAAATAATTGAGTCTATAGAGTTTGAGAACAAGGACTTTCTCTCACATAACCACAGCACATTTATCAACATTAGGAAATACAACATTGATTCAGTCCTATGTTCTAATTTGTTTCCTTTTTTTTTTTTTCTTAAAAACAAAATAGTGTCTTGCTGTGTTCCCCAGGCTGGAGTGCAGTGGCGTGATCCATCATAGCTCACTGCAGCCTTCAACTCCTGGGCTCAAGTGATTCTCTTGCCTCAGCCTCCTGAGTAGCTGGGACCACAGGCACGTACCACTACACCCAGCTAATTTATGTACTTTTATAGAGGTGGGGTTTCACCATGTTGCCCAGGCCGGTCTTGAGCTCCTGGGCACAAGCCATCCTTCTGCCTGGGCCTCCTCGAGGGCTGGGATTACAGGCACAAGCCAAGCGCTCAGCTGATCGAATTCATTTCTTCGTCACATGCTGCCAGTTGTTTCGGTTCTGTCCTTGGCAGCCTCCGCCCTGGCCTGGAAGCTGACCCTGGACTGCACATGGCTTTTTGCTGGCACTTCGTCCTCTTCAGCTCTGCTTTCTCAATCTGCACGTTTTTGAAGGATGCAGGCCAGTTCAGTTGTAATCCTCAGTATGGGTTTTCCTCCTGTCTTCTCCCGACAAGAGCAGGGCATGCATCTGTGGCAGAAGGGCGGCAGAAGTGACGCCAGAGCCTCCTCACGTGCCTCAGAGGTGCTGATGGCATTTTGTCCCGTGATTGGCCATGATTAAGATGGTGTCCCCACCTTTCTCCTTGCATAGTTGTTTTCCCTTTGTAAGTAGCAAGGACTCTGGCTCTGTGCATACCCTGTTCCTTGTGCTGGTTTTGCACCCATGGATAATTCTTGCCCACATCAGTTATAATTGTGATGGTTGCCAAATGCTGATTTTCTGACAGGATGTTTTTCTTCTCTTTACCCCCATTCCTTCCTTCCTTCATTCCTTTATATCATTCTAATATAAATTCTTATTTTATCCCGTAAATCACCTGCGACCGTCGTTGTTTATCTTGATGCTCTAGTTGTCCCGGATTTGGCTGCCACCCTCCAAACTCACTCCTGTACTCGTGTTTTATGTGTTCCCTTCAGTTTTGAGCACTTCTTGCTTTTGGGCACAAGAAGGCGGAGCGGCCTCATATTCTACCCCCATGGCCCAAGTCTTGGCATCAGCCACATTTCCAAGGAGCCCTGGTTCCTTTTCTACAGAATGGGACTTAGAAGCCAAGATGTGGGCTCCTGGAGTGCTCACTGGCATTGACTCCCTCATCCTTAACATACTGCTCAGTTGCTTGGTGCCATAATACACAGGAAGTAAATTCAGACTTGCCATCTTGTACCATTGTAAGCAACAAACTTTCTCATGTGAATTCAGTATCTGTTCCCAGTTCTTTTCTGCTTGTGGACTGAGGGGTGGAGTCAGGTGCCATGGTCAGAGTTACTTGGGTGGGCTTGTCCCCGTTGTTCAGGGCTGTTATTTGCAACGTACTCAAGTTCATGTGTTTAGTTTGTATTCTGTTCCATTTTAGGGCTCTCTTATCCTTATTTCTTATTTTATGGGTATGTAAGTTATTAATGTGGTTCCACAAGTCAAAACTATATAAAGCTAGAGTAATGTTGTCTCCCCTATCCTGTTTCCAGGCTGCCTTGTGTTTTGTTACTTTCAGGCATATCTTGTCTTTTTTTTTTTTTTAAATAAGGAGATACATGTTTATTTTCTTATATCCTGATCTTACATGGCAAGATAGTGTACTAGGTATGCTCCTCTGTGCTCTGCTTTTTCCCACTACACAGCGAGTCCTGGGAATCACTCCATGTCAGTTTCTAGGGACTTTCTCTTCCTTTTTTGAGAGCTGTATGGTACTTCATTATGTGAGTGCCAACATTTATTCCATGGACATCCTAACATTGTTTGTAACATTTTGCAATTACAGATTGTATAACCTTGTTCAGATGTATTTTGTATTAAGGCTGTATCTTCAAGGTAAATTTACAGTGTCACTGGGTGGAAAAACATGGATGTAGTTTTTTTCTAGTTATTGTCAAATTCCCTTCCTACCGCAGGCTTGTGTACCCTTTGACATTCCCCTCGGCAACATAGAAGAGCGCCTCATTCGGAGTCGTGCCTTCTTCGGAGTCGCTGGTTGTGTTTCCGGTGTATGCCGGTGTTTGCAGTCTGGGAGATGAGAAATGCTCTCAGTGTAGTTGTAATTTGCATTATTTTTATTGTAAGTCAGTTGAGGTATTGCTGTGTCTCCCAGGCTGGAGTGCAGTGGTGCGATCTTGGCTCACTACAGCCTTGACCTCCTGGGTTCAAGTGACCCTCCCACCTCAGCTTCCTGAGTAGCTGGGACTGTGGCACCACCATGCCCGGCCCATTAAAACAATTTTTTTTTTTGGTAGAAATAGAGTCTTGCTACGTTACTCGAACTCCTGGGGTCAAGTGATCCTCCATCCTTGGCCTCCCAAAGTGCTGGGATTACAGGTGTGACCCACTATGCCTGGCTCATATTTTTGTATATTTAGGGCCGTTTCCTTGTTTTTTCTTTCTTTCTTTCTTTTTTTTTTTTTTGCTGTGAATTGTCTGACATGTCTTTTGCCGTTTGCCTCACGGAATGATTTATATTTCTGTGCCTTTTAATTCCTAGTGACAGCTGCTACTCCCCACATCGTGGGGTGCTTCCTTTGAGCTTCTTCCCAGCTGCCTCTGGCTGTTGAACTCCCTCTAGTCCTAAGCATAAGATGGACCCCCCAGAGTCATCCTGGGAGCAGCACTCGGAAATACCCGACAAGAACCCTATTTCTCCTCATCAGATGGGGGCACTTTCCAGTCCTCAGAGCTCCTCTGACAGTGTTGGTGGCCTCTGCGAGGGCAGGGTCATCCTGTGCCTGGAGGGACGGAAGCATCGTTAGAGGCTTTCTAGAAGGGATTCAGGCCTCTGACCCATCTGGTGCTGTTCATTTCTGAGATTACGTGTTTCCAAGATAAAGGATCGGGAGGATGGGCCATGGCTTTTAGAGCACTGAGTCTTCCTGTGCCCAGATGTGGGGCTTAGCACTCGCTATGCATAAACTCACCTCAGCTTCACAACATCTCCTTTGAAGTAGACACAACCATTGTTCCCAGTTTACATATTAGAAAACTGAGACTTACGTGCATCACTGTCTAGTGCGGTTCTACCCTCTTGACAAAGCCATGTTTTTGCCCCACGAATGAGGAGAAAGGTAAATTTACAGTATTTACCTTCCAGGACTCATTGGTATTCGCTCTTGAAACACTTCTTACTGCATGATTCAGAGTTCTCGGCAGCGTATCCATCTCTTAGAAAGTGCTCTTCCTGGGAAGACTGGAAAGAAAGGCTCTCTTCTAACGAGGCCAGTGTCTCAAGCACGCCACTAAATATGAAGAGGTGCTTGCTTGACTTTTACAAAGTCAGCTTTGTGAGAGGATGAGTGGTCCAGCCCCTCACCCAGCTGCGTGATTCCTGAGCACCTGCACTTCAGAGTCAGGCTGGGACCCTTCCGTGAAATTTGTTTTCAATCTTGAGGGAGATTTACTTGAATGGGAAGCCTTAAAAGCAGATGCTATGCGGGTTAAAACCACACAGCTAATTGCATCTATCAATTCCAGTTAGAGCTGATGGCAGACTCTTTTGTTCTTTCAGTTCCGTAACCAAAGAGTGGAATCTGTCCGTGTCTTCCGTAACCAAAAGACATCACCCCACGCAGTGCCTCCTAATAACAGGCTTTATGGTTGGGCTTTTTCAGGGCAGGCCCCTTTTCTGCAGGCGAAGTGCTAATGGCCAGCACCTCCAGGGCAGGCCTCTGGCGCATTCTCTTCCGAGAGTTCTGTCCCTCCCGCTTCTCCTTGCTGTCCAGTCTTCTTCTGACCCTCCCAGTCTGGTTCACGTTTGCCCTTCGTTACCCTCTTCCTGTTTCTTTCTCCTGTCTCTCCTCCCACCACCCTGTCCCTCACATGCACCGTGGGGTCCTCCTTCAGATTGTCATCTGATCCAGCCATGGTCCCACTCAGCCCATGTTTGCGAGGACTCTGCCACTGGTCACTTGTCCATAAGGAACTATCGTCTTTGAGCTTCTTCCTCCAGTGTCCTTAGCATTCTGCCTGCACCGTATCTATCTGTGTCCAGGTCTTGTTTTCTCTGTCATTGTTGTTTGATTAAGGGCAGGGACTTCATTTGGTGAGTGGGTGTCCCCTGCCTCTGCCCCACACCAGCACACTGCTCTGTGCTTGGTGGGCACCCCTTGGTGTGTGTTGAGCTGGGTGTTGTACCTCTGTGTCTGCGTGGAGAAATGCGAACAGCGAGTGCCACAGCACAGCCACGGAATGGTCGCCATCGGTTTCAGAAGGGGAATGAAAGGGGCAGCGCCGTGGGTGTTGATGATCTCTGAGGGCTGCCTGTTTAGAGCAACCCTTCCCTGAGACGGAGGCGTGGCCTCACCGTGTAGTGTTTAAGCTCTAAAACGTGAAATGCAGCGAGGCCGACAGTGAGCGGTAGGAAGCTCAGAAATGGGATGCCCGCACGACCCTCAGTTCACCCTCTGTTGTCCATTGCCGCTGGCATACCCAGGTCAGCGCCTGCAGGCCCCTGTCTCAAAAGATGTGGCCGGCTTCGTGTCCCGGCACTGCCTGAAGCTTCACCTCAGCACCACCAGCTTCACACTGGCCACACCCACCTCCGCTCAGCAGACAGTCTCCGTGCCGTAGCCCAAAGCATGTAGTGGGGGTTGAGTACCGGAGTGGGGGAAATAATTAATTGGGATGCTTTTATTGATAAGTAATCAGATGGCTGCTAAATGACATTTATGAACACTCACGTAGTACTGCTGCCCGTTAGCCAGGCACTAGTCAAAGGACTTTTGATGTATTAGTTCATTTAATCTTGACAGAAACTAGAAATTAGACACTATCCTCTCCACTCCCTTCACCTGCTACCCCGAAATACACAATTTTATAGCCGAAGAAACGGAGGCACAAAGAAGGTAAAGACTTTGCTAAGGTCACAAAACTGGCATAGGCATGGACTTTGTGTGTGTCCAAAATTCATCCCTCAACTGTTACACCTTTCTAGATCAATAATTAAAAGGTTTATCAAGAAGTCTGAAGGTAAATGGTTCAGTATTGTCAGGTTCTGGATAAGTTTCTCTGATGACTTTCCCCTCATGATGACAAGAAGGCTGCCGCCACTCCAAACATCACAGCCTCACAGTTGGGCTCAGGGAGAAAGAAGAAGGGACGGCCGTTCTCCTTTGAGCACGCTGTTTCACTGGCTTCCCATGGGTTGCACTGGCCAGACTTGATGCCAGGGGCACTTTCATCATCTCTGGTGCTATGCCGGCTGGGAAGAAGGGAGCTGGAGAGGCAGCCAGTGTTACTCTCTGCTCCATCCTTTTTTTGTTAATTTTGTGGTTACTGTTACTTAAACTAGATGTATCTCTAGGGCAGTGGCAGGAATGGACTCCAAGGACATTGGCCAGCTTGGGGCTGCTGCCTGGCCCAGACTGGCGCATGTCGGGGCACGGGCTCTCTGCCCTTCCACCCCAAGCCTGGTGGGCGAGTGAGTCTGCCCAGAGGGAGTGCCTTTTTCTGCTTTACCCAAGGCCCCCCAAGGGGTAGAGGTGGCCTCTTCTGCAGAGCAGCAGCTGCCCTGTTGCTGTTCTGATAAATTGCAAGATAACTTAAGGGCAAGGAAGGGGCATTTTTGACTTTGGATATGAGTGCCTGAAAATGACACCTTAAGTGTTTTTAAACCTTTATCAAACGATTTCATGTGTACGGAGTATGTCTGTGCAGCATTCTTAAAGCGGCAGGACTACCTTATGAGGTCAGTAAATACTTTCATCTCCCCAGACAGCCAGAAGCTAGTCAGCAGATGAACACATTCACTTTTATGTTCCCCTTGGCAACATTATTCCTAGAGAAGTTGCATCTGTATCTTGGAGTCTGCATGATAAATCATTTATTTACTCATAGAAACCATGCACTCCCCCGCGGGGAGAGTTCTAGGTGGAGCAGGGGTGGAGGACGCCACCTGCTCCCTGACATCCATCTTTCTGAAGCCATTGCTGGAGCCCTCTGCCGAGTGTGGGCAGTGAGGCCTGGTCTTAGTCAGAGGAGATAATGTGGCTAGAAGTGCTTTGTAAGCGCCAAGGATTGCTGTGATGAGGAATTTACTAGATTACAGGCTTTCATCAGATAGTGAGGAATTGCAAAAGCACAGCATGGTCTCCATGTTTGCTGACCTGCAGTGAAAAGTCAGAAAGCTAATTGGAGGCAGTTCATAGGCTGATTCTACCTTCCATCATCATTATACTTTTTGTCTATAAGACTGGAGAAGATCTTTTGGAGACATATCACTATCAGTGTTTTGCATGTATGAAACCTATTTTTCTTTCCTTTTAATGTTCATTTTAAACTTTTAATCAGTGCCCTCAAACATTCTCCCATTCAGTAGAAAACATATTTTCTAGGTATGATAGTCTTTCAGATTTTGGTGTGTATACCTTTGCTAAAACACATTTAAGATTTCTACCCATCTAGACACCTTTTAAAAATGTCTGGCCACACCTTGGAGAAACGCTTCGTGCAAACAGATTCTAATTAAAATGGCACATTTCACTTCACCGTTAAGTTATATGTAAAAGCATTCTGGGGGAGATTATTTTAATCATTGAGACATTTTCAAATGCGTTTGCTCATTTGCTTCTTTATTTGTTTTTATGGCTTATTCATTTGTTTATTTTTAAACTTTTTATCATGGAAAATTTCAGCATATACCCATCATCTCTCTTCAGTCGTCTTCAGCTGCCAGCTCCAGTCTCTTTTCATCAGTGCCCCCACCTACTCCCTCCTTCCCACTCCCCTGGCTGATGAGGAAGCAAACCCCAGACTTCATGGAATTTCATCTGTCAATATTTCTGAAAGAAATATTTACTTTCTCTAGAGATAAGTATAAGGTGAATGTGTTGAGTTACTTCATCTCTGTTAATCCGTGTAATTAATCCAGAAGTCAGTCCCTCACCCCAGGACTCTCTGTGCATCTGTCTGCCTGTCTCTTCCTGCAGTTGATTGGCTGAAGAAACTGGATCATGTAGCCTGTAGAATTTATCGTGGTCTTGATCTCGTCAGTGGCTTCTCCCCGCTTGCCCTGGGTGAGCCGCACTCACCTCCGCTCCTTGAATTTCCTCTAGGTGGTGGACACAGCTCCCCTAGATTCTGGTTCAGTCGGGGAATGTTTCATGTGTGGTGGTGCTATGTCCTTGCTTCAGGATGTCTGATAGTCCCTCTGTGATGTTAGCAGCTATGATGATCATTGCCTGGATCCATTTATTAGAGATTATGAAAAGATGATGTTATATTTATTATGTCATTCTTTTTTTTTTGCAACGGGGGTCTCACTTGGTCACCCAGGCTGGAGTGCAGTGGCACAGACTTGGCTCACTAAAGCCTCAAACTCTCGGGCTCAAGCAGTCCTCCCACCTGAGACTCCCAAGTAGCTGGGACCACAGGCACATGACACCTTGCCTTGCTAATTTTTAAATTTCTTGTAGAAACAGGGTTTTGCTGTGTTGCCCAGGCTGGTTTTTAATTCCTGGCCTCCAGCAATCTTCCTGCCTCAGCCTCCCAAAGTGCTGGGGTTACAGATATGAGCCACTGTGCTTAGCTGTCCTTATTTGTTAACTGGAGTATCTCTATATAAAGAAACCCTCTCATCAATTATTTGGATAGCTCAAGGTACAGTGGAAAGCCAGCATCAATACTTACTTTCCTTTATTAACCAGTTTTCAAAATTGTGTGTGGGCTTGTCTCAAAGGTGACCAGTAAGGGGTGTGTGGGGGGGGGTATGTGTGTGTGTGGGGGGTATGTGTGTGCGTATGATATGTGGGTGTGTGTGCATGCACGTGTGTGCCTGCGTAGGTATGTGTGTGGTGTGGTGTGTGTGATCACCCTGTTGAAGGCACTACCTACTGTATTCGTTTCTCACCGCTTCTCTCAAAGGTGACTAGTGTAGGGGGTGTGTGTGGGGTGTGTGTGGATGTGATATGTGTGTGCACGTGTGTGTGCACACATGCCAGTGTGTGCACATAAGTGTGTGTGGTGTGTGTGTGGCCACCCTGTTGAATTCATTACCTACTGCATTTGTTCCTCACCGATGCCCGCGTCGTTCCGTCTTTGTGTTGGCCCCTGAGCCTCGTGATGTAGCTCTAGCGGTCCTCAGTTGCTTCATTTTGATGTGGTATGACAAGCCAGCATGTTCTGTGCCATTTTGTACTTCTTCTACCCTGGGCCTGAAATCAGCCATGTCTCTGTCTCCAGGGAGTCTTGGTTTCCTTCGGTGGGACGTGGTATGGAGAGAGCTCAGTCTGGGCTGCAGGGCTGCTCATTGCCCCTTGTTCAGCCCCCTATTTCTATGTGTGTTTCAAAGATAAAATAGGAAGGCGCTCTTACACATCCAGGTTCAGGTCTGCAAGGTTTGCTGACTCTCATGGGTCTTACAACTGTATCTGCTTCCTCCCACATGGAGTGCTCAGATTGTCCATGAACAACAACATAATTACCCATTCTCTTATCCTGCACCATACCCGGCAGTTTTGGAGAGCAACGCCAGCACTGCCTCTGATGCGGTTACTGAGAGCCGCTGCCGAGGTGTTCGCCCTTCCTTCTTGTGTTAGGCACAGATGGTGAGTGACATTACCCTGTATTTTTATTTATTTATTTTTGAGACAGGGTCTCACTGTGGCCCAGACTGGAGTACAGCGGCAGAATCATAGCTCACTGCAGCCTCAACCTTCTGGGCTCAAGCCATCCTCCCACCTCAGCCTCTTGAGTAGTCGAGACTATAGGTGCATGCCACCATGTGTGGCTATGTTACGTTATGTTATATTATGTTATGTTTTGTTATTTTTTTTTGAGACAGAGTCTCATTCTGTCATCTAGGGTGGAGTGAAGTGGTGCGGTCTTGGCTCACTGTAACCTCCACCTCCTAGGTTCAAGCAATTCGCCTGCCTCAGCCTCCTGAGTAGCTGGGATTACAGGTGCCCGCCACCACGCCCAGCTAATTTTTGTATTTTTAGTAGAGACGGGGTTTCACCATGTTGGCCAGGCTGGTCTTGAACTCCTGACCTCAGGTGATCCACCTGCCTCGGCCTCCCAAAGTGCTGAGATTACAGGCGTGAGCCACCACGCCCAGCCTAATTTATTTATTTTTATTTTTAGTAGTGACGAAGTCTTCCTACGTTGCCTCTTAACCTCAAGTGATCCTCCTGCCTCAGCCTCCCAAAGTGTTAGGGTCATAGGCATTAGCCGCTGTGCCTGACTGGATTACTTTTTAAAAAAATTAATTTTGCTTTGTAGTTATGTAAAATATTTCATGAGTCCAAAGTTAAATACACAAAATGAGGTTTATTGAAAGGAGCCTGGCTGCTTTTCCCGTCCTGGTGAGCCTATTCTGTAGGTCACCATTGAAATGTTTTAATAATATGTGTACCACATATGATGACACGTATGCATAACCTTGGGTACATTTATATATACACACATGCACATGTTGTTTCCTCTGTAGGGAAGTGCTGTATGTTATACATGATTTCTTCTACCTTGCTTCTTGTTGCTGTATTAGACCAGAATCCATGTGTCCTCATTGGAATCAAAGCTTCATTCTTTCCTCTAAAGCAGAGTTTCTCCGGCTTGGCCCGGTTGACATTTGGATCAGCTAATTCATGGTTGTGGTGGTCTTGTGCCCACGTGCTGTGCGGACGGTCTCAGGATGTGTACCAGGTCCCCTGGCCTTTGCCATCAGATGCCAGCAGGGCCCACTCCTCCCAGCAGTGCTGACCGAGCCCATCTGCAGACAACACCAGTGGCCCCTGAGGGCAGATTTGCTCCCAGCGGAGATGGTGTTTCTCAGGTTCAGTTGGAGGGTTCTGAGAGACCACAGAAGCCCCCTCATTTCAGAAGTGGATTTGGCCCCATCTGGAAGCAATAGCTTTTCTTTTTGGACTTTGAATAATAAACCAGCCATTCTAGTTCTCATCTGCCTCTTCTGCAAATTAAGGAAGGAAGGAAGAATTGTTACTGAATAATACATAAGGGAAAGAGTCGATGATTTTACAAATTTCACATAACTCTGCCCTTACTGGGCCAGACACATGTTGAGAGCATTACGAGTTACTATGACCTTGTAGTCCCTTTGGGTTCGGTGTACGCAGTTTCCTACCCTCAGCATCCGTCAGTCCAGACTCCAGCAGACTTATGCCAGCCCTGGGTGCTGTAGGGACAGCCACCCCCTTCCACGCAGTGTGGGCGTCCAGGTGGTGCTGTGAGAAACAGCGTTTTGCCAGGGGCCAGAGAGCCGACTCAGATAGTGTCCTGGAAAACAGACTGTGGATCAGGTGGGCACAGGCCTGGAACAGGTTCCTTTAAACACCTAGTAAGAGGCTAGGGAATATCAGGAGAGCCCAGCATGGTCAGGAGCATCCACGCAGCCAGAGGCTCACATCCTCTTGCTCCTGGTACCTGATGCTCTGCACGGAAATGGGCTTGGTCTGAACGGAGGGGGACATTGTGAACTTGAAATGAAATCTGACAAGAAATTCGAAATTTCTTCGGAAAGTAAAGAGCTTTGTCAAGAATGCTGAAGCTTCTTGTTTACAGCTGTAGAGCAAATACAGGCGGCTCTGACGTCTCAGCTCTTGTTTGCCACTGCTGCAGCCTCAGGTGCCTCATCGGGGGCTTCATTCAGAGTGGGTGGGGAGGCGACAGGTCCAGGCAGTTGCCCCGAGCTCCTGAATCCCTGATGCAGCAGGTGACCTCTTCAGGCCTGGTCTCGGGGGCAGGCATGCCCAGGCATGACCCTCGCAGATGGCTTTGCTGGCCTGGTCTGGCAGCCATTGAATAAATACTGATTTCCCACCCGGATGAGGCGCATGCGAGATGTTTGTTTTCCCGTGCATTGTGCTGGTCTGCCTCCACAGTCGCACAGTCTTTCAGTGGAGTGTGAGTGTCTTCCGCGCGTGGGGCCGTGGCGCTGAAGGCTTGTGTATCGAGTGTCTCGTTTCCTGTGAATGCGTTGGTTCTGGTGACCAGGGTGGAGCCTCCCTGCGCCCCTTCCTTCCGTCCAGCATCAGGTTCCCAGCTCTCTGTCTGCCAGGCAGGTGCGCACATAGAGAGTGTCTGGGAACGCAGCTGCTGATCACTGCTGGAGGTAGCTCTGCACTCATGTAAGGAGGAGTGATTTTCCTGAGGACGTGTGTATTGGTCAGAGTTGTTGGGAAGTCAGCAGCAGTGAGTGATCAGCTTGTCGTGAGCTCCCGGCTCCATCTGGGACTTGCTGGCACCATCCACCCCATTCCGGCGGTTCCTGGCCTCAGGCCTCCTGAAGGCAGCCTCCCTGGCTCTCATGGGCATGTTGGCCTTCTTGAGGGGAAGGGATTGAGTAACTCATGGCCTGTTAGTGTGTGCCAGAGACTCAGCGCCACGGGCAGACTCAGCGCCACGAGCAGCCATTTCCAAGGAGGGCGAGGGCGCCCCCCCAGAAGCCTCTGGGCCTGCGTGGGTGTCATCAGGGTAGTGAGTGGGAAGCCTGGGGGCTGAGCAGGGCCGCCTGACTTTGACGTGGGCCTGTGCTGGGCTGGCAGTATGGCCCCGTGAGGGTTACTGAGCCTCTCTGTGCCCAGCCTCTTGTCTGTGAGGCAGGAGCGATGGCAATGCCCACTGCATGGTGGTAAGAGTGAGGCGGGTGAAACGCACGTGCCCAGAACAGAGGCTGCCCCGACCCGTGCTGTGCAGGTCACTCACCCCCATTGTCTGGCGCAGGGGCCCGAGCATTTCCACATGAGATCTTCACATCAGCCAACTGGGCGGGGCCCGCGTTAGTTTAGTTGTTTTATAGAGGAGAAAATTGAAGTTTGGTTTTGTTCATGACATTCCCAGGTCGAATGGCTGGTGAATCATTGAATTGGGGGTGAGCCTTAAATTTCCCATCTCTGGGCGGGACCTGTGCTCTCTCCCCATAATGGTGGCCCCTGTTACAGAGGGGCAGGTGGGTGGCTCACGTGTAGGCTCACCTGCGTCACTTCTCTCCAGCTCACCTCCAGTGTGGGAGTGCCTGGGGATGCCTGCCAGCCACCGAGAGCCAGCGTCTTCCTAAGCAGCTGTTTTACAGGAAACAGAGCGGGACGACCTTGGGCTTCCTAGTCTCTGCACGTTACCCGGAATTCCAGAATAATCGTAAGAAGAAGGAGCCAGTGGAGTGGTGTGACTTTTGTATTTATAGACTTCTTCTAAAGGTCACCTCTTTTATTTCTGAAAAACAAGTCACTCTAGGCCCATCTTTACAGAGTGACAGGAGCTCAGGATGCAGAGGCACGAAGGCCAGGGAGGAGTGTTGGGGGTGGCTGGGGCTGGTGGGCCAAGGGCCGTGGACCACTTTTGCCCTGCGTGGCCTCGTGGCTGGCTTTTCTACCTGGTGAACTGGCTTTGATCTACCCCAGTCGCATCTTTCTGTGAAGAGTTTGCAGAGAACGCTGGTTACATCTTAGATGAAAACTGGCCATGTTTCCACTGTTTCTGAGTGTGCGACTCTCAGAGCCAAGGCGGTGCCTGGCAGCTGGCCTGGTTCTTGTGAGTCCCTGTAGGGCTGATAGATTTTTCAGGCAGGGCTGCAGCCTGGAGTTCAGGCTTCCTCTCCCTTTTACATTTCAAAGACTCAGGGTTCCATTTAAACAGACAAGATAAGTGGCAGCTTTGTTTTCTTTTGTTTTTTCATTAAGAGATTTTGGAGGGGGAGGAAACCAGCCTTACAATGATAGCATCAGGAAAAGATTACACAGAATGGCAT
The DNA here is from genome assembly GCF_001698545.2 of Rhinopithecus bieti. Classification (NCBI taxonomy): domain Eukaryota; kingdom Metazoa; phylum Chordata; class Mammalia; order Primates; family Cercopithecidae; genus Rhinopithecus; species Rhinopithecus bieti. The sequence goes on along the minus strand of NW_016806979.1, from coordinate 2,338,522 downwards.
CTTATTATGAAATATTGAAAACATTTAAAGAGCAAATAAAATATGCAAATGGCATGGAACAGAATTTGTGCTGCGCAGCCTCTTGCCCTGCATCTTTCCTAATAAACATTTAACTCTGAGGCCCACGTTGGGACAAACAAAATGATACTGGGACGGTGGAGCTCGGCTTTCGTTAGTGCAAAGTGAGCAGGATATTAATCCAGATAAGCAGAATTCCCATGTGGATTCATTCCACAGCCTTTTCTTGGGTGATGACTCTGTACCTAGAGGCAAGGGGCTCACTGGGACCTGAGAGGCCTCTTCTTAGTGTCCATGGCCTCTTGGGGCAAGGCCCTCTGGTGTGGTGGAGCCTGGAGCTCTGCAGTGGGTGCAGAAGTGACACAGGAATTTTCTCTTGGCCCCTTTGCTGGACTTGCAGGAGGGGTGCCATGGAACTCAGCCGTTTGCAGGTGGGAGCACGTGAGTGTGCGAGGGTGGGATCCAGCCAACCTCCCCAAGCACCAACACAGGAGCAAACTCCATGCAGGGCCCGCAGCCAGACCAGGTGTGTCACCTTGAGGGGAACACGGGGCACCCAGGCAAGGGTGCTCATGACCCTGAAGCCCCAGAGTGGGTGTCACTGTGCTCATTAGCTCTTTTAGTTCTGCCATCCACAGTCCAACAGATGGTGGCATGTTAGCAGCTCAGTCGCCCCCTCACGTAGGGTGGCTGCTGTCTGCCAGCGAGGGCAAAGGGCTGGCTGGTGTGACAGCCTTTCTGGGTACCGGCACTTGGTGGATCCTGAGCTCTTGTCTAGCATCCAAGAAGAATGAGGATGAGCCTACAGTCAGAGAGTGAGCAAGGCAGAGGGTTTATTGAGTGATGAAAGAGCTTTTTGCAGAGAAGGGACGTAGGGGTGGTCCCCCCACCAAAAGGTGGGAAAATCCCTCCAATGTGTCTTACTCTGGGGTTTTTGTGGGCTCAGAATAGGGGAGGGGCAGGCTGTAGGTAGTATTGGAAAAGGCAACGTTTGATTGGTTAAAAGGCATTATTCAGAAAGAATCAATGGGGAAAGGGTAGGCAAACGGGAACAGAAGTTTTTCTCTGGGTCTTGGGTTTCCTCCGGGACCAGCAGTCTGGTCTTTCAGCCTTCAGGCTATTTGACTTGGAGGTAGGCTTTCACCAGGGACCTGCCCCAGTCTGCCTAGGCATTTGGCTACCTCCCATCGCTATCAGAAACACCCTGTGAGCCCCAGGGAGCCGGTGAGGACCTCCTTGTAGGGGAGGAGAAGGACGATGGGGTAGGCACGGGTGGCACCGTGCACAGCCACATCAAGGACTTGGGAAAGTCTGGGTCAAGGAGCCACCTTGTGCAGAGGCATGGAATCATGAGAGATTAGCCCCGTTGGGACCATGGTGAGGACACTGGGCTGAGCTTGTGGGTGGTGCTGGGCAGGGAGGCTGTTGACCCACCCACGGAGGGTTTGTCTCAGGGACTGGTGGCCTGACTGCTGTGCATTGAGGAGGAAGGCTCTGACAGAATGGGGGGACTTGGAGAGGGATCATTATGGAGGCCTGAAGGTGGTTGGGGTGTTTGACCCCCATGAAGGCAAAGGTGGTACAGCAACATCAGAGGGAGACATCCTGGGAGCCTCCGGGCACTGGGGAGATGGCAGGAGCAGGAGCTGAGGGTAATGCCGAGGTTTCTGCTGGCTGATTTTGTGGTTGAGTTTCTGCGGGCTGATTTGGTGATTGAGTTTCGCCGGGCTGATTTGGTGGTTGAGTTTCTGCGGGCTGATTTGGGTGTTGAGTTTCTGCTGGCCTGATTTGGTGGTTTGAGTTTCTGCTGGCTGATTTGGTGGTTGAGTTTCTGCGGGCTGATTTGGTGGTTGAGTTTCTGCTGGCTGATTTTTGGTGGTTGGAGTTTTGCGGGCTGATTTTGGTGGTTGAGTTTCTGCTGGCTGATTGGTGGTTAAGTTCTGTGGGCCTATTTGTGGTTGAGTTCCTGCTGGCTGATTGTGGTGAGTTGCTGCTGGCTGATTTGGTGTTGGTTGCTGCTGGCTGATTTGGTGGTTGAGTTTGCTGCCTGGCTGATTGGTGGTTGAGTTGCTGCGGGCTGATTTGGTGGTGCCAGTGAGTAGACAACGATCCGCAGAAGGGTGGGGGTTGCGGGGCAAGGTGGGGAATTTGAGGCAAGATTCTCTTGAAGTTGCTCCACGGGGAAATGGTGTGAAAGAAGGAGGGTGAGGAACGGAGGGCAACTGAGGGCATGGAGAGGATGGGCCCAGAGGCAGAGGTGACAGGCCAGGCAGGCCGAGTGAGCAGGGGAAGCCACCAATGAGCCAGTGCAGGCATGGCAGGCACTGGACCCCATGCGGAGGGGCTGCTGCCCGCCCCCACCCAGGCCCTCAACTGACTCCTGTGGGAGCCATCTAGGTTCAGAGCCACGTGGAGGATAGTGTGAAAAATGACGAGACGGAGCAGAAGACACCAGCTCCTCCTTCCCAGAGGTCCTCTGCACCGTTGTCACCAGCGTGTAGTCCATGGCCTGCTCCATGGGGGCCATTCGACGTTGATCCACATGGTCCTGCCAGCCAAGGAAACAAAGCGGAAGTGGAAAGAGTGGCATTCATGGGGGGTGCAGCCTTCCACCCTAGGCCGGCAGCTGGTCAGTCTCCTCAAGCCTCGTCACCATTTTTACGTCCTCCCTTTTGTTCTTTCTCCTTAATCTTTAACGTATGGAAAGATTCCTATAGACAAATGTGCCGCTGCTTCCTCCAGAGCCTTGTCTGGAACAAAGGAATGTCTTATTTTTTTTTTATTAATTACTGTTCCTGCAGGTATAACCATGAAACAAGGTCTATTCTGCCATGTCACTCTAAGCCAGTCCTTTTTCCTTCTGTTCTTGCTCATGGAAGGCTGTCCTGGCCCTCCACATGACTAGTGGCGCAGCTCTTCAGGGGTAACACCCATTTCCGATTCACCGGGGAAACCCAGGCGAGCCCTGCTGGCCAGGAAGCGCCAAGCTTGTGTCTGATTGCTAGGTCTACCCTGGGTGCTTCCTGATGTTTTTCAGGACCGTGATTCCCCAGCTGTTCCCCCAGCAAATCTTGCCTCGAAGCTTTGTGCGTGGAGCAGCAGATCTCTTTGTCCTTGGGCAGTAGATTGTCTGCTAAGGAAAGTGGGTGTTGCAGCAAAGCCTTGCTTCACTGCTGTACTCCAACCTATCAAAACGGAATTGTTTAAAATGCCCTCAGAATAAAAATAGAGACCCAAGCTCTTGATAAAACAGCTGTCTCTAGAAAGCTCATCAGGCTGTGTTAAATTCTAATAGGAAGTATTTATTCGTAATTTGTATGTACATAAATATTTATTGTCAACTGTGAACTGGTGGTAAAGCAGCAAGGTAGAGTCCAGTACCCTGGCGCAGTGATGGGGAGCTAGAGGCGCCGTGCACAGTAACCCTGGCGCAGTGATGGGGAGCTAGAGGCGCCGGTGCACAGTACGCCTGGCGCAGTGAATGGGGAGATAGAGGCGCCGTGCACAGTACCCCTGGCGCAGTGATGGGGAGCTAGAGGCGCCGTGCACAGGTACCCTGGCGCAGTGATGGGGAGCTAGAGGTGCTGTGCACAGTACCCTGGTACAATGATGGGGAGCTAGATGTGCTTTGCAGCCTTTGGCAGGGCTTCCTATCCAGGGTCTGGAAAAGCATCCAAGAAGGATGCTTTCAAAAAGACAAGGGACATTTAACATGATACTTGAAGAATGAATATATAATGACCAGGCAAGACTTGGAATTGGACATGGAGAAAAGGTAGGAAGAAGGTTCTGGGCAGAAGACTGGAAAGTAGGTTAGAACATAATGAGGCAAAAGACTTAAAAGATCCTTTCTTGTGTCTGAAGAGTAGACTCTCAGAGATTGTGTCTAGCGATCGGGCTGGAGATCTTGCAGGGACCCATAGGTCTTTCTAAAAAGTTTTCAAAGTTAGCGGGAAGCCATCAAAGGTTTCTAAGCGGGAGAAGGACCTATTGAGTTTTGGAGAATGGATTTGGAGCAAAACAAGGCTGGAGGATTAGTTGGGAAGTTACTGCAATAATCTAAGAAATAGGTGGTGGTGGTGATGGTGGTAGTGTTGATGAAGATAATGATGGTGTTGGTGATGAGGTGTTGGTGGTAGTGATGGTGGTGATGGTGGAGATAGTGGTGGTGCTGATGGCGGTGGTGGTGATGATGGTGATGGTGATGGTAGAAATGATGGTGATGGTGGTGGTTTGGTAGTGGCTGGACCTGGGTATTGATAGTGGGGATAGAAAGAGGTGGATGGACTCAGTCAGGATTGAACAGGTAGGCTCAACAGGTTGCAATGATTGATGACATAAAAATGGAAAGGGTAAAAGACAAGAAAGTGTCAAGGGTGATTCTTGGGTTTCTGTTGTCCAAATGGTTAGTGACCCCATCCATATGGATTGAGGAGAGACGGGAGCAAGCTGAGGAGGGAAGCCACAGAAGGTGTGCACCGGACACTTCCTCTCTGCTGGAAGGCCTCAGACACACTGATGGATTGCTTCCCATCTGGGAACAAATGCCGTGACGTCTCTGTGTCCTCAGTGGCTCCACCTGGTTGCACTGGGGTGGAATCATGGGAAAGGGCATAGGTTATATATTCTTGCTATTTACTCCATGGAGACCATGCTGCTCATTCCATATGAACCAAAAGGTAACATTTGCCATCACTCTTTTTGGCTCTTGTTTTGTTTTTCTCTATTTTACTTGTTTTTCATCCTAACACCCTTAAGGGTGAGGGTAAACAAGGGCTATAGGAGGGGAGGCCTTCCAGGGAAATGCCAGGCAGGGAAGAAAGGGAAATGCCGGGCAGGGAAGAAAGGGAAATGCGGGGCAGGGAAGAAAGGGAAATGCCGGGCAGGGAAGAGGGTCAGGTCCACCTAAAGGTCCCTCCTACCAACATTTCCCTGGAAATCTTTGCATCCTACTTGGGAAGGAGAGGGGTAGGGTGAAACTTTCACCAGACCCCAGACGGGGCCAGAACTGGCCTGAGTCCTGAAATGACATTTGTTCCTCCAGGACAGTTCTCAGAGTGTCGCAGGCATTTCAGTTTGTTGGATCTAAACTTGACCTGCTATTCATTGCTGTAGGATGGCAGTGCCATCATTTGTACTCACAGACCCAGCCTAGTACGACACCAGCGTCTTTGTTAGAAACTCTACAGATGTCTATGGCCAGCCCGCCCCAGCAGCACAGGGCTCCCCTTGGTGGGATTTTGTCAAAAGAGAAGACCCACCAAGTAGAGCCCTTGAGCCCCTCCTCTTCCCAGGTGGCCGTGGCTCTCCTTGATCCACAACAGTGGCAGTTTGTGCAGCTTCACCAGAGCTTCTGGCAGGACCACGCTGCCACCAGGGCCACTGGGAGCAGAGTCCCTCTGGTGCTCAGGGCTCTCCAGGGTCTGAAGTCTGCACTTGCATGAGAAGGAGCTCCAGCAGCAATAAAGTTCTACATGGAAAATGCAGAATCTGATTGCAGTAGCATTTCTTAGGCCTTATTAGCATATAAAGTTACCAGGTGTCATTTTAGGACAAGAGCCCGTCACTGAGAAGGAAATGAAATTTGCAGCTGCATTTTCCTTCATTAAGCCAAGGGCCCATTTTTTTTTCTTTTCTTTTCTTTTCTTTCTTTTCTTTTCTTTTCTTTGGTTGTTCATTATTTTATTATCTTCTGGTATCGCATCCTCCAAAATTCCTGTGCATATATTTTCTTGTACCTTGAGATTTGGCATTTCAGGAAAAATGCCTAGCACAATAGGCTGTATTTTAGAGACTTGCTTTGTCATTTTATATGCCCAGCGGAAATGGTCCTAACTCCCCTCCCCCAGATAATCAGATGCTCCCGTGCCTCTCCTGTCTCTCAAACCACACAGCCATTATCCCTGGCATTCTAGTTGTGAAACAAAACCTTAACACGATGTGGTGACATTTAATTTAGTGTTTCTCATTTCAAAGCCCTTAAAAATATTAATTAATTCCCATGAAGCCCCAGGAGGCGTATTATTAATATCTGTGGCGCCTTTCATGCTAGTCCGCTAATGTGCCTTTTCTACGCAATAGGTCAGAAAATGAAGCGAAATTAGTTTTTCGCAGCCCCACGGGATAAGACTTTCATAGAGTCAAGGTCAGAAATAACGAATCCTTAATTTTATTGATGTCTCTGAATAATCTCTACCCCGTGGCCTTCTGTGTGGCGTGGAAGAGCAGCAAAGCCGTTCAGGAGCAGTCTCAGGAGACAGCGAATGATTTTCCTGTGGAGCTGTGACTTCAGCAGTCCTAGTTCGATGGCTGTGTTGAGGAGAGTAGAATTGAGAAAAACTGCTACAGCAGTCATGTAATAAGTGAGATGGAGACGGGGAGCAGGAGGCACTTGACAATTTCACTAGAACATCTCCCAGTGATCTGTGGGCCTCTGGTGAACCCAGCCCCTGCAGATCGATGGCCGGTGCTCCAGGGAGACAGATGCGGAAATCAGCACCGTGGCTTGTTCTTATTTTGGGGTGCCTTATCTTTCCGTGCCTTTTTTCTTCACCACTTTGCACAGGGGATTTCTGTAGCCTTAGCAGCCAGAAAGCAGGGTGGGCACGTGGAATTAGGAGACTCCCTGAAATCTCGAGTTTAGTTTATAGCCCTTTTTCCATCCTTCTGATTGCCTCGCAGTTTGGCAAGCTCTGCATCCCATTACTTTAGAAGTCTTTCTGACTCTGAAAACGTATCCCGTATTCATTAAGGGGAAGTGGNTGATTGAGTTTCTGCTGGCTGATTTTGTGGTTGAGTTTCTGCGGGCTGATTTGGTGGTTGAGTTTCTGCTGGCTGATTTGGTGGTTGAGTTTCTGCTGGCTGATTTGGTGGTTGAGTTTCTGCGGGCTGATTTGGTGGTTGAGTTTCTGCTGGCTGATTTGGTGGTTGAGTTTCTGCGGGCTGATTTTGTGGTTGAGTTTCTGCTGGCTGATTTGGTGGTTGAGTTTCTGTGGGCTGATTTGGTGGTTGAGTTTCTGCTGGCTGATTGGTGGTTGAGTTGCTGCTGGCTGATTTGGTGGTTGAGTTGCTGCTGGCTGATTTGGTGGTTGAGTTGCTGCGGGCTGATTTGGTGGTGCCAGTGAGTAGACAACGATCCCAGAAGGGTGGGTGCGGGGCAAGGTGGGGAATTTGACCATAGATTTCTCTTGAAGTTGCCTCACTGGGGAAATGGTGTGAAAGAAGGAGGGTGAGGAACGGAGGCAACTGAGGGTCCATGGAGGAGGATGGGCCAGAGGCAGAGGTGACAGGCCAGGCAGGCCGAGTGAGCAGGGGAGCCACATGAGGCCAGTGCAGGCATGGCAGGCACTGGACCCCATGCGGAGGGGCTGCTGCCCCGCCCCCACCCAGGCCTCACTGACTCCTGTGGGAGCCATCTAGGTTCAGCAGCCACGTGGAGGATAGTGTGAAAAATGACGAGACGGAGCAGAGACACCAGCTCCTCCTTCCCAGAGGTCTCTGCACCGTTGTCACCAGCGTGTAGTCATGGCCTGCTCCATGGGGGCCATTCCGACCGTTGATCCACATGGTCCTGCAGCCAAAGGAAACAAAGCGGGAAGTGGAAAGAGCTGGCATTACATGGGGGCACCTTCCACCCTAGGCCGGCAGCTGGTCAGTCTCCTCAGCCTCGTCACCATTTTACGTCCTCCCTTTTGTTCTTTTCTCCTTAATCTTTACGTATGGAAAGATTCCTATAGACAAATGTGCCGCTGCTTCTCCAGAGCCTTGTCTGGAACAAAGGAAATGTCTTTTATTAATTACTGTTCCTGCAGGTATAATCCATGAAAGACAAGTCTATTCTGCCAGTCACCAAGCCAGTCCTTTTCCTTCTGTCTTGCTCATGGAAGGCTGTCCTGGCCCTCACATGACTAGTGGCGCAGCTCTTCAGGGGGTAACACCCATCCGATTCCCGGGGAAACCCAGGCGAGCCTGCTGGCCAGGAAGCGCCAGCTTGTGTCTGATTGCTAGGCTACCCTGGGTGCTTCCTGGATGTTCAGGCACCCGTGATTCCCCAGCTGATTCCCCCAGCATCTGCCTCGAGCTTATGTGCGTGGAGCAGCAGATCCCTTTGTCTGGGCAGTAGATTGTCTGCTAAGGAAAGTGGGTGTTGCAGCAAAAGCCTTGCTTCACTGCTGTACTCCAACCTATCAAAACGGAATTGTTTAAAATGCCCTCAGAATAAAAATAGAGACCCCAAGCTCTTGATAAAACAGCTGTCTCTAGAGAAGCTCATCAGGCTGTGTAAATTCTAATAGGAAGTATTTATTCGTAATTTGTATGTACATAAATATTTATTGTCAACTGTGAAGGCTGGTGAGTAAAGCAGCAGGTAGAGTCCAGTACCCTGGCGCAGTGATGGGGAGCTAGAGGCGCCGTGCACAGTACCCTGGCGCAGTGATGGGGAGCTAGAGGCGCCGTGCACAGTACCCTGGCGCAGTGATG
>NW_016806979.1:2296319-2326547 GCF_001698545.2 Rhinopithecus bieti | reverse complement strand
CCCGCGCCCCACCCCCACCCCCACCCCAGACCCTGGAGAAGGGGTCGGAAGTCAGCATCGGTGGACGTTCCTGATTAAAGTGCGCTCAGGTGGCTCACTTCTGCTGGCCGGACTGCGAACAGGAGCCGGGAACACCCGTTCCACCTTGTGTGTGAGACCTAGGAGGATTCAAGAAGATACATACTCCTTTAGCATCCATGAAACTTTTTTTTTTGAGTCCTTCCTCTCCATTTTTGCTCTTCCCTACTTGAGCTGCCTTAAAGCATCCCTGGAGGTGGGAAAATGCAGAGACCCTCTCATTGTTTCTACCAACTTAGCCAGGACACTTTTTAAAAAGCACTTTCATTAAAAATGCATGGGTGTTTGTTTTAATCTACATAAAGGCCCAGACCAAAATGGGATGTGGCCTGCTGCTTAGACTGGCCATTACCACACCCCGATTCAGAGAGAAACCTAAATTTTGTGTTTATGCAGGTCTTACAGCTGAGGCGTTTGGGTTGAAGGAGCAGGTAAACTAGGTCCTCTCCAGGACCTTTTTTGTTGGGTTTGGAGAGACGTGGGCGAGATGGGGCTGTTGCTCCACGCTGACTCGAAGCCATCTCCCCAGACTGACCCCGTCCTATGTGTCTGCCATTCTTTCTACCTACCCGTTTGAAGACAGAATGTCTGTCTACCTCTACTTCAGACTTATTTTCTAATGTAAAATATACTTACTTGAGTGGATGTGGTTTTGGAGGGCATGTAGCCAAGGTCCTGACAGCTGAATAAAATGTTTCCTTCTTTCCCCTAGAACTGCGCTTTCATTTATCAACTGCCCTCGACTTGTTGTATGGGATCAACCCAAATTCAGGTATTGAGAACATTAAGACTCAGTGGACTGGTTCTGTCTCACCAACAACACACACAGTTGATCAGTGATGAATCCACAATGTGTCCATCATTTTCTTAAGTCTTAGTATGTAGAATCTCAGGTAGCAAAGCAGAAAGGATGACATCACGGACGCCTTGGGTACCCAGCACCTGGATGCAGCTGTTCGTACACACATACTTTCTGGCATTATGTTGACAGTCACTTACACCACTTCAACCTCAGGCAGGATCCTGTCAGTTTCCTTACTACAAATGGATTTGTTTATTAGTTATTGTAATTACTGTCAGTAAAAATCTGAGTATCACTCAGCAATTAGTTGCTGGTAACCGAGTGTGTTGTAAGCCTGCGGGAAGGACATAAAACTTGTGCCTTGAACAGAAAGGCAGACATGTGGGTGAGCAGTGCTGACCCCCACAGGATTTACCGTCTACATAGAATTGAGATAGCTGCACATGAATATATAGTGAGCACTGTAAGTTAAATCAGAAAAAGAAAAAATTATTTCCTGCTGAAGGGGTTCAAGAAGGAATTTTGTAGGAGAGCTGGGCATTGAACAGGCTCCTCCAGAACATGTGGGTCATATTGGCCACCGCATGGCTGGGGCCCCCCGTGGGCCAGTGATGACCACCTACGGGAGCAGGTGACACGCTCCAGGCCACGCATCAGCACCCCTCCCGTCATGCTCCTGGCTTCTCTGAGCCCTTCCTCCTTCCCCGTGGCCCCGGGCTCCCTGCGGGCCAGCCCCATCCTGGCAGAGCCCGCTGTGGGTGTCAGTGTACATCCTTCATAGATGAAAACGGACTTGAAGATCCCGCCTTATGAGTTGGTTAGCTCTCTCTCGAGTCTCCTTCATGACTCTATTTTTCGAGCAGCATTCTGGTCCTGAGGGAGGAGACACTGAGAGGGGAGACCACTCTGCCGCCCTAGCCCTGCCTCAGACCAGCACTCCGCACTGTCTTGCAGTGACACAGGGTTGCTAGCCTTGGATTAGCTTTTGGTTCTCTAATGGGCTTTGCTTGCAGGTACCAAAAATTTGGGGAACCCGGAAAAATTCTTAAATCTCATCATCCTAAACATATTCATACATCTACTGACGACTTCCAAAGTACAGGGTCTAGAATACCAAGAGGTTTTATGTTGTCATAAATTAGAGTTTTAATGTATATAATTAGGTGACACCAAATGTGTATCATATACAACAGAGGATCTATGTTGCAGGAATTGGGCCTTGTTTTCCTCACATCTAACTCTTTTTCTCTGGAAATGCCAAGGAACCTTTCTTTATTTTCTTTATTTTTATTTTTTCATAGAGACGGGGAGGTCTCACTCTGTTGCCCAGGCTGGTCTTGAACTCCTGGCCTCAAGTGATCCTCCCACCTTGGCCTCCGAAATGCTGGGATTCCAGGTGTGAGCCCCCGTGTCCGGCAGGAGAACCTTTCTTAAGCATGAATGGTGTGCCCTCCTCGGGGCATGTCCTCTCTGCTTCCTTTCTCAGTCACATCAGCAGGTGCTTCCTGTGCATCTGTGTGCCCAGGCTGGCACAGCTGGAGCCCAGGCTTTCCTTCAAACGCAGCCTCCCCTGCATATTCCAAACACTTAACGGCATTTTTCTTCAAGTGATGATCGTGGCATTGGCCTTACTTATTTTAGTTGTGTTTAAAATAAAATTTTAAAAGTTTATCAAAGTGATGAACATACACATCACTTTTTAAAAACATAATCCCCACCCAGAGGCAAACCCTTTCAGCTGTCTGTTTTAGTGGCATATGTTGGCGCTGCTTTGCACTGACTCATCAACTCAGGGCATGTTCCCTGACTGCCTGGTGTGGCGCCGGCACTTTCACACCCGCTGTTCCCTTCACCCGCCCTAGAAGGTCGTAGATTTGCTCTGTCAGTTTTTCTTTGTTGGGAGTTCACCACGAGAAGTGCTTTGCAGACAAAGAGCATGACGGAACTGGAGTAGCTCCTTGTGCCGCCTGTGCCCATTTTCCAGCATCCTGCCACCCAGTCAGGTCTGTCTCCTCCCTGGCCTGCCCTCCTCACTCAGGTTCTCTGGAAGTTGGCACAGTTTTTACTAAAATAAAATCAGCATTCATAGCATTAGGACTATGTAGATATTGTTCTCAAGAAAGCCAGGTCATGTGTACGTGGGTCTGATTCTGTGCTTTGTGTGTGAGTTCCCTGGGCTGCTGGTCTCCGTGCCCCCAGTCTCGCTGTCTTAATGAGAGGCCCTAGAGGAGCCTGCGGTGTCTGGCAAGGCCAGGTCACCCTCATGATTTTCTGGCCCTTTGTGCCTGTTTGTTTTTCCCTGTGACCTTCAGTAGTAGCTTGTTAAACTCCATGAAATAGCTCCTTGGGGTATGTATTGGGAATGCATTGAATTTGTGAATTAATCGAGCGAGAGCTGACATCTTAAGAATGTTGATGCAGCCTGCCCAAGCAGGGAGCATCTTCCCATTTGTTCACGTCTACTTGTGTTTTTCCAGGAGATTTCTGAAAAACTTCCATGTCTCTGTTTTGCACATTTCATGTTAAACTTATTCCTATGCGTTCGGTCTGCTCTGTGGCTTTCTAGATGGGGTTTTCTTTGCCATGATGCCCTCTGTTTATTATTTGTATATATCAAAGCTATTGATTGTTCTGTCAGCTTTAGGTTCTACTAATTCAGGGAGTTCTTCACAGGCATCCGGAAGGGCCCAGGCAGGAGGCGGAGGGAGGAGCTTTCAGCAGGGCAGTTCCTTACTCGGTCTCTTCACTCTTCTGCTGTCATGTGTACATTGCTGCCATGTGTACAATGCAGGTTCCTTCATTTGAGCAAATTCTCTCTTCCATGCTCCAGATGTTTTCAGAAGGACCGCATACTTCTGAGAAACACTTGGTACCCCAGTGGCGGCTGTGTTTGACTTGGTGTTGCCATGTGACAGGCATTACTTGTTTATCTCATTGATGTTCCTAGTAGTTCTCAATGTTTGTTGAATGAATATTTATAACCATCATGTGTGGCAGTTCTTATCTAGTATTTTGATTTGTTTTTTGAGACTATCTCACGCTGTCACTCAGGCTGGAGTACAATGGTGCGATCATGGCTCAATGCAAGCTCAACCTCCTGGGCTTAAGCGATCCTTCCACCTCAGCTGGAAATACAGGTGTGTGCCACCACACCTGGCTCTTTTTTTTTTTTTAATTGTAGAGATGGGGTCTCACTCTGTTGCCCAGGCTGATCTTGAGCTCCTGGGCTCAACCAGTTCTCTCACCTCGACCTCCTAAGCTGCTGGGATTTTCGGTGTGAGCCACAGTGCCTGGCATTATCTGAATTTATAGAGGGAGAAACTGAGTCATGTGTCCAGGACCACACAGCTATTAACTGCTAAATCCAGAGGAAAGAGTAAGGGATGAGTTCCAGGCATTCCCTGGAGTCCATGGTAAATTTCTTCATTTCTTCTCCTGCAACAGGCCCGGTACAAGCAGAGCCTTGACCCAACTGTGGATGAAGTCAAGAAGCTCTGCACGTCCCTACGTCGCAATGCCAAGGAGGAGCGAGTCCTCTTTCACTACAATGGCCACGGGGTGCCCCGGCCCACAGTGAACGGGGAGGTCTGGGTCTTCAACAAGGTGAGTATGCCTTCCAGCTTCCCGTTTCTGCCAGAAGCCATGCCAACTGTGGTGGTCGGCAGCAGCTCCTGCCCATCCGTAGCTTCTGTTAAGCCATCGATGTTTACTGTGTTTCACCAAACGCAAATGCAGTAACTGAACGGACCAGGTAATCAGGCACAAGGAGGGAGCTGTTTCTGTGGCAGAACATGTTCATGGAACGCCTGCCTTGAAGCATGGCGCGTGTGGTTTCCGTTCCCTCTGTCAAAACAGCAGTTGTTTGTATTCTCCGAGGACAGACCTCGGGAGTGTCTGCCTTCTAGTTTGAAAAATTGCACAATTTCTCAATTTCGTTAGAATCTTTCTTTAAGCATCAGTGATTTTCTTAAATGTGTTATATATGCTAAAGGGCTAATTCCAAGCTGCCCTGCAGGTGCAGCCTCCGGGCTTCCCTCCCCAAGGTCAGAATCGCCAGCCTTTTGCAATTCCGTCGCCCAGGACCAGATGAAGCGCTCGCTCCCCTTCTGTAGCTGCTGCTGTGGGTGGTGGGTGCTGACTGTCGTCCTCATCCTCCAGGGTGGGAACCTTGGTCCGTCCAAGAGCAGCCAGCTGTGGGTCTCACTACACTCTGTGTGATGCACGAAAAGCAGTTCTTGGAGGGTGTGGTGGCCCCATATGTGCCTGAGCGTGTCTGTCGGGGCACTGATTTGGAATCCAGCAAACCCGACTTCCGGTTTCAGTTGTGCTGTCAGCCTCCTGGGCCTGTGCCTCCTTAGTGTGGACACCACCTCCCGCCATCATAGTGAGGACTCTGACTCCGTTTCTTCACACACTGAACTCTCAGTTACCGTCCACCGTCCCGTGTTCGTGGCTAGCATTCGGCACAGGTGGTGAGGCAGTGTGGGCCCAGAGCAGAGACCTCAAGGAAGGCTTCCAACCCTGGACACCGAGGAGTAGCCAGCCTCGGGAGTTAGAAAGGTGTCCACCCAGCTCCTCCCGTAGGGCAGTGCCATCTCTCCCCATGTGTATCTGGACCCCAGCTTGATTTTAATTCCTTTCGGTAAATATTGGGTAAATTCGGAGTGGTCATTGTGAAGGAAGTAGAATTTACAGAAGCAGGATGTAATGAACCACCAGGCTTTCACCACAGGCCCTTAGCGTGTCTTTCTCAGCTGCAGTCTCTCCTTTCCCTGCCCTCCCCGGTGGCGCCTGGCACAGTGAATTTGAGTTTGTCTTTCCCTGGCTTTCTTCTGTGGAGCCCCCAGTGTGCTGGCTCTCAGGCACGGCGAATCCGGGAGCTCGCTGCTGACGTGCCGGGCGGACACTGGCGCGCTCTTCCGCAGTGCGCTTTGCTCACTGGGGTCGGAGGCTCTGCAGGTTCGTGCCCCCGACCCCAGGGGCCTACAGCCCTGCCTCTTCCCACATTCGCTGTCCCCTCCCGGGACCCCGCCCTTCTCAGTGCCTCCCCTGCAGATGGGCATTGGGCTGGTTCCTGTCTTGTTTCTGCTGTAAACCGCATGGGTGTTTCAGCTGCCCACCTTTCTCTCCAGCACTGGGTGTTGTCACAGGTTTTTTTAATGATAGACTGTGGTGTGCTCTGATTTCCTCTGATAACCATTAAGGTCGAGCATCCTATGTCCACCCGCCGGCTCCCTGCTGCACGAAGCACCCATCTGCTGTCCACTTCTCTCTGCAGTGGGCTGCCTTTTCCTGTCGGTTTGAGGGCGTTCTTTGTATTCCAGACAGTAATGATTTTTATGAATTATGTCTCTATTCTCTGAATTTATGATGTGATCCTTCTCCTTCTCCTTCTCCTTCTCCTTCTTCTTCTTCTTCCTCTTCTTCTTCCTCTTCCCTCTTCCCTCTTTCCTCCCTCTTCCCTCTTTCCTCCCTCTTCCCTCTTCCCTTCTTCCACTTCTGGTAACTTACAGAACCAAACTTTTTTTTTTTTTTTTTTTTGAAACAGGATCTCACTCTGTCACCCAGGCCAGAGTACAGTGGCATGATCATGACTCACTGCAAACTCTGCCTCCTGGGCTGAAGCGTTCCTCCCACCTCAGCCTCCCAAGTAGCTGGGACTACAGGTGTGCACCACCACACCTGGCTAATTTTTGTATTTTTTTGTAGAGTCAGGGTCTCACCATGTTGCCCAGGCTGATCTTGAACTCCTGAGTCCAAGTAATCCTCCCGCCTTGGCCTCCCAAAGTGTTGGGATTACAGCGTGAGCCACTGTGCCCCACTCTCAGTTGTGCTTTTTCTTTGTTATTTTCGTCTTGCTGTGCTGGCTGATGCCTTCAGTGGAGTGAAGTGGGGACTGGGTGGAGGGGGCGGGGGGGGGTGGGGGAGCTCCTGTGTTCGAGTGTAAGATGTTTGCCCCAGGCTTTTGTAAAACAAAACAATCACCATTATCCAATTAAGAAAGTTCAATTCTTGATTTGGTTTTTTAAAAAAATCGTGACTAGATGTTGATTTGCCTCCCTTGGTTATTTGTATGTGTGTGTTAAGGTGGTCACAGGGCTTTTCTCCCTTAGGCTCATGCTACGTTGAGTGATACTGTCTGACTGTCTCCTGTTACACACACCTTTCTTTTTGGGGTAACCTATGTTACGATGAATGATCCGTTTCATGCGCGGCTTATTCCGTTTGCAGCCATTTTGTTTGATATATTAAATCTGTGTTTATGAGTGAGATTGGCCAGGGATTTTTTCTCTTGCTGTCCTTGCCTAGGCGGAGTGATCAATAACTGTGGCCTTAGAAAATAAGTTGAGGAATGTTCATTCTTTGTATATATACTCGAATAGTTTTTGTGATATTTGAAGTATTTGTTGTCTGAATGTTGTGGAACTTACAAAGAAAGATCTCTGTCTGGGGTGTTACTTTGTTTGTGGAGGGTTTTTGACTACTGATCTAGCTTCTTTCATGGTTAAAGGGTTTTTCTGTTAGCTTTGTCAACTGACTTCTGTAGGACCTTGTCCGTTTCTACTAAGCTTCCCAATGTGTTGACATAAACTGGCTCACAATACCCCTTTAGAAACGCACCAGTATCAGGGGTATCTATGAGTGAGGTGTCTTCCTTTGCTCTTGGTGCTGGGTATATGTGCCTTCTCTCTTTTCTTGTTGATTATTCTTATGAGGATTTAATGTACCTTTTATCAGTCTTTTCAGACCCAACTTTTACCATTGTTGACCCTCCAGAGGATGGAAGGAACAGTAGGATGAATACCTTTATACTGTTCCCCTGTTGCCACTTTGACACTTTTTTTTGTCCCCTGAACCATTTGAAAGATGCAGACATCCTGACAGTAAGAACGAGGATGGCTTTCTGTATCACCACAGTACCATCAAATTGCTCAAGAAATGGCACATCAGTTCTGTGTCATTTACTATAGAGTCCATGTTCATATTTTCCCAAGTGTTTGAAAAATGTGCACTAAATTAGTAGGCATTTTTTACTTGATTTTGTCGTGGACCCAGAATCTAATTAATGTTCATGCATTGCATCTGTTCCTCTTGCCTTTCATTTTATGACATTGACTTTTTTAGTGACTTTTTAAAAAGTTTGTCTTCTTTTGGGAAGTTAGCATATAGTTATACATCAGTCTTTTTTTTTCTGTTTTGAAGCTAAGTCTCCCTCTGTCACCAAGGCTGGAGTGCAGTGGCGTGATCTTGGCTTACTGCAACCTTCATCTCCCGGATTCAAGCAATTCTCCTGCCTCAGTCTCCCGAGTAGCTGGGATTACAGGCACCCACCACCACACCCGGCTAATATTTGTATTTTCAGTGGAGACGGGGTTTCACCATGTTGGCCAGGCTGGTCTCCAACTCCTGACCTCAAGTGATCTGACTGCCTTGGCCTCCCAAACTGCTGGGATTACAGGCGTGAGCCACCATGCCTGGCAATCTTTTTTAAAATAATAGACCACATTTTTCTAGAGCAGTTTTAATTTTACAGAAAAATTGAGCAAGTTTATTGAGTTATATACTTCCTCCCCCTCATTTTCCTCTAGTGTTAATATCTTGCCTTGGTTTGTTAGGTTTTTTACAATTGATAAACCAGTAATGATGCTTTATGATTAATGATGTCCATAGTTTACACCCGGGCTCACTCCTGGTGATGTACACGCTGCAGATTTTGCTGAATGTGTGATGTCCTGCACCCATCGTTATGTTGTCACGCAGAGTAGTGGTGCCCTAAAAGTCCTCTCTGCTCCCCCTCATCTTCTCTCCCCTAGAATTTGGTCTTTTCTGAAGTGTCCTATAGTTGGAATCATATAGTATGTAGCCTCTTCAGACTGGCTTCTTTGACTCAGTAATACACACTTCAGACTCCTCCATGTCTTTTTGTGGCTTGATAGCTCATTTTTTACAATTACTGAACAATACTCTAGTGTATGAATGCAACACTGTTTCTGTATCCATTTTCCTATTCAAGGGCATTTTGGTTACTCTGAACTTCAGACAATTAGGAATAAAGCTATTATGAACATGTGTGCAAGTTCTTGTATGGATATAAGCTTTCCGTTCATTTGGGTAAATACCTGGGAATGTGTTTGCTGGTTGGTTCGGTTAGAGTAGGCTTAGCTTTATAAGGCACTGTGAAGCTGTCTTCCAACACGTCTGTACCATTTTGCATTCCCGCCAGCACTGAACGAGAGTTTCTGTTGCTCCACATTTTCACCAGCATTTGATGTTATCAGTGTTTGGATTTTAGCCATTCTGGTGGGTATGTAGGAGGATCTTACTGTTACTTCATTTTCAAGTTCATAATGATGTGGAATTGGGCATCTTTGCATGTTCTTCATGTTCTTATTTGTCGTGTTATATCTTCTTCGATGAGGTGTCTCTTCAGGTTTTTTGCCCATTTTAAGAATCAGGTTGTTTTTCTTGTTGCTGAGTTTTGAGAGTTCTTTCCATATTTTGGATGCCAGTTTTTTGTTTTTGTTTTGAGGTGGAGTTGCGCTCTTGTTGCCCAGGCTAGAGTGCAATGGCGTGATCTTGGCTCACTGCAACCTCTGCCTCCTGGGTTCAAGTGATTCTCCTGCCTCAACCTCCCAAGTAGCTGAGATTACAGGCGCCCACCTCCACGCCTGGCTGATTTTGTATTTTTTTTTTGTACAGGCTGATCTCAAACTCCTGACCTCAAGTGATCCACCCACCTTGGCCTCCCAAAGTGCTGGGATCACAGGCGTGAGCCACTATGCCCGGCCTGGATGCCAGTTCTTTATTAGATACGTGTTTTTGCAAATATGTCCTCCCAGTTTGTGGCTGCTTGTTTTCTTTTCTTAGCAGTTGATGTTCGCTTTTTGACGAGTTTGGACCAGTGATCCTCCAGGATGTCCCACATTCTAGTTTAATTTCTTTGCTTTTTCATGAGTTTATGTCAAACCAGATAAAAAAAAGTATGATCAAACTTTGTGCTGTCCATAGTAGATGTATTGTAAATACACAGACATATGAAGGTTGAGAGTAAAAGAAAGGGAAAAGATATACTATGCCAATACTAGTCATAGAAAACCAGCGTGGCTCTATTAATCAGAGAACAGAGACTGCAAGATGAGGAGTATTATTGGTGACAAAGAGGGCCATTTCCTTGTGATAAACAGGCCAGCTCACGAGTCAGGCACACACCGTCCTGAGTGTATGTGCACTTAATATCAGAGTTTCAAAGGACATGCAGCAAAATGAACAGAATTAACAGGAAAAGTTTGCCAATCCATCATCATAGCTGGAGATTAGAAGATCTTCTTTTAGTAATTGATAGATTAAACTGAGAGTTAAAATTTATAGACAAAATTGATAGTTAATTTTTTTTTTTTTTTTTTTTTTGAGATGGAGTCCCACTTTGGTTGCCCAGGCTGGAGTGCAATGGCGTGATCTTGGCTCACTGCAACCTCTGCCTCCCGAATTCAAGCTATTCTCCTGCCTCAGCCTCCCAAGTAGGTGGGACTACAGGCGCCCACCACCACATCTGGCTAACTTTTTTGAATTTTTAGTAGAGATGGAGTTTCACCATGTTGGCCAGGCTGGTCTTGAACTCCTGACCTCAGGTGATTGACGTGCCTCGGCCTCCTGAAGTGCTGGGATTACAGGCGTGAGCCACTGTGCCCAGCCCTGTAATTAAAAACTTTCTTACCGAGAAGACTCTAGGCATAGTGTATTTTTTCTAGTCCAAAGCAAAAGCCAGTATTAATGTAAAAGACCTAGCAATATTATCAATCACCCCAACTTAATTAACATTTATACAGCCGTCCACACAACTGCAGAATATACATTCTCAAGTGCATGTGGAATGTTCACCATATGCTGAGCCATAAAGATGTCTCAATAAAGTTTGAAAGATTGAAATCATAGAGTATATTCTCTGTTCTTGAAATTCAAAATTATGGGATATCTGGAAAAGCCCCAAATATTTGGAAATGAAATACCACATGAGTTGAAGACAAAATCATAAAGGAAAATAAAAAATAATTCAAACCTAAAGATAATGAAACTATGACACCCAAATTTATAGGATATAGGTGAAACAGTGCTTATGGAAATGTACAGCTTTAAACTTTTACATAGAAAGGTATATTTTAGAAACATATTTAAAATGAAAATCTTTTTTTTTTTTTTTTTGGAAACAAAGTCTGTCACTCTGTTGCCCAGGCTGGAGTGCAGTGGCGCCATCTCCACTCACTGCAACCTTTGCCTTCTGGATTCAAGCAATTCCCCTGCCTCAACCTCCTGAGTGGCTGGAATTACAGGCGTCTACCACCACGTCCAGCTATTTTTGCATTTTTAGTGGAGACAGAGTTTCGTGTTATTGGCCAGGCTGGTCTCAAACCCCTGAACTTAAGTGATCTGCCCACCTTGGCCTCCCAAAGTGCTGGGATTATAGGCATGAGCTACTGTGCCCAGCCTGAAATCTAATATTCTACCTTAAGGAAACAGAAAATGCTGAGCACATTGAACTCAAAGCAGAAGGAAAGAAATAACAAACAGCAGAAATCAATAAAATAGAGTACAGGCAACAGAGACAACATAGCTAAAATGTGTGTGTTTTTTGTTGTTGTTGTTGTTGTTGTTGTTTTTTAAAGATCAGTAAAAGTTGAGGAATCTCTAGGTAGGTAGATCAGTGAAGAAAGGGAGAAAACACTTTATCAACATCAGCAGTGAAGGAGAGGATATCCCCACATATCCTACAGACATTAAAAAGGTAAGGGAATATTATTAATTTTATATACATTTAAATAATTAAATGGACAGATGCCTTAAAATACAACTTACCAAAACTGACCCAAAATGAAATAGAAAATCTGGATAGCCCTATATCCATGGGCTTCTTTCTAAGGCCATGCCAGGCATAGAAAATCTGTATAGCCCTGTATCGATGGGCTTCTTTCCAAGGCCATGCCAGGCATTTAATCCCTGTGAGGCCAGGGGCTTTTTCTTTTGTTTATTGCTACATTCCAAGCTCTTAGGATAGTGTCTGTTACCTTAACACGTTTGGTAATTGTCAATCACGTGGGTGGGTAGATGAATGGATGTTTTTCTTTTTATATATTTTTTTCAATTTTTTATTTTCCATAGGTTATTGGGATACAGGTGGTGTTTGGTTACTTGAAGAGGTTCTTTAGTGGTAATTTGTGAGATTTTGCTGCACCCATCAACCAGAGAAGTATACACTGCTCCCTTGAAGTCTTTTATCCCTCGCCCCATCCCCAGATCCCCAAATTCCATTGTATCATTCATATGCTTTTGCGTCCTCATAGCTCAGCTCCCACATAACAGTGAAAATGTACGATGTTTGGTTTTCCATTCCTGAGTTACTTCACTTAGAATAATAGTCTCTAATCTCATACAGGTCGCTGCAAATGCCGTTAATCCATTTCTTTTTATGACTGAGTAGTATTCCATCATGTGTATATACCACATTTTCTTTCTTTCTTTCTTTCTTTCTTTCTTTCTTTCTTTCTTTCTTTCTTTCTTTCTTTCTTTCTTTCTTTCTTTCTTTCTCTTTCTTTC
The DNA here is from genome assembly GCF_001698545.2 of Rhinopithecus bieti. Taxonomy (NCBI): domain Eukaryota; kingdom Metazoa; phylum Chordata; class Mammalia; order Primates; family Cercopithecidae; genus Rhinopithecus; species Rhinopithecus bieti. Next base: position 2,314,078 of record NW_016806979.1, on the reverse strand, counting down.
TTTCTTTCCTTTCTTTCCTTTCTTTCCTTTCTTTCCTTTCTTTCCTTTCTTTCCTTTCTTTCCTTTCGAGACAGAGTCTCGCTCTGTTGCCCAGGCTGGAGTGCAGTGGTGCGATCTCGGCTCACTACAAGCTCTGCTTCCCNAGTAGTATTCCATCATGTGTATATACCACATTTTCTTTCTTTCTTTCTTTCTTTCTTTCTTTCTTTCTTTCTTTCTTTCTTTCTTTCTTTCTTTCTTTCTTTCTTTCTTTCTCTTTCTTTCTTTCTTTCCTTTCTTTCCTTTCTTTCCTTTCTTTCCTTTCTTTCCTTTCTTTCCTTTCTTTCCTTTCTTTCTTTCGAGACAGAGTCTCGCTCTGTTGCCCAGGCTGGAGTGCAGTGGTGCGATCTCGGCTCACTACAAGCTCTGCTTCCCGAGTTCACGCTATCCTCCTGCCTCAGACTCCAGACTAGCTGGGACTACAGGCGCCCGCCACCACACCCAGTTAATTTTTTGTATTTTTAGTAGAGACGGGGTTTCACCGTGTTAGCCAGGATGATCTCGATTTCCTGACCTCGTGATCCACCCGCCTCAGCCTCCCAAAGTGCTGGGATTACAGGCTTGAGCCACCGTGCCTGGCCACCACATTTTCTTTATCCACTCATTGATTGATGGGCATTTGGGTTGGTTCCATGATTTTGCAATTGCGAATTGTGCTGCTATAATCATGCATGTGCAAGTATCTTTTGTGTATAATGACTTCTTTTCCTCTGGGTAAATACCCAGTAGTGGGATTGCTGGATCAAATGATAGTTCTACTTGTAGTTCTTTAAGGAATCTCCACAGTGTTTTCTGTAGTGGTTGTACTAGTTTACATTCCAACCAGCAGTGTAGAAGTGTTCCCTGATCACATCCACGCCAACATCTACTGTGTTTTGATTTTTCTATTATGGCCATTCTTGCAGAAGTAAGATGGTATCTATTGAATTGTGGTTTTGATTTGCATTTCCCTGATCATTAGTGATGTTGAGCATTTTTTCATGTTTGTTGGCCATTTGTATATCTTCTTTTGAGAATTGTCTATTCATGTACTTCGCCCACTTTTTGATGGGATTTTTTTTTCTTGCTGATTTGTTTGAGTTCATTGTAGATTTCTGGATGTTAGTCTTTTGTCAGATGTATAGATTAAGATTTTCTCTCACTCTGTGAGTTGTCTGTTTACTGTGCTGACTGTTCCTTTTGCCGTGCAAAAGCCCTTTAGTTTAATTAAGTCCCAGCTATTTATCTTTGTTTTTCTTGCATTTGCTTTTGGGTTCTTGATCATGAAATCCTTGCCTAAACCAGTGTCTAAAAGGGTTTTTCCAATGTTATCTTCTAGAATTTTTATAGTTTCAGGTCTTAGATTTAAGTCCTCGATCCATCTTGAGTTGATTATAAAGTGAGAGATGAGGATTCAGTTTTATTCTCCTACATGTGGCTTGCCAGTTATCGGAGAACCATTTGTTGAAAAGGGTGTCTTTTCCCCCCTTTATGATTTTGTTTGCTTTGTTGAAGATCAGTTGGCTGTAAGTACTTGGGTTTATTTCTGGGTTCTTATTCTGTTCCGTTGGTCTATGTGCCTATTTTTATACCAGTGCCATGCTGTTTTGGTGATTATGGCTTTATAGTGTAGTATGAAATCAGGTAACGTAATTCCTCCAGATTTGTTCTTTTTGCTTAGTCTTGCTTTGGCTATGCAGCTCTTTTTTGGCTCCATATGAATTTTAGGATTGTTTTTTCTAATTCTGTGAAGAATGATAATAGTATTTTGATGGGAATTGCACTGAAATAAGTGGATATTTTTACTGAAATGCCATCTGATCACCAGATGTGACGTGCACCCCTCTCCTTCACTCTTTAGTCCTCTTGGTGTGGTCTGTTTTTCTCCACAGCTTGCCCCCAGTCTTATGTGTATTGTCTCACATACACATAAGTGAGACCCTGAGTCTCCATTAAAATGTGTGAGTTCCAGGATAACAAGGTCTTTGCTCTATGAACTGCTTTATGATGGGTACGTAAAACCAAGCATCTCAGAACATAGGAAAGGGTCATTCGATGTTCGCTGCGTTCTACAGCTAATGTCATAAAAGCAACAGAATGATCCCTAGAGCCAAGTCTTTCTTGGTTGTATTTTCCCCCGCTGTGTTATCCCATTAGTTTATCCTCTCATAGGTTTATTTTTTCATGTCACATGGCATGCCACCAGAGACAGGCGCGTGTTCTTCCAGGTCGAGACAGCCATCAGCTGCGCTGTAGAGCACACAGTCCTGCTGCCGAGTCTTGCAGCCTTCAGGTGGGCTCCCTCTATCAAAACGAAGCCTGCAGCATTATAGATGGTACACTGTGGGTACACAATGTAAGACTTAAAAACATTTAAACACGCTAGTTTTAACTATACTTTTCTTTTTGTTTAATCACCATTTATTCTGTTGCTGGTTGTTTTCTCAGCCTCAGCAGAAAACCAAGGTTCAGGACTTAAGCAAATCCTGGGCTCAGATTTTCCCCATCCACTGCCTTCCCTCCCATTCCTCTGTCTGTATTTCAGGCCATTAGGACTGGCAGCTGTAGCCATTAAGAATTCACGTGGCAGACCGTTTGTCGGGAGAAGAATTAATCCACTACTCAGATACTCCCAATTAGCTTTTAGACCCTGTCTGCCTTTTCTTCTTTGCAAAAGGAGAAAGGTTTTTCCCGCTTGATACATTTTTTTCCTCTGCTTTTTAGAGTTCCATTATGACCAGAAGCTATTTCTACCCTTTGCTGTGCACCTAGGCACAAAGCTACAAGGCTTTTCCCTGTGTGTAAAGCTTGTGATGCCCTCTCTAGGTAGGATGAGCTTTGCTCCAGGTTACCTGCCTTTCCTTAATTTACTGAACGTAAAGTTGGAGTTTTATGTGGTTTTGCATTTTTGGTTAAGGATAATTTTTAATTCTCCAGTGGTCTTCCTGTGGTGCTTACAGCCTAACCCCTACCCTCTGCCAAAATTGTCCTCAAAGGCCATTTCTGTCTTGCACAATGTCCTACCCTTCTGGACATTAAATAGGAACATAAAATGGATCTTATCATGAGGAGCACAGACAGAAAGCAAAAACTGTTTCATTCGGGTTATTGGTTAAAGTCTAGCTTAAACGAAAGCCAAATTGCATGATGATGTATTGTGATAATATAGGGGAAATATTGGCCCCTTCAGAGAGAGGGAGAGGAGTTGTGCCAACCTAGGCATGGTGGGCAGGCGAGGTTGGAGGGGGCCTCCTGGAGGAGGTGGTGCTTGCTCGGGCTGAGTCCTATAGAAGAGAACAAAGTCAACAGTTGTGCCTGAGAGGGGACTGGAGGGGATGATCTCGGAGGAAGCAGATGATATAATAAACCGGCATGGTATTCATTGGAAACTATAAGCAGTCCTGTGCTGTGGGAGCCTGGAGCCTGAAATGGGTTTAAAAAGAAAGAAGGCCAGACAGGGTTCCAGGCTAAGCCATAGAGCACCTTGCAGACTCTTAGGCATGTGGGCTTAGATAAATCCCTTTGGTGCCATGTGAAGGCTGGCTCTGGGGAGAAAAGACTGGCTAGAGAAACTCCAGTTAGAAGGCTGTCGTACACAAGAGGCCAGTGGTGGCACCCTGAGTCGGGCTGGTGGGGTGACCCTCAGGACCTTCCTAGGACAGGTGGAGGTTGAGTTAGAGGGAGCAGGTGAGACCTGGACTGTGACCAGGCACCAGAAGCGAGAAGAAGGAGCTTGTGGGCATTTATTCCTAGGTTGTGAGTAGGCCTGGGATCGTGAGAAGTAGGGGCAGATGTGCTGCCGGCAGTTTCCAAAATACAGTTTCTAGAGCCGAAGAAAGCCAAGAGAGAGTGAAAACTGGGGAGTAGAAGAGGATCCCAGCAGGTGATGGGGAGGAGAATCGGGAGAAAATGGCATGGAGGAAGCCGGGGAGCCCCTGTCAGCCCGGGGGAGTAGAGGTGGAATTGGTATCCGGTATTCCAAGGAGTCTGGTCCTTTAGCAAGAAGAGCACTTTATTTTCCAAGCGAAGCAGTTCCATTGCAAATAGGCAGCTCCCCGTTTCTGAGAAATGCTGAGCACATCTTCTGCCAGAGAACTCAGGACGGGAACCAGAATTCTCAGCCCTGTTCAAGTGGCGTCGTCTCAGGGCCGCTTCCTGTAAAGCCCCTTAAGGGCACAGGCTTCCTTGAAACTCTCAGCCAGGAACTGGGGTCTCATCTGGATTTGCCACCACAACTTTCCCTGGACTAAAGGTGGACTTGTGGTGCCACTGTTCTCAGAGGAGGGCAAAGGACAGGGGTCAGCAGATGTGTCCTCCTCCTGAAGTGGGTTCTTGAATACATATCAACCAGAAGCAGCGGGTCATGGCCCCGAAAGGTCAGGTGTCGGGGAAAGCGGTCCTTGTGAACCGACAGCTCTGGAGTAGACACCACCAGTGAACCCCAGTCCTGTGAAATCTGGAAGGCTGCGAGCTTATTGTCATTGGTAGTGGTGTTTTTGATACGTCCTCTGCCCTTTTATTACAGTTAAATAATTATTCCATAAGCAATTCTAAATAAATATTTAATAGAATGTATTGGTTTTCTGTGTTTTTAATTGGGATTGTCATTATCAAATAGATGCCTCTTATGTTGGTGTACAGTTAATTATTGCTTCTGTTGAAAGATGGATCATGGACCAGGCGCGGTGGCTCACGCCTGTAATCCCAACACTTTGGGAGGCCGAGACGGGTGTGTCATCTGAGGTCAGGAGTTCGACACCAGCATGGTAAAACCCCATCTCTACTAAAAATACCGAAAAAAAATTAGCCATGCATAGTGGCGGGCACCTGTAATCCTAGCTACTCAGGAGGATGAGACAGGAGAATCGCTTGAATTGGGAGGAGGAGGTTGCAGTGAGCCTAGATCGTGCCATTGCTCTCTAGCCTGGACAATAAGAGCAAAACTCAGTCTCAAAAAAAAAAAAAAGAAAGGTGGATCATAAAGCTTTTCAAATACACTATTATCAGAAAATATGTGATTTTAAAAAAGTGATATTTATGTTAGACCAATTTGTTAAGATTGTTACTTTATTCATCTTGAGAATCTAGCAGTGTCCAAGAAAAAAGTTTTATGGTAAACTTGACCTTTCTTTTCTGAGAAATTCTAGCATTTTGTGTGTGCTAGTTAATGGCTAGTAGAAGGCCATTAACAAAAACTCCCATTTCTTTGGGAGAAGTGCTGGAAATGTTGGGAGTATTTCTTTATAAGAGCTTAAACTTTAACTAATTATTTCCTTGATGCTAAGAGATACAAAACCTGAGAGTGCAGCTGAACTGACTTCGCAGGTGGCCTGCATTTAAAACTATGGTCATGGCACCGCGGTTCTCGTGCTTGAGTGTGCCCAGCATCACCTGCAGGCTCACGGAGCCACAGACTACCAGGCCCTCCCCAAGCCTCTGCTTCTGTGGCCGTGGGTGGGGCCTGACAATTGGGCTTTCTTGGGCGTCCCACAGAATTGCTGCTGCGGCCGCTTCTGCTGCTGTCTGGGTTGTCTGCCTTTGAGAACCCCTGGTATGGACAGTGTGGTGTGAGTTGCAGGCAGGATTTTCATCTTACGGTTTGGGGTCACTCTGCTTCTTACGCATTGGGAGAGACACTTCCCCGACCCTTTGTTTTCCATCTCTAATTTTAGCCGTCTAGGGCGGAAACACCAAGGCCTTGTGGGAGGCACGGAGGTGAGGGGGGGCCCATCTGCCGGGTCTCCAAGCAGGAGTGAGAACCAGCTGGACAAGGGGAGGCCTGGGAGTGCAAGGGGGTTCTGGTGACAGGAAGTAGTCCCCTCTGACCCGGCGACATGGTGGGGAGCAGGTGACGTGGTTCCAGTGCTCCGTCATCCTGGGTCAGGATGAAAGACGTCGCAGCAGCACAGGCGGCACTGTGGAAACTGTTCCCACGACTGTGAGTCACTGGGGCTCCCAGACACGACGGAAGTGCAAGTGGGAAAGAGGATGGCAAGTTGAGTAACGTCAGGGGTAAGCAAGGAGGTGCGGGAATCACTCACTTCCTTGGCAGGGTAGGCACGCACCTGGCGCAGGAACAGCAGCAGAAGCCACGCTGGCTCTTCCTGCTGCGTGTGCATCTGGCCCTGGAAGGAGGCGCACCCAGCGGCAGACTCTCCTGGCTCACCTGGGACTGTCAGGGTGCTGCAGTTTGCAGGACCATCCTTTGGGTTCTTACCTCAGTCAGCGGGGCCAGGCAACTGGGTGTCTCCAGCCCATCATGCTGGAATGTGCTGGAAGCTTCCTCAGGGTACCTGGGCTTAGTTTGGTAGTCACTCATACACATGAAATGCACTTTGAGGGAGAAGGATTAAATATTGTGGTTAATCCAGTGAAAAAATGAATGCTGAGGAACCCAGCCAGCTTTCCTCTGTCATTTATTTATAGGCTTAAGATAGCCAGAAGGATGTTTCTGCTAGAAAGTTATTGCCAGCTGAAAAAGAGCAAGTCTTCACTATTATCCAATTTGGTATGTGTATGTGTGTGTGTATGTGTATGTATATATTTATTTCAGGTTTTTTTAATGAAACTAAGGGTAAAGGTCAGCTCCTTCCTATTCCTTGTGGATTGTGCTGCTGATGGGAAATTCCTTTGACTTCACAAACAGAAGGGAGTGGAAGTGCGTTCTTTGTTATCACATATCTAAGATCAGGAGGCTTTTAACACGATTTTCTTTTAGTTAATTTTAAAATATTTTATTATGAAATTCATTTTTTTTCAAATGATGTAGATAAGTATAAAATAAACAATAAAAGTTCTTCCTTTCCTTCCCTCCAGGCCTTTGTTCTGTTCCCTAGTGGTGATCTCTGCTATTTCTTATGTGTCTTCTCAGGCACTTCATTAGATAGATAGGTATGAGAGAGAGAGAGAAAGAAATGTACTTACACATGAATAAAAGTTTCTGGAAGGACATATAATTTTTAAATATACTAGAATTATGTTGTCTATAGAGCGTTCTGCAACTTCCTTTTTTGAACTTAATTTACTGAGCACCCTTATGTGTCATTTCTTTTTAACTTTTGCATTATAGTTTTTAAAGACAAATGTGCCAAAGGTGATGTATTAAGCCCACATGATAACTACTTACGTTGTTTCCAAAAATTCACCTTTGCGAACTGTGTTGCATAAATAATCTTGATGGTTATGTTTGCACACCTCTTTGAGCACAGCAGCTGAATCGAACCTATTCCTAGAAGTCGAGATCCAGGATCAAAGCCACAGACCCCATCAGGGCTGCTGCAGTTATGCTTGCTCTAGTATTGTTTGAGGTGGGATGTTTCCCCACCCTTCTCCAGTCCTTGGCATTCTAACCTCCCCATTTCCTCTAATAGATGAAAATGGCATCTCTTAAATTATTTCTTTGCTTATGAGTCAACCGTTTCATGTATTTCACCATCTTTAAACTCCTGTACACATCCTCTGCTTATTGTTCTCTTGTGGTGGTACTGGAGATGTTTAATTAATATTTTAAAAAAATATTTATTTATTTATTTGAGATGGAGTCTCGTTCTGTTGCCCAGGCTGGAGTGCAGTGGCATGATCTCGGCTCACTGCAACCTCCACCACCTGGGTTCAAACAGTTATCCCATTTCAACCTCCCAAGTAGCTGGGAGTACAGGCGTACACCACCACACCTGGCTAATTTTTGTATTTTTAGGAGAAATGGTGTTTCACCATGTTGGTCAGGCTGGTCTGGAACTCCTGACCTCAGGGGATCCACCTGCCTCAGCTTCCCAAAGTGCTGGGATTACAGCCTTGAGCCACTGCACCCAGCCTAGATTTTTAATTTATTTATAATAGTTGTTTATATACTAGGAAATTAGTCTTAGTCCATAGTCCATCTCATATATTGCAAATATTTCCCTCTGTCAGTTAACTATATTGATTTACTATTTTTTTGGTCATACAGAAGTTTAAAATTCTATGTAATCAAATGTTTTAGTATCTTTCCATGTAGATTTTGAGTTTTGTGAAACACTCAAAGATTTCTGTATGCCAAAATTATTCTGTAAATTCTTGTCTGGGCTGGGCATGGTGGCTTGCCTGCAAACAACCCCAGCGCTTCAGGTGGCCTAGTGGGAGGATCGCTCGAACCCAGGGGTTTGAGACCAGCCTGGGTAACATAGGAAGACCTCATCTGTACACCAACAACAACAATTAGCCAGGTGTGGTGGCTTGTGCCTGTGGTCCTAGCTACTGGGAGGCTGAGGTGGGAGGATCGCTTGAGCCCAGAAGTTCTAAGCTGCAGTCAGCTATAATTGCACCACTGCATTCCAACCTGGACAACAAACAGAGCAAGACCCTGTCTCTAAAAAAAATGAAAAGTAAATGCTTGTCTATAGGTTCTTCTAAAATTTTATGTTAATAGTTTTTAACTGTTAAGTATTTTACATACAAAAAAATGTATACTCACCACCTTTACCCACAGTCTAGCTTCAGACACACAGCAGTACAGGCGGAGCCATTCAGACCCGTCGCGATACAGGTGGGGCCGTTCAGACCCATCGCGGTACAGGTGGGGCGGTTGAGACACACAGTGGTACAGGCAGAGTTGGACTCGCCTCTCCGTCTGGATTCTGTCTCCTTTTCATTCTTCCAGTGGTAATCACTAGCCGGGATTTGGGTTTTCTCGTCCGCAGTGATGCCCATGTACTTTTCCCATATGCGCAGGTAATTTTAGACACCGCTGAGCAGTCCTGTGAGCGGTGTCATGCTTCGTATCTCACGCAGTTTATGTTTTCCATCCCTGCTCATGTTTGTGGGTGCAGCCATCCTGATTCACATAGGCTCAATTTATTCGTCTCCCCTGCTGGATGGGTTTTATACATACTCTAGAATTCACTTCAGCGTATAAGATATTAATTTTTCTAAGCACACATGCTTTCGCTGTGTGACATGTTCACGATGAGGACAGGGTGCTGGGTCACAGGTTGTCTTAACACACTGAGTGTTCTTCAGCTTCTGAAGCAAAACGTGAATGTGTACATTTTGGTGTTGACTCCTGAGTTAGGTGTTTAGATATATCTTTATTATATGTTTAATTTAAATATTATCTCTAGTAGTTATCTAATTATATATTTATTTTATAATGTGCTTATTACAGTCCTTACTGTTGTAGGAACTACCCTGTGTCTAACTGGAAATCGCTGTTCAGTCCAAGGGAAAGCATGGATGCCTCAGATATCCTCTTGGTTCATTGAGAACGATTACAGCCTGCGTGGTGTTGCGCTGTTTTCAAAAGTGGCAAGAGCAATGTGGTCAGCATGGCTTGTCTTGCTACTGGAGAAGGGAACCCAGATGTGTCTGTGTAATTTGTGCTCATGCGCACGTGGGTGCAACATGTCCGAAAGGATGTATGTAAGATATAAGCTGTGAACCCTGGCGGAGCTGCAAACCCTCAACCCATCACTAGGAATGGAAAGTTGTGAATTCTCTCGAAGGGACTTTCTTGTCCACAGTCCCATTCTCCTAACAAACCTCCCCTCTTGAAACAGCAGCTGTTAATTTTGTGCTCTTTTTTCAGTGTGGGGAGAGGAGACAGAGTCTGGCTCTGTTGCCCAGGTCAGAGTGCAGTGGTGCAATCTCAGCTCCCTGCACCTTCCACCTCCTGGAGGCAAGCACCCCTCCCACCTCAGCTTCCTGAGTAGTTGAGGCTCCGGGTGCACACCACCGTGCTCAGCTCATTTAATGTTTTGTAAAGACAGAGTCTCACTATATTGCCCAAGCTGGAATTTTGTGCTTTTGAAAAATAATTTTGCCACATACTTTTGTTTCCCTAGAAGTACATTGTTTAGTTTTGCTTATTTTTGAGTTTTATACAAATGGTATCAAGTTAATGCAGTTAACTTTTAAAATTCAACTTCTAGCTTTCTAAATTGATCTGTGCTGTTGTGCATTTTACTTTAATTAATTCCCTGTCAAGCTCATGTTTCCACTTGGAAATGTTCACAATTCACCTTTCTCCTGTTGGTGGACTTTCGGGTTTCTAGTTTTATTTGTGTTATAAAGAATTCTATGAACATTTTTACACAGAAACTTATGGATCAAAGAAGAGGTGGGAGAAAGGACAGGAAGAAACGCATGTGGTCTCTGACAGCGTTAATGAACCCTGGCAGTCCCTGCCGACAGTGGTGGTCTTGCTGTGCCTAAGCGGGGGCTCTGGACGTGGCTGTCAGTGGCTCATGGGATGAGCTAGACACAGGCTCACCCCTGCGGGGGCCAAGTGCATTTATTCCTGAGAAGAGCCCCGTAACTTTGTAGGGTGCTTGAGAGTGTGGAAGAGGGACTGTTTCCAAACGCATGGCCTGAAAACAGCTCAGAAGCTTGGTGGAGGCGGGTCTGGTCAATCTCATTGGATGTTACTTTGAAACCATTTTGAAGTTTATGGTATTTTCTTTAAACATTCAAAATCTGTGTTTTTTAAGCAAATTTAACCTTTTTTTGGTTGGTGTTAGTAATCACTGTTTCCAAAATGGATTGCAGAGTTTTCAGCCTTACAACGTCTATAAATACAACAGAAGGTAACAGTCTTTTCTGTGAGATGCAGAGTTCTGATTGGAGGCAGTGATTGCCATGGTGTGCTGTCCGTGTGCGCTGAAATGGTGTAGGGTATGCCTTTGGCTCCAAGTTTAGCCATTTCTAACAGCCATAGTATTTTATGGTAGTTTTTTGTCCTGTTTGGTGGAGAATCTCTGAATTATAGTTCTCACAGCTTGGGGATCACTCTTGCAGAAATTGCCCAGGCAGTCCTGACTCTTGGACTCGTTGTGTTCCTAAATTAAAACCAAACTGGGGAATAGGTGCGTCTGTCTGTGCTCCTGCCGCCTCCTTTCAGAGTTACTCTAGCCAGTAGGAATGAAGAAACTGGGTCTCCACGACCCAGGATCTGACGACCTCAGGGACAGAAATGCTGGCTGAGCTGCATTCAGGTTCTTTGTAGGACCTGCTAAAAAGGACCAGTTAAGTGGGTCACCAGTTAGAAACAGATTGCAGCATCAGGTGAGTAAATGTATGAAGGTTCATGGAAGAAGAGACTTCTCAGTCAGTTCAGAAAGTCCAAGGAACGTGGGAACTAGTAGGAATAATAATAATATTATGAATAGTGATGTTCTCATAGAATCCAAGAGGTGGAAGAACCTGTGGGAGCTCCGGCCTCGCCCCTCACGGACTCCTGTCCATTCCTGGAGACTGCTCAGGCACCACTCTCCCCACTCCGGCCAGGCCGCATGGAGACCTCAGGCATGGTGATGCCATGCCCCACCCTGTGTATGTCCTCGCCTTACTGCGACCTCCCTGTGCATGTCCGTATCTTACCATGACCACCCTGTGTGTGTCTTCGTCTTACCATGACCGCCCTGTCCCAGAGTCTACCTGTCTGCATTCTCCAGCTAGCCTGTGAACTCCCGGGATGACGAGGATGTTGTGCTCCGCTCTGTCCCACTTCGGAGCACAGTGGCTGATCCATAGCAGAGCAAAAGCGTGGCTGGACGAGGGATCAGCTGGAGGTGGCAAGCAGTCGGATGTGGGGGTGAAGGAGAAAGAGGTGGCGATGAGTACTGATTGCAGTTGATGATCAACAGACGTGCATCCGTGGGACTTGGGAATACAAAGAGGCAGAAAGGCGTCCGGATTCCGGGCCCAAACCCTGGAGACAGACAGACCTGAGTGTGGGCTCCTCTGACACTAGTGATCCTGTGGCTCTGAGCGATGTGCTGAAGCTTTCTGATCCTTGGGTCCTCATTAAAATGGGTGTAGTGATAGAATTGTCATTCATTTAAAGGGTGTGGCATGTTCTTGGCATGTTGCAAAGTGCTATCGTCATCATCATCATCGTCATCGTCATCATCACTGAGTTTGGAAGAGGCAATGATACGTTTTATTTTCCCTTCTCAAATTTTTGAATTTGAGGTGTCACAGGCAATCAAGTGAAAATAACCAACTCTCTTAGAGGTGGTAGTTGCAGCTGAAGATTTTTGGGACTTCAATGTTGTAATATTTAAAACCCGGGAGTTATATTTGTTTGCCTGGGAGAAGATGTGGAATAAGAACACAACAGGCCCCTGATAATCAGTTTTTAAGGGGAGGGTGGAAGAGAGGGGTCCCAAGAGGGGAAGCTTTGGAAGAACGAGCTGAGACAGCCAGAGACCTGGGGACGGAGTGCGTGTTTGAGGGGAGACGGCGCAGAGAAGACAAGTGGGGGCAGGAATGGGAGAGACCATGGGATGCAGCATGTGAACAGTTGACTGTATTCACTAAATTTTGGAGAGCAGTTAGGATCAAAACTAGATTTTCATTTTTTAAAACCAATTTGAAATAATGTTAAATGTACACGAGAGTTGCAGAGGCAGCACAGAGAGCTTCTGTGTGTCCTTCAGCCATCTACCCAGTGTCAGCCTCTTACATGACCTCAGTACAGCAATTAAATCTAAGAAACGTGTGTTGTTACAGCACTGCCAATCACACACAGCCTCCGTGGTGCCTGCAGCTTTGCTGCTGTAATCCTCTGTGTGTCTTGTGGTCCAGCCCAGGCCCCACCCGCACTGGCTGCCTCGTCCTCTGGTCCTCCCAGGCTGGGATGATTCCTCAGCTGTTTCTTGTCTTTCATGACCATGACACTGTAAGATGCTGCTCAGGTGTTTGGAGGATGCCCTCTCTTTGGGTTTGTCTGGTGTGTTCTCATATGAGACTGAGGATCCAAGTTTGGGGAAGAAGAATGCAGATGGGTTATTCTCAGTGCATCAGGCCCGGGGGCGCATGGTATATGTGATTCTTATTACTGCAGGTACCAACCTTGATCACTCGGCTGAAGTGGTGCCTTGTGTGTTTCTCCAGTGTGAAGTAATTGCTTTCTTCTTTGTAATTCATAAGCATTTGAAGGAGATACTTTGAGAGTATGCAGATATCCTGTTTCTCCTTAAACTTCCACGCCCTGATTCTAACATCCATGCATAATTACTGCCCTGGTGTTCTAATGGTGGTGCTGTACCTCCCTATTTCCTTCCACGTTTAGTAATTGGAATTACTCTGTATGAAATAATTGTTGCTTCTTTTGTTTATTTACTTGGTTGTTTGTTTATATCCATATGGAGTCACTAATACTTATTTTACTTTTTGGGTTATCATCCATTATTATTATTATTTATTTTGTTACTGAAATTGTTTCAACTTTGACCACTGACACACCTCCTAGTATTTTCTCTGTCACAGCCCTGGATCAACCATGTCTCCAAGGATCTTTGGCTTTTTTGAGATTGGTATTTAGAAACCAAGATGTGGCCTCTTTGTGTGCTTGTTACTGCTGGAGCATTAGTGTTACTAGGCCTAGGCCCTCTCCATGGACATAGCTAAGTGATGTATTTGTGTGTAGTAAGCTAAAAACACATGCATATTGATTTGCACATCTATGTACAGGTATGGAAACTAGATTTTAATGACTAAACAGGAGGTAAGGGACTAGGGACTGGAATAGACTGATCTTTCCAGAAATTTGGTGATACTGCTGAATAGCGTTGTTTTTTCTAGCTTTCTCTGTAATGCGATTGTTGCAGTAAATAAATAGAGAGCATGTGATTAGAGGAGGCTCTCTGCTGGGGGACCTTGAAGAAGGAACAAGGCTAAAGAGGGGTGTTTAGTTTCTGCAAGAGGTAACTTACGTCTGTAGATAGAAGAAGGGGGTTGCTGAAGAAAGTATAAATCAGTGGAGTAGAGGATGAGAAGTGGGAAGGTATGAGAAGATAATTCAGGACAGAGATAGAGCGTTTGACTTGGCAAGCCCAAGCACACCTCTCTGAGACGTGGGAGGGAAGGAGAGGTGAATACAAATGTGGCAGATCTTTGAAGCTGGACATGAGAGCTGGTTCCCCCTGGAGCCTGTCTCCTGTTCAGTGAGAAGCCAGGCCGTGTCCTGAGAGGTGGGGGCCATGAGTGTTAGGATGGAAGGGTCAGGAGAGAGGAGACATGGCAACCCACCCCCTTCCTCATGTTTACTCCCTGGCATAGTTGGCATTTTTCTTTATGTTGAGGAAAACGCTGCTATGATCTGATTAGTAGGTGCTAAATACCCCAGTTTGTATAAAGTAGGATGGTATCTTTGCAGGGCTAATGAAGTGACCAAATCAGGTTTGGGTAAGGCCACCTGGAGATCCATGTCCTTCAGCTGATGGCAGTCTTCCTGCGCATCCCAGCTGTCCACAGAGATGCTTGCAAATTCTCGCATCCCAACAGCGGCGATGCCAGAAATTTCCAGGCTCTTATCTACCTGCTTAGCCTCTGGGGTTGGGGTTGGGACACCCCACCTGCCCTTCCAGAGGGTGACTGTCTGCCCCTGTCCAGTGTGCCCCCCTGCTCCCTCCTCTGTGTAGTGTCAGAGCTGCTGTGCCTGGATCTGAGGAGGCGCGGTGGGAAGGGAAGACGTCCACACGACCCTTGTGCTTGCCTTTTCAGCTGGAGCACGGGGTGGCGGCACCGTGTTGTTCTGCCCACCTCACCCACTGGGATGCAAACTTCCTGAGGCCAGGGCTTCTTCCTGCCATGCCTTGCCACCACGCCCCTTGCCTCCCCTGGGACATTCTCTTCTTTGTAGTCGTCTGGTGTGTGAGGGATTTTGCGTTTTGTCTTCTGCCCTGTAATTTAAAGGGATAAAACGCTCACATTTAACTCAAGCCAAAACCCAGTTTCAGTCTTTCCACCAGAAATCCCTGAGATGTGGAATTGTGGGAAGCTCCTTGGAGGCTGCTGGGCTGCACTCTATGGGAAGATGGCCTGCAGGCTTCAGTGGGCTGGGCTCTCCCGGCCATGGCTGCCTTGGTGGCTAACTCAGGCTGCGGCGACAGACTAGTGAGGCAGGCGGACTCTTCCCTGATGTTTAATATAACCTGACAGATAAAGTGGATTCGTAATGAATAAATTATCTAAAACCCATTTCTATTTCTTTGTTTGAAATGAAAACATGGCCTTGAATATGTTTATTGGAGAGAAGGAAGAGACGCTTTGATTAGGAATTCTCTGTACTTTTAGTTTTGGGTCAAGAAGAAACGAAAACCATTGGCCACAAGCTCTTGGGTGTTCCAGGCAGCCTTCAGTGTATTCAGGTGGCTTCTCCGTTCTCGGCTGGTGCGGGTTGGTGCAGCCGGGATGACAGGAATATTCCACAGGACGGCGAGGAGTGACTGTACTGTGGACGGTGTTTCTGTCCCTAGAGCCGGGCCTGGGAGGCTGCCGTTTGCTGGTTTGCAGGGCCATAATTCTGGCCTGGAGCTTGACAAATGACCCAGGACCTCTGAGATGGGAAATGAGGTCTGCATCCCCTGTTCTAATCAGGATTCGCTGTCAAAGGTCATTTTCCACACTGCGGCTTAATAGAGTTGGTTTTATATTCCCTGAGGGATCAGACTTCCAAATGGTTGCCGTCTCACTAACTGTAATGTATACAGCTCATGTTTGAAAGGAAATCACCTCTCCCCCAAGGCAGCGGTTCTCAACCAGGAAAACTTTTCCTCTCAGGGGACACTGGGACATTTGGCAATGTCCAGCGACCTGGAGATTGTCACATCTAGGTATGCAGGGTGGCTAGGTGGTGCTGCGGAGATTGTGTGGTGCACAGGACAGCCCCACAAGGAGCGACCCGGACCCAAATCGCCCTGGTGCTGAGAGGGACAGATGCCGCTCACAGAGAAGCCACCACAGAGGCCCGCATCCAAGCAGGCTTCCCAGGGCAGGTGGGGCCGGGAAAGCTGTTCCGTGGTGCAGCATCCCAGTGGCTCTTACGGGGTAAAAGCCCCCCTTAGAAGTAAAAGTCCTGAAGCCGAGACCAACTGGGGCTATCCACGGCCCTGTGCCGTGCTGCCTCCTGAACGCACGCTGGGAGCTGGAGACAGTCCAGCCTCAGCAGGACTGGGCCCCGAGGACCCCGCCTGTAACCTGGCGCTGGCTGCCTGCAGATCACGGGGCGTGGAGGGAGAGGCTGCCAGTGCTGTCCTAGTGTAGCAGCACCTCGTGGTCACGACGGATCATCTTTCTGAACTTTGCACCTCAGACATTTAAAATGGAGATTTTGATTTTGGCAAATGTGGAAAATAGATTTCAGCTCAAAAAGCAAGACCTGAGAACATGGTGTGTTCAAGTGTCTTTCATTTCAGGCTGCTTTGCAGCCTTGGGCCCTTGGGACTTGTACCTAGAAGGCAGTAAAGTTGACAGCAGCCCCCGTTTCACTGATGGTGGCTCAGAGGACATTGTGAGATGGCTGGAGGGTCAGGGCTGTGCGAGTTGTATTCAGATGCTGTTCGCTAAGCCCAGAACATTATAGGAGGTAAATAAGTAGCACACAGTGTTCTGGGGGTAGAAAGATGAGCCCATTTCCCAGGCTGCTGCCACAGTCCTTTCTCCTGTCAGCGTGGGAGGTGACCCTGCCCAATTAAAGGATGTCTTTTGGCCCTTCTTTCCCCTGGCAGCAGCATGGAAGTGGGTGGGGGAGGAGAGGAGCACGCTTCCTCCCACCCCTGGGGACTTGTGAGCACAGTCTGCAAGCTCTGACTCCAGGAGGAGGCGTGGTGAAGTGCACTTCTGACCACGTCACGCTCCGAGAACATGGACGCTGCACCTCTGACCACGTCACGCTCCGAGAACGTGGACACTGCATCTCCGACCATGACCACGTCTTGTTCTGAGAACGTGGACGCCAGACTTCTGACCACGTCACGCTCCGAGAACGTGGACGCTGCACCTCTGACCATTTCACACTCCAAGAACGTGGATGCTGCACCTCTGTCTATGTCATGCTCCGAGAACGTGGATGGTGCACCTCTGACCACATCATGATCCGAGAATGTGGGCACTGCACCTCTGACTATGACCGCGTCGTGTCCTGAGTATGTGGACACCGGACTCCTGACCACGTCACGCTCCGAGAACATGGACGCTGCACCTCTGACCACGTCACGCCCCAAGAACGTGGACGCTGCACCTCTGACCACGTCATGCTCCGAGAACGTGGACGCTGCACCTCTGACCATGTCACGCTCCGAGAACATAGATGCTGCACCTCTGACCACGTCACGCTCCGAGAATGTGGACACTGCACCTCTGACTATGACCACATCATGTTCTGAGAACGTGGACGCTGGACTTCTGACCACGTCATGCTCCGAGAACGTGGACGCTGCACCTCTGACCATGTCACGCTCCGAGAACGTGGACGCTGCACTTCTGACCACGTTGCGCTGGCCAGAATTTGGGTGCGGGACAGACTTCACTGGAAAGGAAACTGGGCAATGTGCTCAGCTACAACTGCTTTAGAGGAGAGATAAAATCAGATATTAGACTAGCAGTCTCTGCCACACTGGTATTTAGATAATTTTCAGCTTTTTTGCCAGCCAAAACATTTCATGTACAAATGCAAGTCTTTCTACAGGATGGATATCTAGAAGTAATCAGAAGGAATGTGCCTTAACCATTTTTATAAGTACTTCCCAATTGCCTTCCATAAAAGCTTCATTAATTTACATTCCCACCATTGATGAATGAGTGCCCTGCATCCTTCAACAGTGGGGCATTATTCACATTTTATCCTGCTTTCCAGTTTGCTGGATAAAAATGGAGTAGATGAATGAATGGATGGTTGGATGGATGGATGAATGGATGGATGGATCAATAGGTAGATAGATAGATTCTCATTGTAATTTGCATTTTTTTTTTTTTTTTTTTTT
>NW_016806979.1:2262600-2295947 GCF_001698545.2 Rhinopithecus bieti | reverse complement strand
CCGAGTAGCTGGGACTACAGGCGCCCGCCACCTCGCCCGGCTAGTTTTTTGTATTTTTTAGTAGAGACGGGGTTTCACCGTGTTAGCCAGGATGGTCTCGATCTCCTGACCTCGTGATCCGCCCGTCTCGGTCTCCCAAAGTGCTGGGATTACAGGCTTGAGCCACCGCGCCCGGCTTGTAATTTGCATTTCTAATCAGGAGCATGAAACTCAGAGTCGTTGATGATTCCTCTTTCTTCTGCGAATGGACTGTGTGTGTGTGTTGTCTGTTTGTTGTTGTTTCGTCCCTTTGTTGATCTGCAGCAGAAGTTTATATAAGACACATCTAAAAACTTCCCTGTCTTGTACTGTGTACCTCCTTTCTTTAAAATTGCTAGTCACTGATATGTGTCTTTATTGGAATTACAGATTTTTTATCTTACTGTATCAGTCAGTCTCAAGACTTAGTAGGTTTTGTGACTTGCTTAATTAAGGCCTTTCATATGCCAAAATAAATGAAATTTTTTTTGTGCTTTTACATTTAGGTTGTCAGTCCACTCTGATTGTGTGTGCATGCGTGCGTGTGTGTGTGTGTGTGTGTGTGTGTGTGTTCTCATATAGCAATACCAAATGGCGGGTTAGAGTTTCCAGCATCACTTATTGAATTGTTAATTCCTTCTTTGCAGATTTAAAATGCTGTCCTCGTTAGAGTTACACGTGTGTCTCTGTTTCTGGGCTCTCTCTTTTCTGTTGATTTGTTTGTCTCCCTCACTAATACCATCCTGTAATTACCATAGATTTATAGTATCTTTAATATCTGGCAGTGTGAGTCCCTATTCATTATTCTTTATTAATTTTTTTTTTACTCTTGTGCTTTTTTTTTTCCTCTGTACTCTATAATCATCTTGTGAAATTCCATTAATGGAAAAAACCCAGCAGATATTTTGATTAGACTTGCACTGACTGTTTGGATTCATTAGGCAAGAACTGACATCTCTCAAATCCTTCAGTGGGTTTATTTACAGAGAGCATTTCCAGGTGTTCTGTTACAGTGTAGTGATTATAAACAGTCCACCAAACGCAGACACTTTAACAACATTTTCGGTAGCGTGGAGTCCTGCCCATGATGTACATGTCTCCATACACCCCTCACACACCTGTGCTGTTGGTATCCTGCATCATCACGTCTGAGATATAACTTACGTCTGAGATGTAGCTTATGTCTGAAATGTAACTTTTATCTGCTTCTTTGCTGTGCACGGACAAAGCTTCTGCAGGCTGCCTCCGTGCCATACTTCCCCAGGCTTTGCTTGGTCTTCTGGCCTTCTGTCCCTTTCCTCTTGAGTTATAAACAATCCAGGCAGTGCCAGCGGCAGGATGCTGAGAAACAAGCTCACTTTTGCTGGGAGTTTGATTTTTGCCGATTTCTGGGAATTTGATTTCTGACACAGCTTCACTACTTGACACTCTTGATGTCCAAGGAAAGGTAAATAATGAACGTGTTCTGTGGAGAATTCCTTAAAAGTGTTAGCTTTGTGTGCAGATTGTAAGTGTTTCTCAGGTGAGATGAGAACATTCTTCTCTGCATTTACAGAATCACTAGTGTCTGTTCAAGGGCTGAACAGTACAGTGTGTTCGGAAAAATGTTTCGCTTAGCGGATTAGTGTTAGTAGGTTATTGTTCTGTGATTGAAATACATTTATACAGCCAAACTCACTTATACCCTTTAAGTATGATCTTTCAAAAGTCATCTCAATGACAAAGTGCTTATGGGCCTCTCTGAAATTAAAGGGACAGTGGCATGCAAATTGGAGGACCCGACCAACTCTTCAGAGCTCCCCTTCCTTGTAAATGAGGTGTGTGTTGTGTTATATAAACACAGAGATGAGACAGAGTAAAAGGACAAATGGAGACATGGAGTGACGAGCACATGTGTGAGGCAGCTGTGGATCCATGGAGGCCCCACGGTGGGAACTGAGACAGCTGTGAGACCCGTGGTGGGAGGCCCTGCAGTGGAAACTGAGGCAGCTGTGGATCCATGGAGGGAGGCCCCACAGTGGGAACTCAGACAGCTGTGGGTCCCTTGGAGGGAGGCACCATGGGGTACATGAGGGAGGCCCTTCAGTGGGAACTGAGACAGCTGTGGGGTCCATGGAGGGAGGCACCGTGGGGTACATGAGAGAGGCCCTTTGGTGGGAACTGAGACAGCTGTGGATCCATGGAGGGAGGCCCTGCAGTGGGAACTGAAACAGCTGTGAGACCCATGGAGGGAGGCCCTGCAGTGGAAACTGAGGCAGCTGTGGATCCATGGAGGGGGGGCCCTTTGNGCCCTTTGGTGGGAACTGAGACAGCTGTGGATCCATGGAGGGAGGCCCTGCAGTGGGAACTGAAACAGCTGTGAGACCCATGGAGGGAGGCCCTGCAGTGGAAACTGAGGCAGCTGTGGATCCATGGAGGGAGGCCCCACGGTGGGAACTCAGACAGCCGTGAGACCCATGGAGGGAGGTCCCATGGTGAGAACTGAGACAGCTGTGGGGTCCATGGAGGGAGGCACCGTGGGGTACATGAGGGAGGCCCTTTGGTGGGAACTGAGACAGCTGTGGATCCATGGAGGGAGGTCCCGCGGTGGGAACTGAGACAGCTGTGGGTCCTTGGAGGCAGGCACCATGGGGTACATGAGGGAGGCCCTTCAGTGGGAACTGAGACCGCTGTGGGTCCATCGAGGGAGACCCTGTGGTGGGAACTGAGGCAGCTGTGGTTCCATGGAGGGAGGTCCCCACAGTGGGAACTGAGACAGCTGTGGGGTCTATGGAGGGAGGTCCCACGGTGGGAACTGGGCTGTGGGGTCCATGCAGGGAGGCCCCACAGTGGCAACTGAGACAAGTTTAAGTAGTTGACCAGCAGCTGAACCCAGTGGCAGTTGCGGAGAAGCCTGGGGCTCGGGATGATGACTTCAGCAGCCACCGGGTGTGGGCACTACTGGAGTAAAGCAGCATCTGAGGAGATGTGGAGAAGTTCAGTTTGATGGTTTTTGTTTTTGTTTTTGGAGACTGAGTCTCTCTCTGTCGCCCAGGCTGGAGTACAACGGTGCCATCTTGGCTCACTATAACCTCCGCCTCCCAGGTTCAAGTGATTCTCCTGCCTCAGCCTCCCAAGTTGCTGGCTTTACAGGCGCCCTTCACCGCGTCTGGCTAATTTTGTATTTTTCGTAGAGACTGGGTTTCACCATGTTGGTCAGGCTGGTCTCGAACTCCTGACCTCAGGTGATCCGCCCGCCTCAGCCTCCCAAAGTGCTGGGATTACAGGTGTGAGCCACTGCACCTAGCCAGTTTGCTGTTTTTATAGTTTTGTATAAAGGCTAACTCAGCGTCTCTCCAGCAACCAGGCTCAATGTGTGTGCCTTTTGTGACGTGCAGTATTCACCAGCAGCCCTTATTCCTGAGATGCACACGTAACGAGTGCACTTTGTGTGTTTTCTAGAACTACACGCAGTACATCCCTCTGTCCATATATGACCTGCAGACATGGATGGGCAGCCCCTCGATCTTCGTCTATGACTGTTCCAATGCTGGCTTGATCGTCAAGTCCTTCAAGCAGTTCGCACTACAGCGGGAGCAGGAGCTGGAGGTGAGCGCTCTGGTGCTCGGAGAGCGGTGTGGGGTTTGCCTTTGTTTTCCCTAGGGTTGGGGTTTGGGTGGGGAGGTTGGGAGGTGTTGGACGTTCTCTGAATGGAGCAGGGCTCAGAATGCCAAGGGCAGGATGGCATATTCAATGCCGGGAGCTAGGGAGGCACTCAGCACACTTTTATTTTTGAAACATGTTCTGTTACAGCCCAGGCTGGAGTGCGGTGGTGCCATCTCCGGGCACTGCAGCGTCTGTCACCTGAGCCCAAGCAATCTTCCCTTCTCAGCCTTCGAGAGGTTGAGACTGCAGGTGCACGCCACACCGCCATGCCTAGCTAATTTTTGTAGTTTTTGTAGAGGTGGGGTTTCACCATGTTTCCCAGGCTGGTCTCAAACTCCTGAGCTCAAGCAGTGCATGTGCCTCAGCCTACAAAGTTCTGGGATTACAGGCTTGAGCCACTGTGCCCAGCCCAGTACAAACTTACAGGCTTATTTTTACATCTCATTTTACTCAATGTCATTTTTAATCCAAACATTAATTGATAACATTACTAGGGTCGATTTGTGCTCCAACAGTCTCTGCCTCCAAGATAAATGTGAAAATAAAGCAGACACGTTTATTTTAGGAGACATGGACCCACAGCTTCAGTTCCACGGTCTTCACTTCCACCAGTGCCTTTGTTACTGCCCCAGTTTCTTTTTCTGTTGTGTTAAAAAAAAAAAAAATCCCCGACAACCACTAAGCTAAAATGATAGAAAACAAACGAAAACAGCTGCCATTGGTAGCTCCCCCTTCAAAAAGCGGTGAGCCTCTGCACCGCTCTGATAATGAAGAGACATTTTGCTTGGTTGTTTTAATTAATATTTGATGTTTGAATTAAACAGTGAATTCTGAGGACAAATTGAAGAGGCAGTTTCAATTAAGAGGCCTCCATCTTGTGGCCTGCACAAGAGTGTCAGAATGAAACATTTTGCAGCCTCAGGGGGGTCATGCGTTCTGACTGGTTGCAGTATAAGAAATTCTCAATTTAGGAGCAAAAATGGTCTTGAGTATGTTTCCTCAAGCCTTTTTGAGTATATTCCATTTTAATGTATTATGTTTTCACATTTCATCAGAGGAAAATGCTGAAACAATCGGCAACAAAATTTGAAATTCTGTTTGGTAGACTTTCATGTTAATGTGTGTACAGTTGAATATTTTATATTTATTAAGTCTTTATGTGAGACACTGCAAAAGAGTGATTAAGTATAAGCGCTTTGTCCGTGAAAAAGGGTCCACACGCAACGCGTCTGTTTGTTTCTATGGTGAGGGAAGAAAGATCCAGGTTTGTGTGATCAGATTTTCCCCTTGCTTTTAGGCATTTCGTCTTGGCTTACCCAGGGGACAGGTTATCTAATGAGCATTAAGGAATTCAAAGCATTGAGAGGTAATTTATTTTTTCTTGCATCAAGTAATAAATATTGCCCCAAAAAAGGCAGATTTTACATTTATAATATGTAAATAAAAATGCCACAGAATCCTTCCTGAGCTCACCAGATTTATGGGCTGTAGAGTGGCTAAGGGAAAGACCAATCCATCAGCCTTAGTTAATTAAAACATGTTAAATGGAGACCCGCCCCCCTTTCAGCAGAAAACCAGCACCTCCAGCTCATGCATAATATCAAATGTTTGCATCCCAGCGCTTTGAGCATGTGCTCCGGCGGTACCATGTGTGCTCGCTGTATGTTGCCAGGGATTAATCAGCCTAAGACACTGTTCATTTCATCAAGTGTAACAGAAAAGATTCCCATGCATCTTTTTTTAGGGGAAAAAAATGTTTAATTGACTCATTCCACACGAACGAGATCAGATGAAAAATATGTTAACTGAGTTGGCAAATAGATGGCAAGACAACGCGATACCGTATGTCTTTAATTAGCTCTGATTTTTATCTTCGTTCTTTTCTTTAAATACAATGTAGATCAGTCTTATGTGTTTCTATTACACTTACTAATATTAGCTATTGTTCACTTGGTCTCTTACATAAACAGTGGAAATTAAAATGGTAAAATTAGCTCCTAGCTAATATCTTAATGTTCATTTTAGTCATTTTACTATCTGCTAGAGAAACAGCAATCCTGTGCAGCCTGTTAGGGTTTTTCTTTTAAAATATTTTTTGCCTCTTTACAGCTGGTCAAATTCTTCGTAAATTTACAATATGTTTTAATACTTTTTATTGTATGACATGTGAGCTGAAAGAAATTGACAGGTGAATGATTTGTTCTAGTGTTAAAGAACTGATTAAATGTAATGCAAGAAAATGGTTATTTGAACCAGAAAGCCTCCAAATAATAAACATTAACACAAACATGAATGACATAAATGTTAAGAGATGATGATCAGCTTTCATATTCTTAGTGGCACAGTGCTTGTCCTGGGACCAGGAGGTTTATTTATTGTGTACTTCTCTCTCAGGAGTGCCGTAGGTAGTGTAGAAGATGACTTCATGAAAGCACAGGTACAGTGTTGCACACACATCAGACCATCAGAGCCAGAAAATGGCATCTCTGTCACTCAGTAATCCTGCTTATATTTGTCATTGTGTCATATTTCTTTGTAATTTAAAAATTAAGGATAATATTCAAGTCTCTCCGCTTTCAGTCTTCTTTTATAAATATTTATTTTACCAAATTATTATATGCCATGGTTTGAAAAATCAAATAATACAGAAGGTTTATCATGAATAAAATAGTTCCTGGCCCCACACTTTCTCTGCTGAGAATCTGTGACCAAAGGCACCTCCTTTCCCTGTTTCCATTTCTAGTTCTTCCGGAGGGTGTCTGCTCTGTAGAGGACCTGCTGAGACCACTGCTTCTTGATTCGTCGATTTTAGGTTATCTGTGTGCTTTCTCTTAGGGTACAAACCAAGAACAGAGATGCCATTAAGTCCTGTTTAAAGAATGGAGAAACGGTGTGGAAGCCCGTTAGCAAAGAAGTCGATTACATGTAGATTCCATGCTGGTTTAAATTCTTATGTGTTATTTGTATTCAATAGTGAATTCTAAAGAGAAAATTCTAGATTGAAGAGGCTGCATCACTCACGACACCTTCTTGCTCCCCCCTTATTCCCTCTGTTGGGTTTCTCTATACTTTGTAACCTTTGCGGTTTTAAGTCATATCCTTATGCTTATATTTCCAGTTTTATCAGTAATGGGTCATTTATTCCATTTTCAAGGCTCTTAGCTTCCTTGTACTTTCTTCTCCCTTTTTTCTTTTACAGCTTCTGTTATCTGCACTTTTTGCGATTGTCTGTCGTTCTCTGACCCCGATTAACACCTCTGTGCTTGAGTGGAGATTGATTCTATAGGAAGACAAGCATTAAACCTTGTTACCTGATTATGGCCACATAAATATTGCTCACTTAGTGGCTAAATAGAGTACTGTGATTTCCATTTTATAACTGTTTTGTTTGTTTGCTTGTTTTCCTGGACATTTCCTATTTTCTTCTTGAATTATCTACCATGTTGCCACTTCCACCACTGATAGATCCGTAAGGAGAGCGGCAGAGCACAGAAGGCACCCTCTCCCCTCGTGTCTTCCAAGCTCTCCTGCCTCGCTCAGCCGATGGTGCCTATGGCCTCCTCCCCAGCGTCAGCTGGCTCCCCTTTGTAACTCTCCGGGATCCATCCCTGTGTCTAGATCCCACTTCTTCCCCTCTCTCGATTTTCTCCTTTGTTCTCCTAGAGGAAATCTTCAAGCACCACCCTAAGAAAGGATGTTTGGCGGTCTGAGACCGTCAGTATTTGAAGCAGTGGAAGTAATGAAAAATCTCATTACTGGGTTTTAGACAAATAGCAGTTTGTCTTTTTCACTAATAAGGTCTCTGAGGCAAATGATCGACTTTTCAGCAGTGCCCCTGGAGACCAGGCATCCTTGGCCAGCTGGGTTTATCCTCATGGTTGCGATATGCCCACCACATCTGCAGGTGTTCCATCTGCTTGGGAGGCAGGAGAAAATGGGGAAGGGGCAGTGCTGGCCACAGCTGTCTCTTTTATAAGGAAAGAACAGCCCGCCCTCTGTGTCTGTGGCTTCCACATCCTTGGAGTCAACTAACTGTGGCTCCAAGACATTCAGAAAAAAAAATTGCACTGTACTGAACATGTACACTTCTTCTCACCATGATTCCCTAAACAGTACAGTATAACAACTATGTTTACAGCATTCACATTGTAGTAGATGTTATAAGTAATCTAGAGATGATTTGAAGTACACCAAAATCTATGTGTAGGTTACATGCAAGCACCACACCATTTTTTATCTGTGCGTTGGCAGATTTTGGCATCTGTGGGGGTCTAAGAACCAATACCCTGGGAATATTGAGGGATGACTGCAACAAGCCGACTTCGCTTTAGACGAAGTTGGCCAGAGCCAGGTCACGCAGCACCCCAGCTGTGGTTGAGGGGTGGCTAAAGGGAGTGGACTTGGGGGTGTCTGTGAGATAATCCAATGAGGACCATCAGCCACATTGCCTGGGTAATGTCATCATTCTAACTACATCCATTATGGATAGCGTAGATATGGAATGTTAGGCAATTTTCAGTCTTCCAATGGTAGCATTATTACTAGCAGTGGATGAGTAGATGTTCTTGATAAGTCTGCCACCTCCATCCAGATAAACGCCATAAGAGGAATATTTATTGTCATCGTACACAGTATATGTATTGACTGAGTTAGAGAGAGAGAAAAAAGAGAATTCAAATGTTTTTGTAACAACTTTTATCTTGGATACTAAATCCTTAGCCTATAAACTAGAAAGGAAGGTGAAGTCTTAAAGACACAGATGCTCTTGGAAACAGAGCCCATGAAGTTTTGTCCATCAGTTTCTTCTAGTGGATATTTCTCAAGGGCAGTCACAACTCACCATCACTGAAGACGGCAGTCAAGCCCGGAGTGAAATCTAGGTGAGTTTCTCTTCTTTTTAATGGGAGGCCAGTAGCGAATTCGGTTGGTGGTAAAGACAATAATGCCTTTCTTCTGCTGGGACAGCACAGGCTTGACTGCTCCAGTAAGTCTTGTTCTGCATGTAGCCATCTTTGTTTGGTTTGGGGCTGGAGCATAGGCAAGTTCTTGGTGGGAGCCATGAAAATAGCCTGAGAATGACTTCTGGAGAACAGGTTGCTGTGTGTCAGAAGAGTCTTGTATGAAAGTTCAGCCCTGGCCGGTGTGGTGGCTCATGCCTATAATCCCAGCACTTTAGAAGGCCGAAGTGGGCAGATGGCTTGAGTCCAGGAGTTCAAGACCAGCCTGGGCAGCATAGCAAAACCCCATCTCTACAAAAAATACAAAAGTTAGCCAGCTGTAGTGACGTGCATGTGTCATCCCAGCTACTCTGGAGACCAAGGTGGAAGGGTCGCTTGAGCTCAGAGTTGGAGGCTGCAGTGAGCCGTGATTGTGCCACTGCATTGTGCCTGGGCAATAGCGTGAGACCCCCATCTCTTTAAAAAAAAAAAAAAGAAAGTTCAGCCCATGGATCACGGGCACAATTCACTTCTCCACTATTCCCCGACACTCTACAAGGCTTTTCTCAGGATGCTTCCGAGTAAATCATGTTTGTGTGGTGTCTCTAAACACGATTGTGTGGTCCAGTCCTGCCACCTCTAGCAGTACACTCCCAAAGCACAGAAACCTGTCAAACGGTCACTCACTGCCACGGCGAGAAGCTTGCTTGGGTCCACAGCATCCCTGAAGCTGCAGTGACTTAACTGCGGCCCCCCGGCCCCCAACCAATGTGAAAACCGATAGATGATACATTGGCTTCCTGCATTGATCCCCATAACTGAATTTTATGTGAAATAAATATTGTAATTCTGCCAAAAATGACTAACGTCTAGAATCTTCAAGTTTCCTCAAAAATATTAAATGCGTGTCTCACAGAACTAAGGTACTCACGTTCTGAAATCTTTGTCATTCCTTTGCTACTCCTGTAGATGCGCACACTGCATGCCTGGCATGGAATTCTGCAGCAAAAGGCAGTTCTCAGGCTGAAGGTTGTGATTGTAGTGATTGCTGAATACCATCAGTTCGTTCTTTGGGTACCTCTCCACAGGTGTGTTTCTTGATCACCGTTTCCTAAATGGGAGTTTGTGTGTGTGAGTTTGCAAATCTTCTCCGCGGACTTGCCATTGTCATGACATCTGTGATTCAGAGGAGGGATCTGCAGTGCCGATTCCACGGGAGCTCAGGCTCACCTGTGTTTCTCTTTCAAACGGTGATTTTCATAAGTGCTTCCCCTGTAATCTCATAGTTGGTTGTTTGTAGGCAGTAGGGACATGAGCTGTCATCTGTTATGTCACAACTGTATTAAGTGTTTCCTCTTTTCTAAGTTATCTCTGTTTCCTCCAGCATAATTTTTTTTCCTTTGGTTAATTTTGATTATTCTCTCTCATACTAGAGGTGTGTGATGATTTCATTGTTTCTCATATTTAAGAATGAAGAGAAGCTGCCCATCACTGCGTGTCTGTGTCAGGAAGCGTTGGCCAGAGGGCTTTGCTCGATGGGAAGTAGGGGACGCTGTCTGCTGCGCTGGGGACTCACTGACGCCCCCACGCTGAGGTCTTTATTTCTCTGGGCTCTAAATGACCACACTAGCTGCCTTTAATTTTCCCCAGATACGTCAGTAACTCTAGAGGAAAAAAACTCCACCACCACCCTGAGTGCTTTCTGGGGAGGGTGGTGGTGGAGGATCATTGCAGGACACCTGGCTTCAGGCACACAGGTGAGACGTTGGCTGTCCTGATGGCAGGTCTTCAGGTAACCCATGCCTTCCAGCCCACACCACTCCAGGCTTGGGCACGGGGGCCGCCTTCCCATTTCCCTTCTCTGCATGCATTCTAGACACTTTCGATTCTTCTTCTTTTTTTTTTTTTTTGAGACGGAGTCTTGCTGTGCCGCCCAGGCTGGAGTGCAGTGGCCAGATCTCAGCTCACTGCAAGCTCCACCTCCCGGGTTTACGCCTTTCTCCTGCCTCAGCCTCCAGAGTAGCTGGGACTACAGGTGCCCGCCACCTCGCCCGGCTAGTTTTTTGTATTTTTTTAGTAGAGACGGGGTTTCACCATGTTAGCCAGGATGGTCTCGATCTCCTGACCTCGTGATCCGCCCGCCTCGGCCTTCCAAAGTGCTGGGATTACAGGCTTGAGCCACTGCGCCCGGCCTCAATTCCTCTTTTTAACAAAAGTTGGCCAAAGTCATTTTACATACCTTATAGTTTATTTATAGTAAGCTGTAAGAACCCATACTTGTGAAGGTTTTCAAAATGTTAGAATATCTGCTCCCTGGTGTGAAGAAATGTGTCACGTAGTTGAAGCACATATATTCATTCTCTCTGTCTCTGTCATACACACACACACACACACACACACACACACACACTCCACCACCACAACCGAAGAGAAACATTTTTCATTTAGCAGAAATGCTGCCATTTCCACTGTCTATGGCAGAAGGGGAGTTCATCCAAAACATACAGTAGAAACCCCTTTAATTGGAATCCACAGAACGACCATCCACAAAGCCCCGCTGGGGAGAATGAAGCCACTGTGAGAGGTTAAGAGGATGGTGGGGCAGGGCTGGTGCTGGGAGTGGACCGGCAAGCTGACTTGCCGATCAGAAAGGAAATAGGTCACAGGAAAAGGAGGGGAAATACAGGCTCATGGAAGATGAGATCCACACCTGCCAGTGGGTGCTGGGAGGGCAGCCCCGCAGGGAGCAGGCAGCAGGAGCTGCCCAGCCTGGCCCCGTGTACCTGGCAGGCCTCGGGCTGTGGACACCCTCGCCTTTGGTTTGTGTGACGTCTCACAGTTGGTGGGACATTTGTGCCGTTTCATCCATCTTCAGTCTGCGCAGCTGAGCTGAATGTGACCGCCAAAGCTTTTGCTGCTTCTCTGTGCCCATGCACCATCCCTTTCTGTGGTTTGCATGGGGAGATAAAGGTCTTTTCTGTTGGCACCTTTCACAACTCCCAGTCCTAGAATTTGGAGGCTTCAGTAAAAAGAAAAGTGATTTCTCTGCATAAAAGATTTAAGAACCCTTACTGCTGATGATCTTAAATGAAGTTCACAGACACAGCAAAGCGTATCATTAGCACAGACAACTTCCAGAGTGCAGCTGAAGTTCTCCTTTCTTCACAAACGCTTTGCCGAGCCTGAAATCTTCCTCAGCTGACCTAATACAGCAATCTCCTGCACAGCGGCCTTGACAACGATGCGTTGTGTTGTAGCCTCTCCTCTACTGTCGTCAGCTTACTTTCCATCTGTTACGTAAACCTGTCAGGAATACCTCACGTTAAATTGATGCTCAGGAAGGATCTGTAGATTTGACTTGATAAATACATATTTGAATAAACTACCTTTAGTTGTCTTCTTTAGATGTATCTATGATGCATTAAATATATTTGATCTTTAATTGATTTGTATGAAATGTGACAAGAAACAAAGAAAACTTGATTAGCCTTAATTCATGAATACAATATACTATTTGCACTTGTCACAAAACTGGGAGCTTTCCCCAAATTCTTAGAGTTTAACCTTTTTTCCCCCTAATTTCATCTGTTTAAAAGTATTATCTGAAATTGCTTGATATTCTGGATCACAGCTGATGGCCAGCACTATGGGATGCAGAATGGGACACTGTGATCCCAGCAGGATCCATCTGCCTGGCCCTGCTTGCTGTCGCAGGAACACTTCTGCACCCAACACTGAGGCCGAGGGGGCTCACCCTGCCCCGACACTGAGGCAGATGTCTTTCACAAGGGATCCTGATGGCACAGGGCAGTGGAGTTTCTGGCTGAAGGTGGAGCCTCATGAGAGGAGAGGGGCAAATGGAAAGTAAGTGCTTTCACTGAACACTGAGGTCAGAAACACGGAAGAGGTGTTCATTCTCACCCATCCTCTCCAGCATCACACGATAAGCCCGTTTGCGCAGAAGGCAAGGGCAGGAAACAGGCATAGAGATCAGAAAAGAAGAAGTTAGACCATCTTTTCTTGAAGATGAAGTGATCACCCGTGTTGAAATGTCAGCCGTAAGTATCACCGTGGGATTTACAGAACACTCCATCCAACAGCAGCCAATACACACACTTTTCCAGTGTCCGTGGAACATTCATCAAGGTCGGTCATAAAATAAACCTCAACAAGTTTTAAACAACACAGAATGTGTTCTTTAACCACAAGAGAATCAGCTACACGTCAATAAACACAAGAGAAAAATCTATGAAAAAAATTAAACAATTTTTCTAAATAATGTATTTCTAAATAAGTATTTCTAAATAATGGGTCAGAAGCCTCAAGGGAAAATTTAAAAAAATATATAGAATTAGATGAAAACAGATGAAATTATTGAATTTCATAATGAAATTCATAATGAAAATAGATGAAATTATAGAAATTAGATGAAAATAGAATATACAACATATCTGTATTTATAGGATGCAGATAAAGCAGTATTGAAAGAGAAATTTATAGCACTAAATTTATAGCACTAAAATGCTTAGGTTAGAAAAGAGGAAAGATATCAAATTATTAATATAAATTCCTGCCTCAAGATATTGGAAGAGTAAAATAAACCAGAAGCAGTCGGAAGAAAGGAAATGATAAGGAGCAGAAATCATTGAAATTGAAAACAGAAAAACAGTGGAGAAATATCAAAAGCTGATTCTCAGAAAAAATCAATGAAATGGATGCATTCCTAGCAGTACTAACAAAATAGAAGAATCAAGAGGGAGGTGGGAAGATCTCTACAGATCTTGCAGCCACTCAAAGAATAATGAACAACTTTACACTCTTAAATTCAGCAACTAAGAGGGAACGGAGCAATTCCTCGAAAACTCCCAGCTGTCAAAATTCAACCAATTGCCTGTTCTGAGTATTATCTGTTCAGCATTAGATAATCTGAATAATCCTAGAATCATGAAAGAAATTGAATTTGTCGTTTAATTCTAATTGTCTGAAACATAAATCTCCAGGCATACATGGTTTCACTGGAGACTGTTGCCAAACATTTAAAAAGAACAAGCTCTTCCAGAAGATAGAAGGGTTGGGAACACATTTCAATTCATTTTATGAGGCCATTATTATCCTAATGCCAAAACCAGACACACCGTTCACAAAGAAAATAAAAAACAGCAAACCAGTATCTGTCACAAACTTAGATGCCGAAATCCTCAAATACAATAATAGCAAATCAGTTCTAGCAATTTATAAAAGGAATTATATACTGTGACTTAGTGGGAATTTTTTACAGCTGTAGAAGTCTAGCTCAGTGTTTAAAAATTAATTAATGTACTTCGTAGCAACAGACTAAAGATGAAAAATCATACGATCCTATCAATTGATGCAGAAAACTCTTTCAACAAAACACAACACTTATTCATGAGAGAGAGAAAAAAAAAACTTGCAGTAAACTAAGAATAGAGAAGAACTTCAATTTGATTTTTAAAAAAATCTGCAAAAACCTACAGCCGTCCTTTTACTTACTGGTAAAAGATTGAATGTTTCTGCGTTCAGATTGGAAGCAAGGCAAGGATATCCATTCTTATCAGTGTTGTTCAATAGAAGTACTGGAGGTTCTAGCCAGTGCAATAAGACAAGAAAAAGACATCATTGGTTATCAGGGAAATGCAAATCAAAACTACAGTGAGGTGCTTCCTCATGCCACTAGGGTGGCAGCAATAAAACAGATGGGTAATAACAAGTGTTGGTGAGGATGTTGAGAGATTGGAATCCTTGCACACTGCTGGTGGGAATGTAAAATGGTACGGCTGCTTCAGAAAATAGTCTGGCAAGGTTCTCAAGATGTGAAACTGAGGGTTAGCCCGTGACCCAGCAAGAGAGTGGCATGCACTGTAGAATAGCACTTGGCCCATGCTAGGCACTCAGCTGACCCCTGCTGGCTTGGCTAATGAGCAGACTAAAAAGACTCCTCCCTGGCAGTGTGGGGGCCCTCCGAGTGGAGGGTGGTGCTGGTGTGGGGGCAATCCAGGTGGAGGGCAGTGCAGGAGGCCGTGGCAGGCGGTGGCAGTGCTTAGACTAAGGTGGTAGATATTGGCAAGGCAAATGTTTGCATCAGGGGTTCATTGTGAAGGACAAGTGATTCGCACAAGTGAAGGATGAAGATTAGATGGAGGACGCAAGCAAAAGAAGTTAAAGGCAACGCCAGTGTTTTTGGCCTGGGTGGAATGGAGCGGCTGTCTCCTGAGCCAGGAGGACCATGAGGCTGGAGGCTGGATGGAGGTCTTGGGGTGCAGGACACAAGAGCTCTCCTCAGGCAGTGTGGGGTGTGAGGTCCCATCAGAGATGTTTGTTCAGCATCTCCTGTAAATTAGGAAGGGTGACAGGGCATACAGCAGCACGCAAATGGACAAACCCTGGCTGTACTTTCCTGAGAATGCATCAGAAGGTAGTCAAGTGTCATCCTGGAACAGACAATGACTGAAGCCACAGGGTGGTGACGAGCCCCCATGTGGTTCGTGTGGCTGCAGAGGAGACGCCAGTCGAGGCCTGCACTCAGTGGTGTGTGTAGAGTCTGGTAAATGGAGGGGCACTGACAGACCAGACCAGAGAAGTAGCCGGGGAGTTGGAGGGAAACCAGGACTCATGGCCTCAGTAAGTCAGGAAGAGCCTCAGGAAAGCCTCTAGAAGTAGGGACCGTTCGCTGATTGCTGTGCTGCCGAGTGGCTCACACGATGAGGACCAAGGATGGACTGTTGCCTTTGTGGACACAGGGCCATAGCTGGACTTAACAAAAGCAGTTTCAGCGCAGGGCGGTGGGCCCTCATGTGATTCTAAACTGTTCAGGAGAGGGTGGGCGATGCCATGTGGAAGCTCCTGAGGGAGGTTTGTTTTCTTTACATGGACGTTGTGAGAGCATGTGTTTGTGCTGATGGGAGTAACCTGGCAGAGGGAAAAGCTGATGTGTGGGAGGCAGAGAGCTCATGAGGGCGGCCCTTAAGTAGGTGTGAAGGGAACAGGATCCAGTACACGAGGGGAGGAGCTGGCTGGAGGAGGAGCGTGGACGGTGGTCATTCCAGAGGGGGATGGCAGCACATGCGCACAGAGGCCAGGTTTGGAGGAAGGGTGAATACACACGGCACAATCGAGTACAGGAGGAGCAGGTACACACACATACACACACGTATATAAGCACATGCACATACAGACATGTACACATACACATGCACGTAGACAACATGCACACATGCACACATATACTCACCTACATTTACATACACACATGTACACACAGACATATATGCATATAGACATGCACCAATGCCCCACACGTGTACACATGTACACATACACATATGTGTCCACATATATACATATACACACATGCACATACACATACAGTGTATACAGAGAGACACAACATACACACATATATACATGCATGCCGCATATTTTCATTGTTTATAACATGCACACACACAGACACGCAGCACGCGATACATGTGTCTATACACACACACACCTATATACACATAGATACATGCCCACCTATACATACATATACACACATATACATGCACACAGAAACATGGACATATACACACATGCACACATATATACACAGGTACATGCTTATACAGACATGTACATCTACACATTCACCTATATACACACGGAGTCCTGTATACTCACATACATACGTACATACACATGTATATACATGTATACACCTAAACACATACACATACTGCTATGTGTGTTTTGGTGCCATGCCGCAGCCCATTCCTAGTGCTTCACATGCGTTCCTTTCTAATTGGTGTTTGTTTTGGAAGGTGGAGTGAGTACGTGTGTCTGGATCCGGCCTTATTAGATTGTCCTTTGCGCGCTGGGAATAACACCCACTTTCTGCTCAGCTCTTCCTAGTTTCTCCAGCTTTCCCTCTCCTCCTTGTTAACAGAATTGGAACCCTTCCTGTCTTCCTGTCTCTTTCCTGTAATTAGCCAAGGCTCTCTCTCTTATGACTCAGTTCATTAGAGTTAAGTAAGCAGAAACACAGCAGCTGATGATGAACGAAATGTTTCCGGGGGTGAAGGCACCCATCTGGCAGGGGGCAGGGCCCTCTTTCAGGTTCCGCCATGCAGAGAAGAAGCCGCAAGGACCGAGGGCGGCCAGAAGGAAATGTCTAACCTGAGCCGTAGAACGTAAGAAGTTGCCAGCATAAAGACAGGAAAGGCACGTCAGTGACAGAGGCAGGAGGAGAGGCCAGGACACGTGATCCACTTGTGTAGGGAGCTCCAGCAGTGCGCTCGGAGTGCTGGGCATTGCCAGGTCTGGAAGAGGTCATGAGTTTTTGGGAAAGGTGTCTGCGTGGGCTAGAAATCATGGAACAAATCATAAAGCCAGTAGTACTTTAAACCCAGATGCTGCTTTTATAACTCACTTTGCTACTTTGCCCTTGGCAGCAAGGGTTGGGGGCACAGCCCTGGCTACTAGCACAGCCCTGGTTACTAGCAGAGCCCTGGTTACTAGCCCAGTTCTGGTTACTCGCACAGTCCTGGCCGCTAGCCACCTCTGCTAGAGACTACCCAAAGAATATGCCATGAGTTAGCTCTTTCTCCCCCTCCTGCCACTGGTCAGCTAAGCCTTCCTCCTAAAAATCTCTTGTTGACAAAGAGGGTGCAGAGTTTCCAGTCTCTCCTTTAGTTGACTATAAGAGATATTAGCGTGATTTCTAGTTGACCATCTTCACAGAGTTGCAGAATGATCACAGCATTTAGAAGCTGTTGAGTTGCTAACAGCTAAGTGACTTTGAAATAATGAATACTTCATTTGGGGGAACTCAGGGTCATTGTGACAAACGGTTGTTATGAAGAGGCCCTAGCCGGCCTTGGAAGGGCAGGCTTGACGCTTCTCCACGTCCTTGGGAGTCTTCATCCACCAGAAGGAGCTCCTTCTGCTCTCTCAGCCTGGATGTGATAGTTGCCAGCAATAGGCACAACTTGGTTTTTAAATTAAAATCTAATATTTGATATACATAATTATATCAACGATATATTAAAAATATGACTTCTGCTTTGCATCTGCTGTTTCTGTTACACTGTGTGTCACATGATAGATGCCACATTAATACCTTTGACTATTAATAGAGTTGGATAAGTAATACACTGACTCCTTTAGCAGCCTCAGTCTTTCTTTGAACTTTGCAAAGATGGCCATTTGTAATTAGGTATTGTTGAATTGAGAATAAAAGTTACTTTAAGGCAGAACTAAAAATGTTACCGAGGAGATGTTATTTTCAGAAAATACTTGGTAAAGACTCCTCTGGAGTTATTAGTACCGTATCTCATCATAAAGATGCCTCTTATATGGATTTGAGAAGGGAAAGAAGCAGCCCAGTGTTAACGTTTTATTTAGAAAATGTGAGGCCGGGTGCGGTGGCTCACGCCTGTAATCCCAGCTCTTTGGGAGGCTGAGGCGGGCGGATCACCTGAGGTTGGGAGTTTGAGACCAGCCTGGCCAACATTGGTGAAACCCAGTCTCTACTAAAAATACAAAATTAGCCTGACGTGGTGGCGCATGGCTGTAATCCCAGCTACTTGAGAGGCAGGAGAATCGCTTGAACCCAGGTGGTGGAGGTTGCAGTGAAGTGAGATCATGCCATTGCACTCCAGCCTGGGCGACAAGAGCAAAACTCCATCTCAAAAAAAAAAAAAAAAAACACAAAGTGCCATGCAGGTGATCCCCACTGCCCCCACAGCAATGCTTTCTACAGGGAGTGGATGGCAGGCCTGGGGTGAGCTGCCCGCTTACATCGTGAACTGCGCGTGCACTGACTCCACGTTACCCACGCGTGGGGACGATGCAGCAGATGTCTTTTTTGGATCTGGTTGCTGTGTAGCGCATCGCAAGACTTTTCTGGATCCTTCCCAAATCCTCCAGAAGACTCTGGAGAGCATATAAAGATGAGAATCTTTCTTGTGTTTGAGTCCCTAGGCTCCCCAGGAGAAACCCCTTTGGGTACACTTTCAACCTGGACTTGCTCTTCAGGAAAACCGTGGCTCCGGGCTGGAATTGGTCACTTTTAGGCCTGGGCACTGTTCACAAGTTTGGCCAATCCCGAGTACTCAGCCTTACACGCAGGCCTGTGTCTGAAAGATCATTTCAGTTACAGGGTCAGTATCTTAGATAAATGCAAAACCAAAACAATGTATAGGAGATAACTCATCTGTTCAAATAGTTTTTTTTTTCCCCTTGGTTTAGCAACCCTTAGAAGAATGTTCATTGGCAGAACGCTTTGGCTTGAATATCAGGATGTTTTTTAGAAATGCTCTTGGTTCTGGCCGGGCGCAGTGGCTCAGGCCTGTAACCCCAGAACTTTGGGAGGTCGAGGCAGGCGACTCACTTGAGGTCAGGAATTCGAGACCAGCCTGGCCAACATGGCGAAACCCCGTCTCTACTAAAATACAAAAATTAGCTGGGTGTGGTGGTGGCTGGTGCCTGTGATCCCAGCTACTCAGGAGGCTGAGGCAGGCGAATGGCTTGAACCTGGAGGTGGAGGTAGCAGTGAGCCAAGATTGTGCCACTGCATTTCAGCCTAGGCGACAAAGCAAGACTCCCTCTCAAAAAAAAAAAAAAACACACACGTACACATATATAATATATGTATTATTGGTTCTAATACCCCTAAAGCAAAGAGCTCTCCTATGTACCCTTCCATGCACCCAGTAGTGTGGTGGGAAAGAAGGAATTCAGCATGCTTCCTTCTGGGCCTGGCAGACAGGTACCAGGTGAGTGGAGCACTGTCATTGCCTGTCACCTGCTCTTGGAACCTCTGCAGTGAAAGGGCATGTCGTCTTGTCTATACATCAACGTGCTTTGGGGGGCTTGTTAAGTAGTTGGGGTTTCTGTCAATGATCACACTGAATCGGGAAGTGGAGTTTTTGCATATTTGCAATAAAGCTCTTTCTACATCTACCTGTCCGACTGCTCACTTGGCAACCACAGAATGCTTCCAGTGTCCACTGTGCTTCAGGAGGCGTTAGGCCAAGCGCCCATGCATCTCAGGGTGCAGACTGAGATAGGCACAGCAGACGCAAACCCAGCAGCATCTGGACCACGGGGGGCTTTGCCTCTCCACCAAACAAGACACAGACTTCTTGGTCCCTAAGGAAGTCCCCTTCAAACCTGCTGAGTTCTCATGTGGCTCTTGTACACTGGAGACTCGCCCCACCACCCCATGCCTTCCTGTGTTCTAGTGCTGACTTGGAAGAAAGGTAGTGTTGGTATGAAAAGTGTTATATTTCAGAAGCTTGCCACAAACGGTTGGCAGCAATGGAGGGACTGCAGTGTTTAGAGGCTGTGGCAGGAGGACCTGCTGGATGGAGGGACTGCAGTGTGTGTTTAGAGGCTGTGGCGGGAGGACCTGTTGGATGGAGGAACTGCAGTGTGTGTTTAGAGGCTGTGGCGGGAGGACCTGTTGGATGGAGGGACTGCAGTGTGTGTTTAGAGGCTGTGGCGGGAGGACCTGTTGGATGGATGGAGGGACTGCAGTGTGTGTTTAGAGGCTGTGGCGGGAGGACCTGTTGGATGGAGGGACTGCAGTGTGTGTTTAGAGGCTGTGGTGGAAGGACCTCTTGCTCACTTCTCAGTAATGATTAGACAGTAAATTTAACATAGAAACAACTTAACAAAAAGAAAAGCTTTTCATATAGGGGGACTTTTTTTGGTTTGTTTTTGGAAATGGGTTTGCTCTGTCACCCAGGCTGGAGTGCAGTGGTGCCACCACAGCTCACTGCCACCTTGAACTTCTGAGCCCAAGGGATCCTCCCACCTCAGCCTCCTGAGTAGCCGGGACTACAGGCACGCACCACTACACCAGGCTAATTTTAAACAACTTTTTTGTAGAGACAGGGGTCTTGCCATCTTGCCCAGGCTGGTCTCAAACTCCTGAGCTCAAGCAGTCCTCCCATCTCAGCCTCTTGAGAAGCTGGGACTACAGGCATGCACCGCCACACCCGGCTAATTAAAAAAATTTTGGAGTGATGGGAGTCTTTCCATCTTGCCCACGCTGATCTTGAACTCCTAGGCTCAAGTGATCCTCCCACCCCAGCCTCCCAAAGTGCTAGGATTACAGATGCGAGCCACCACGCCTGGTTATAGAAAAAGAAAAGCTAAAACTAGTAAAGCACACGGATATTTTTGCTGTCTTTCTGCTATATACATACCCCTTTGAAAAGGGAAATAGGAATATTGAACTTAGTTTTTGCATAAAGGGCCATTTCCTCCCACGTAAAGTTGTTTCCTTTTTAATCCTCTGCCAGCCATTCTTACAGGGCCAGTGGTAGTGGTGCTGATTAAAATAACACAAGTCTGCCAACAGTCCCAGACAGACATCGCAAATGGCGCCTTCCACAGTTCAGGACTGTGTGCTTCACTCCATGGAGGTCTGCCTCAGATGCCTCCCCCTCTCCTCCCTCCCAGCGCCTTTCTGGAGGCCAGGGCGAGTGCATTTCCATCAAGCGTAGGAGTCAGCACTTCCTCACAGCCTTCCCGTGCCCTCCCAGCACCAGGCTCACATGTCCGCTCCTACCCATCGCATCCGCCTTTTGTGATGCGGGTCTGAATAGCTACAGGTCCACATCGTGCCTGGACATCATCTGCCTTAGCGGGCCTGTCACAGCAGACCTGGAAACTCATGTTCTGTGTAGAGCAGGTTGCATTGCTGATGCTGTTTTAGCTTATAGAGCCTAGAGCCCAGAGCCCAGGAAATGGTTTTAAACATGATTTTGCCTTCCCTCTTCCCTCTTCTTTAAAAAGCACCACTCCTTGGTGATGCTTGGTGATTGTTGCGCAGCTTGCAAATATACCTAAGGTCGCTGAACTATACATTTAAAACGGTTAGCATGGCAAATTTTATGCTACATGTAATTTACTGTCATAAAAAAACCTCATTCCTCTAGAAATTGCAGATTTTATTGAAAAGTTTATATTATTAAGTATATGAGAATTTGATTTGTACTCTGGGTTTAATGTTCCTGTGATAGAATGGGTTATTAATAAAACTAGCAGTCGTTAGTACCTTCCATTTGAGATGTTAAAAACAAAAGTTTGCCAGAGTCAGATGACAGTGCATTCTGTACCATCACCGCTGTGCGAGATGGCTGTGAGTGAATACACCTCTGTGTGTATTTCATTCCAAAAGCACTGGGAGTGCTGTCTGGAGAAGGCTCGGCAGCTTTCATGTTGGCATCGTAGGTGTTTGGTGGAGATTCAGGAGGATCCAGATGGGATAATGGTGCCCCTAAAATCGGGGGCAGTGCCGGGCACTCTGGACACACGTGCTGGCCCAGCTGCAGGGCAGTCATCCTTGGGGCCTCTGTGCCCTCATCATCAAAGCTGTTTTAACATGGAGCTGAAACCTCATGGGGATGGTAAAAAGCAGATGAAATAATATACGTGAAAGAGCTGCGACAAATACTAAGAACTTCACAACTAAAAGTAAGGAGCAGGGAAAGGGCAAAAATGCAGACACAGACACATTCTCTCCCGTCAAGCTGTGAAGCACATCGTAGCCCTCGGTGACTAAAAGCCATGTGTTCTGGACGCATCTCACCCCCCCCCCCATATTCATCACCACTTACAATATTCATTTGTAATAGCGCCTCTTCTTCATGGAGGCCTGCCACAGTCTGAGTAAACAGAAGAGTGATCTTGTCCCTGTGGTGTTCACAAAACAAGCCCTAGGAATTGTGTAAGGCACAAACAGTGTCCAGGCCCTGGATCTGGGATGACCAGTCTCTGTCGTGTGATGCTCCGGCCCTCGTGCTGACCGCTTGATCCACGACCCCACATTAGCAGGAGGTGCTCTCGGTCTGAAGCCTCGCTCGGTACCTTGTTGTTCCACGTCCCTGGCCTAGACGGGCAGACGAGATTGGGCCCTACAGCAGAATGCTTTCCGTTACAGCCGAGTAATAGGTGTTTGTAGCCACGTGAATGAAGGAGTTCTGCAAGCCACGTGGCCCCGCATGATCAGCATTCTTGGGGTTTTGTGTTTTCATTCCTTTAGCTATCTACATGGTATGCCCAGGCATCACGTTTCAGGGTAGCTGAGGCGAAGCCAATGCAGGTTCCGTCTCCACAGCCTGGGGTGTGCTCTTGTTTTGTCTGTTCCCTGTCTCTTTCTATCCCTTTGTTTCCTGCTGCCCTTTCTCCTCTCCCCTCTCCCTGCAACAAAGGACCAGCCTTGATGATGCCGCTGGAGGGGCTTTGTGAGCCGAGCTCTCCCAGCGTCCATGGGGCCTCCCTTCTAGCAGGTGGGCCCTGCATGCAGCCCACGGTGTCCGAGGACACCCCCAGCTGAAAGCATTCTACTTGGCGGAGCTGGTTCTGATACTGTCCAGCTCTTGTCAGTTATTCCCAGGAGCAGGCAGAGCAGTGTGTGTACATAACCCCTCGTGTGCTATGCTTATTCAATTTTACTGGCCAAAATGCCAGGAATTCTTGTGAACTTCATTATTTCTGAAAGCGACAGCAAAGCCTCTTGTGGATTACTGAAATGGCCACATAGAGGCAATGTAGGTAGCCAGGGAAAGGGATCACAATCTCAATGCTAGAATAATTGTACTTGGTAGTAGAAGGATCCTATGTTTTGCTCAGTGCTGTGGTTTTTTGGTGAAAGAGGAACCCACCTGCTTATCCTTGGCAGTGTAGCAAACTCATGGATCAGACAGCCCTGTCATTTTTTAAACCTTTGAATGTAATGCATTATTTAAAAGAAAGAAGAGTTACACTTTCAATTAGATTTCATTTGGTAAAAGTGAAATTTTCTGTGCATTTTAGTAGTAAACAACAATTCACTTAGTGCCTTTCTTCCTAAAATGGCACCATGATATCAGCTTCACATATGATACTTTTACATGACCAAAGTCTCATTGAAATAAATATCAACCGGCATTCCTATCCCTACTTTAAAGAGAGATTAAGTTTTGAATTTAAAAAACACCCCACCTTTCTCCCTGATAACAAAAATTTTTTATTCTACTTTAAGTTCTGGGTACACGTGCATAACGTGCAGATTTATTACATACCTATACATGTGCTATGTTGGTGTGCTGCACCCATTAACTCGTCATTTACAAAATTATTGCACATTTGTTTGTAGAACATTTAGAGAAATCCGATGAAGATGGGAGAAAATAAACCCTCCCTAATCCCCCACTTGGGGATGCGCGTTCGCTCCACTCGGTGACGCGTGCTCACTCGCTTGCTCTGTCTGTTTTCCAGTCTCTTTTGATGGGTCGCTTTAGTCAGCCCACTCAGACTCACATTTTGTGCTTTGCTTTTTTGTGGGTGATGGAGTTCACGTCACATAACCTGAACACCATAAGGGGCCGGGCGCAGTGGCTCACGCCTGTAATCCCAGCACTTTGGGAGGCTGAGGCGGGTGGATCACAAGGTCAGGAGATCAAGACCATCCTGGCTAACACAGTGAAACCCCATCTCTACTAAAAATACAAAAAAATTAGCTGGGCGTGGTGGCGGGCACCTGTAGTCCTAGCTACTCGGGAGGCTGACGCAGGAGAATGGTGTGAACCCAGGAGGCGGAGCTTGCAGTGAGCCAAGATTGCGCCACTGCACTCCAGCCTGGGCAACAGAGCGAGACCGCGTTTCAAATAATAATAATAATAATAATAATAATAATAATAATAAATAAACCATAAGACACCATGAAAGACCTGGTGGACACTGATACCATCCTAGGGTAAGTAGGGGCCTGCAAAGAGGAAAACCGGGAAGAAAACAGAGTTGACTGAGACGTAACCAGGCTGTGCCGTCAGAAGGGCCTTGGGAATGAGACGGACAGTTTTCCAGGCTTACAGTCAGCCTCCGGAGACAGTTCAGCAGCGGTGTCTGTCTCCAGAGGACTTTCCGGTGAAAACTGACCGCCTGAGTTGATTTCTTCTTTCCTTCTGTGTTACAGCTCCAGCTTACTCTTTGGTTGTGACCAGCAGCTAAGTCACACTCTCTTTTCCCGAATGTTCTGCCCTTTAGGTAGCTGCAATCAACCCAAATCACCCTCTTGCTCAGATGCCTTTGCCTCCGTCAATGAAAAACTGCATCCAGCTGGCAGCCTGCGAGGCCACCGAGCTGCTGCCCATGATCCCCGACCTCCCGGCTGACCTGTTCACCTCCTGCCTCACCACCCCCATCAAGATCGCCCTGCGCTGGTAAGTGGCCCCTGCTGTGCCCCCTGGGACCCACTCACCTGGGCTTTCCCACAGGAATCCCAGCCCATGTGGGTCCCAGGCATTCACCTCGTCCCAGGAGCCCACGTGACAGACATGAGTGTACCCCGTCTTCTTTTTGTGTCATTCAGGATTCAGGATTCCCGGTGGAGGCTTGGGTTTTACTCTTTGAGAGTTCAAGATCCTTTCTTCCTTCTGATCTGTTCGTGGGTAGCTCACTGCTTTGTGATTTCCAAGAACACCCTCCCCTTATCTTTGTTCATTTCGGAGATGTCTTAGTACCAGGATTGGTCATGCTGGAAACTGGACTTTCTTTCGGGGGAAGAAAAGGCTACTATGAAAAAGGAAGTCATTTAATTCCTTGCTTGAGTTGAAGCATAATCTTTCCATTTATTTTAGCCATGAAAAAAAAGCCATGATTTTCTGTCTCCATCCTTTTAAAAGTTATAGCCATTGGGAGCATGACTGAAGAAATGCGTGTGATATTCCAAGACGGTGGAAGCCGCATTTCAGTCCCGACATCGCCAGCAGAACGCACAGTGGGATGTGTGTGTTTCCTGCCTCCAAATCCAATATTCTCCCTTAGACCATCTTGCCGCTCTTTAATAACTACTTTCCCATGTTATGTTTTGCTGAAAAGCTTGTATGTCATGGCTGTTACCGGCTGGTAGATAAATACTCTCCCTTGAGGTGCTGTGCGAACGGTGCAGCTGTGCAGCAGACACTGTGCTGTCGGCCGCGGACGCTCCTGAGGCTTCTGTCAAGATGGCCTAACACTCCAGGCAGTCTCCTGCCTTCTCACCCACAGTCCTGCTTGAGGCCAGGAGTTCGAGACCAGCCTGGCCAACATGGGACTGGTGGAGCCTTTTATTCCATCATCTCCTATCTTCGGGGGCACCGAAGCAGTCGTGCAGGAAATCGGGAGTGGGGGATGGGAAAATGAGTGGGAATGAGGCCTGTTCCATGGCAGTGTCCATTGTGCGTCTGCAGAAGCCTCAGCCTGCAGGCCCTGGGTGATTCTCTGCTTGGTTCTTCTTCTATAGTAGTTTTTCTTGGTCTGTTTGTCTGTTTTGTGTTGCTATAACAGCATGCAACAGACTGAGTAACTTATAATGAATTTGCTTTGCACTCTTTAGATTGATGTATGATAGTTGTACGTATTTTGGGGGTCTAGGTGATATTATGATCAATGCATACAATGCGTAATGATCAAAATCTGGGTAACTGGGATCTATCCAACTTATCCATCACCTCAAACATTTATCTTTTCTTTTCAATACTGTTTTTTCTACCTCTCAATGTCTCTTTCAACAACATGAAGCTGAACCAGGTACTATGAGCACTCACCTAATTTCTGGTTTGTATGAAGGCGCTTTCTGTGTGTGCTGATAGTTGTTACACTGGTGTCCTTGCTGCGGGAAGACTGGCGCACTGGAATGTTTGAAATAAAGAACACAGTAGATGGGACCCATAGCAGGAGAGACACTGCTGGAGCCAAATGAATGGCCTGGAAGGCTACAGTGGGGGCTCACAGGAGGCCATGGGAAAGGATCGAGATGGGAAATAGAAAAGCCAGGAGATGCAGAGTAGGGAGATAGAGGCCCCAACATGCAGACTGGAGGCATCCCGTGTTGAGAGAACAAGCACAAACCCAGTGCATTTCCTCGAGTAGACAGGTGTCTCTCAGGCACTTCGTTCTCCTGCCGTGAGTGGTAAGGACTTGACTTCCCTCCGCGCACAGCCGTGCGCTCCTAAAGACGCCTGGGCCAGATGTGGCAGTGGGCCAGATGTGGCAGTGTGTCCTGTAGTCCCAGCTACTCGGAAGGCTGAGGCAGGAGGATCATTTAAGCCCAGAAGTTTGAGACCAGCCCTGGGAACACAGGGAAATCCCATCTGTAAAATAAAATAAAATAAGATAAGATAAGATAAGATAAGATAAGATAAGATAAAATAAAAAAAAAAACATAAAATATAAAGCAGGCTTTCACACCGAGGCTGCTGGCCTTGGTATTCTGAAATGAGCACCTGGCCTCTGACTGGGGAATGTGCTTTCTCTCTACCAAGATGTGATGCATCATCCCAGTAGCCTCTGAAATCCTTGTAGGAGTTAGGACACAGTCAGATTTTTTAAAGTAAGCATTTAGTAGGAAGTGCAGTGAAAAGCAAACCAATACAGTTACCATAAGAGGGACTTTGAAATCAATATGCCACAGTGGCAGACAGTGGTCATCAGATAACCACTGCCTGGAACAATTGAGCGGTGTCTCAGGTGGCAGCTCTTTTACAATAAACTGCTTTCTCCCATACTGAAGTACTGAAATTAGGTTG
This sequence comes from Rhinopithecus bieti, assembly GCF_001698545.2. Lineage (NCBI taxonomy): Eukaryota > Metazoa > Chordata > Mammalia > Primates > Cercopithecidae > Rhinopithecus > Rhinopithecus bieti. Next base: position 2,268,790 of record NW_016806979.1, on the reverse strand, counting down.
AACATGACATTTTGCTGGGTGTCTGTAGCCTGTGAGTGGTAATGGACTATGTTCATTAAAGAATTATCAAGTGAAATGTGTAGTTTTATGTGAGCTAAGTTAAAAACCACCAGAGTTTTTTTTTTCCAGTGGAAGGGTGAGATAGTTTGTCAGACAGTAATTACATATGTTTTAGGATTACGGTTTTATTTTTTCATTTTGAAAAGTCAATTTATTTTCTAATTAAAATGAAATACACATTCTTTTCAGAAAATTACTAAAAGTCAAAAGTAGAAAAAAATTATCCAAGATTTTACCATCTAAGGACAACTAGTGTTCACTTTTGATGTATTGCCTGTTGACCTTTTCTGTGCATGTACATTTTGCAGTGATGTAAGTGGACAGAATTTAGCCAGAGCCTAGGGCTTTAGGACTTAGGCATCAGGAGTATGAGGGTGGGAAGGTTCAGCCTAGCACTCTGATGGAAGTCGGCAGACCTGGTTCTGTGAAGGGGCAGACACACTTGGGTTAGGCTTTTTGGGCCAGACAGTCCCAAGTCTGCTGTTGGCAGCATGAAAGAGCCACGGGCAATATATAAACCAGTGAGCATGGCTGTGTTCCATTGAAGCTTGCTTTTTTTTTTTTTTTGAGACCAAGTCTTTTCTGTTGCCCAGGCTGGAGTGCAGTGGTGCGATCTCGGCTCACTACAACCTCTGCCTCCTCGGTTCAAGCGATTCTCCTGCCTCAGCCTCCCGAGTAGCTAGGACTACAGGCACCCGCCACCATGACTGGCTAATTTTTGTATTTTTAGTAGAGGCGAGGTTTTACCATGTTGGCCAGGCTGATGTCAAACTCCTGACCTCAGTTGATCTGCCTGCCTCAGCCTTCCAAAGTGCTGGGATTACAGGCACGAGCCACCGCACCAGGCCTCCGTCAAGTTTTCTTTAAGAAAACAGGCAGTTGGCCAGATTTGGCCCGGGAGCTGTAGCTTGGCACTTCCTGCTCCAGAAAAGGGAACCAGGATTGGGGTGCAGATGATGACTGTGCGTGTCTGCCCGGTCGGCAGGTGACCTGGAGAAGGGCGATGCTCAGGAAGGTGGATTCCCTCCCTCCCTCCCTCCCTTTACTATGTAAATAAGAGAACGGTTTCTAAGCACACTGCTCTCATTATGCTGGCACAGCTGCTACAGAATGCGGTGTGCTGGGTAAATAGCGTGCAGCTTTGCTTCGTTTGGACAAAATGTGTGCATGTGTATTTGGTGGCAAGTGTAGTTATGAATCGCATTTGATGATGAACTAGTTGTTGGAAGACATTGTTCTCTAATTTGTTTTCATTTTGCCTCAGTCTTTTTCATTTTCAAAAACTGATTTCAATAATTCCAAAATGAGCAATGACATTACTTTCCATATAAATTATTATCTTACTCACCGTGTACGTCAATACAGTGTGAGAATCCAAAATATATGTTTTCCCTTGGCTGTTTTCTACTTCTTTGATTGAGTGGCATAATACCATTTTAGATTTATTATGGGTCTATTTGTATACTACTGAAAATTATAACCCAGTGGGACTTAATTTGCTGTGGGACTTGCTATAAAACAGATTGATGTCTATAGCACTGTGCTGCGTGCACTAGTATTGTCTATTAATGAAAATGATAGACATTATTTTGGATTGAAGAGAGGTCAAAAAACTTATTTCCTTTCTTTCAATTAAGTTGAAGGATTTCCGGGAGTATAAATGTTAATGATAGAGCATTAACATGGATTTGTCAGCGTGGAAAGTTTCGCTCCTGCATTGCCTGCAGGAGACGGAAGATGCACAGATCTCCTGGCGCGCAAGTGGGGTGGAGGCTCAGCATGGCTCTATCTGGCCAGGCTAAGCGGTTTGCAGTGCCTGTCTCATTTCAGACATTTGCTGTGACATTTGCTTCGTATTTTTTCTTGATGACTCAACCAAGAATCATTCAGAATTACCTTTAGAAACATAAATTCTTGTGGTTTTGATGACAGAGTTAACCATTTGTTCTCCAAGGAGTCTTCTAAAATATATCTGCTTTGCCAGAGAACACACTTTGTTCTGCCCATTCAGTGCTCTCGGGTCTTTTGCCGCTTCCTTTCAACAGCAGTCCAATGACTGTGTCTTCGTGCATTATGTGTGAAGGGAGAGGAGCTCACTGCTCCTCCCAGAGAGTGAAGTAACCGGGACACATTATTGAATAAAATGCTTTTTTGTAGTATCCGACTCTGTCTTAGACCTTAGTAGTAGGCGAGTTTAATTTGGAATTTGCGTCTGGAGAAACGGCTTTATGATGTGGAGCCTTTCACAGTAGAGCCTCAGCATCATGGATCTCACACAGTCCCCGCGGCGGCTTCCAGGCTGTTTCCAAAGAATATTTTTTCTCCCCAAACTAGACAGTGTTCTCTCACTGTTCCAGTCTCTTGACATACACTCAATTAAGATGAATATCATAATGTATTGTAATAGAGCTCCCTTTTAAAAAGATGACATGTAAAAACCATCTGATGGATGCGGTAAGAAAGGGAATTGAAGCAGACGGAGGGGCACGGGCTGCTGACTCCCCGGCTGAACCCTGTCCTCGGGTGCCACAGGAAAGAGGGAGAATGATGGATCCTGGAGGGAGCCCACTCAGCAGCACAGCCGGAGACCTTGCTGCTCCCTTGAGATGGCTGGGTCCCCACTGGGGGTTGGGGTGAGGGGTGAGACTGGAGGAGACAGTGGAGCTGGTGAGGGCCCCAGGGTGCCGGCGAGGCGGAGGGCGCTCGGCTCTCCTCCATTGCCCTTGATATACATGGCCTGCTGCGCTGTGTCTGGGGCTCAGAAAGACGGAAAATAAGAGGGAGGAAAGAGGGTTTGTCCCGCCGCCCTCGTGAAGAGAAGCAATCCAATAACAAATATATTCAAAGTGATAAAAGACAATTGGAAACATGAAGAAGAAACAGGAAGAAAGACCAGTTGGAAGCGTTGAGTATGAAAAATGTAATTGGTGGAATAATTGAAGAGATAGATTGAAAAGCAACATTATAGACAGGGCCAGGAGTAAACCAGGAAGCTGGGAAGCTTGTTTGAGGAATTCCCAGCAAAAGGACGGAGCTAGAGGGAAGGGGAGAAAAGCGAGAGGCAGAGACAAAGTTTAAATATCTAAGGAAAGAAAATTTTCTTCTCTCTAAAAAAAGGTAGAAAAGGAGAAAAGACAAGCTTAGTAACTAGAAAGTGTAAGATACGATGGCTAAAATGTTTAAAGTTGTAACTATAAATGAATTGAACTCACCTCTCAAAGGGCCATGATTCTTGTGTTGATGTCTATTTGTGTTAAAATTATGATACAGCAGTCTCTTGTCCATGAGACACACATTTAAAGCAAAACATTTAATCCTGGGCAAAACAGCAAGACCCTGTCTCTACTAAAAATTTAAAAATTAGCTGGACATGGTGGCTTACGCCTGTGGTCTCAGCTCCTCCGGAGCCTAAGGCAGGAGGATCACTTGAGCCCAGGAGTTCAAGGCTGCAGTGAGCTGTGATCACGTCACTGCACTCCAGTCTGGGTGACGGGGCAAGACCCCTTTCAAAGGTTGGAAATCAAAGAATGAAAAAGAGAAATATGAGCTAAAATCTGAGGTAGCTAGAGCCAATATGACTCAAAGCAGAAGCTGAGATAAATTATTGAAAGGGGCAAAGAAAAGTGTTGTATTGTGGTAAAAGGAACAGGAAAGCAGGAAGGTATATAAGATCATGAATCCGTGTGCATCTGACAACATGGCCTTGAACTAGGTAAGATGAGAACGGAAGTCAGTATGGATCGAAGCGGATGAGTGAGAAATGTGCTTAGATACAGAGACACCAAGTACAGACAAAGGAAGCAAACCAAAGAAGACTTTAGTCACCAAATTAATTTGCCAGGCCCCGTAGAGGCACACGGGCCACACCTCCAGCAGGGAATGTGGACATATGTGGACCATTCACAGAAATAGATCATGCACGTGACTACAGAGAAAGCTTTACTAATCCAGAAGAATCAGCTTCATGTAAACTCCATGGCAGACCACACACAGTGAAGCTAGAACTCGGTAACAAAAGGACAGCTTTAACAAAAGTCTGAAAACTAAAATCTTAAAATCCTTGGATTAAAGAGGAAATACTTTAAAACTGATAAAATACAGCCAAATGTTAGTAATAGCACTTTTCCTGTCTGTGGGGTGTATGTAGCCAAAGCAGGCGAGGATTTAATACATTTAGTCAGAAAACAAAGATTAAAAAAACAAGAAAAATTAAATGTTTGCCCTAAAGAGCCAGGGGAAAACTGCAATAAACAGATGAAAAGCAAAATGAAGAGAGCGAATCTGGAAGATACAGGCAACCCTACGCTGTCCATTGCATCTCTGCATCCACAGGGTCTCATTTCCCGAGAGCCCTGCCAGTGTGGGAAGAGGCGTCCGGGGCCTCTGAGCACTCTTCTCCCAGATTGTCAGCTAGGCACTTGCTCTCCGTTCTTCCTTTGAAAGACCTGGTTGTCTCAGTTCTTGATCCTTGTTCATACCAGGCTTTGAGAGCTGAGTGCTTCATTTTGACTTTGCACCATCCGGGTCGAAGGCTTCACTTCTCTCACCTCTGCTGAGCCACTTACCACTTGTCCAACTGTTTCTTTTTGGTTGACATTTTACAATTACAGGGATAACAGTAGCTAGCATTTGTCAAGCATCGCTGGAGCCATTCCACTAATGAACTCATCTAACACCACACGCCTGTGAGGTGTGGACTACCATTAGTGCTGCTTTCAGGATGAGGAAGTTCAGGTTGCTTGGAGAGTAACTGGTGGAGCCAGGATTCAAAGCTGGGTGCCCGGGCCCCTGAACTGACAGCCTCCACTGCGGTTGTTCCGCTTCTCTTCTCATGCCCAGCGCCTCTCATTTGCCATGATTTCCTTCCTGGGGCTCTCCGTCCTTGTCTTGTTCTTTTTCTCTCGTTATGGAGAAAGTTGCGATCACGGTCATCAGTAGTCTCTCATGTCTAAATGGAGGTTACCACGACTTACTTAACTTGGTAAAGGCTACATCAGAGCTCTTCAGCAAATCAGCCTAGTGGAGAGACTTGAGACGTCTTCCCTTCGAAGCTGGGAATAAGGCAAAGATTCTCTCTAGCACTAAAACAGTATTAGAATTCCTGACCCCTAGTAAGACAAGATAACTCCATAACCAGCAGAAGGAACGTGAACATTTGTAGTTATCTGTTTACAGTAAGGGTCATGTAACATAATTCACTGATTCTAGCATGTGCTTTTTTTATTTTTTGAGACATGATCTTGCTTTGTCATCCTGGCAGGAGTGCAGTGGTGTGAACCTGGCTCACTGTAGCCTCAACTTCTCGAGCTCAAGCAATCCTCCCGCCTCAGCCCCGCAAGTAACTGGGACTACAGTTGTATGCCACCATACCCAACTAGTTTTTGTATCTTTTGTAGAGACTGTGTTTCACCATGTCGCCTAGGCTGGTCTCAAACTCTAAGCTCAGGAGATCCTCAGACCTCGGCCTTACAAAGTGCTGGGATTACAAGCGTGTGAGGCACCACATCTGGTCCTTTTTTAAAAAATAGAGACAGGGTCTCTCACTTTTACTTCTGTGGGAGCGCAGTGATACAGTCATAGCTCACTGCATCCTTGAACTCCTGGGCTCAAGTGGTCCGTCCGCTTTTGCCTCCCAAAGTGTTGGGATTCCAGGCATGAGCCACCACGCCTGATCCAGCATGTGCATTTTCACACTTACCATATCTGAGGTCCAGAAGGGTCTTACAATAAGTAACGTACCTGTTTAGTTGGCAGTCCTTTTTCTTTGTTAGCAGTATATAGAAATGCTTGCAAAGGTCCACCTAGAGGTGTGCACTAGACCCTTTCTTACTGCTGTTTGTAAGCTCACTGTTTGTCACTATGGAAAGAAACAGGCATCATTACTGAACTAGGTGTTCATATACCAGCAATAATTGATCTCAAAATTTAATGCCATTTATAGTTTTTAATTAGAAAACTCTCAAATACATGGTCTAAGTTTTTCTTTAAGACCAGAAAAAAAAAAAAAAATACATTAAACCCTAAGTAAGTAGAAGAAAAGAAATAATAAATGGAAGAGCAAAAGTAAACAAATCAACCCAAAAACTTGTGAAAATTCTTTTTTTTTTTTTTTTTTTTTTTTTTTTTTTTT